>NC_064931.1:278202539-278515317 GCF_023897955.1 Schistocerca gregaria
CCATCTGGTGAGCAAAATGTATGAGACACTCGAAATACCCTCAGACATCAAGAAGAATATAATAATTCCATTCCCAACGAAATCAGTTGCTGACAGATTTGAAAATTACCGAACTATCAGTTTAATATGTTCAAAAAATGGCGCAAATGGCTCTGAGCACTATGGGACTTAACTTCTGTGGTCATCAGTCCCCTAGAACTTAGAACAACTTAAGCCTAACTAACCTAAGGACATCACACACATCCATGCCCGAGGCAGGATTTGAACCTGCGAGCGTAGCGATCGCGCGGTTCCAGACTGTAGCGCCTAGAACCGCTCGTCCACCACGGGCGGCGTTAAATAAGTCACGGCTGCAAAATACTAACGCGAATTCTTTACAGAACAATGGAAAAACTGGTAGAAGCCGACTTCAGGGAAGATCAGTTTGGGTTCAATAGAAATGTTGGAACACGTGACGCAATACTGACCCTATTGCTTATCTTAGAAGCTAGATTAAGGAAAAGGAAACCTACGTTTCTAGCATTTGTAGACTTAGAGAAAGCTTTTGACAATGTTGACTGGAATACTCTCTTTCAAATACTGAAGATGGCAGGGGTAAAATGCAAGGAGCGAAAGGCTATTTACAATTTGTACAGAAACCAGATGGCAGTTGTAAGAGTCGAGGGACATGAAAGGGAAGCAGTGGTTGGGAAGGGAGTGAGCCAGTGTTGTAGCCTGTCCCCGATGTTATTCAATCTGTATATTGAGCATGCAGTAAAGGAAACAAAAGAAAAATCCACGGAGAAAAAATAAAAACTTTGAGGTTCGCCGATGAGATTGTAATTCTGTCAAGTACAGCTAAGCACTTGGAAGAGCAGTTGAACAGAATGGACAGTGTTTTGAAAGGAGGATATTAGATGAACATCAACAAAAGCAAAACGAGGATAATGGAATGTAGTCAAGTTAACTCGGGTGATGCTGAGGGAATTAGATTAGGAAATGGGACGCTTAAAGTAGTAATGGAGTTTTGCTATTTGGGGAGCAAAATAACGGATGATGGTCGAGGTAAAGAGGATATAAAATCTAGGCTGGCAATGGTAAGGAAAGCGTTCCTGAAGAAGAGAAATTTGTTAACATCGAATAGAGATTTAAGTGTCAGGAAGTCGTTTCTGAAAGTATTTGTATGTAGAGTAGCCATGTGTTGAAGTGAAACATGGACGATAAATAGTTTGGACAAGAAGAGAATAGAAGCTTTCGAAATGTGTTGCTACAGAAGAGTGCTGAAAATTAGATGGGTTGATCGCATAACTAATGAGGAGGTACTGAATAGAATAGGGAGAAGAGGAGTTTGTGGCGCAACTTGACTAGAAGAATGGATCGGTTGGTAGGGCATGTTCTGAGGCATCAAGGGATCAGCAATTTAGTACTGGAGGGCAGTGTGGAGGGTAAAAATCATAGAGGGAGACCAAGAGATGAATACACTAAGCAGATTCAGAAGGATGAAGGCTGCAGTACGTACTGGGAGATGAAGCAGCTTGCACAGGATAGAGTAGCATGGTGAGCTGCATCAACCTAGTCTCAGGGGTGAAGACCACAACAACAACAACATTTTCTTTTACATAGTTAATCTCGAGCCTAGACAGTATTAAAGGACCCACCTGTTCCAGCGTATCGACAAGAGCCGGCACGAAGACAAAGATCGTAAGAGCATAGTAAGCTGTGAGACGACGTATGACAAGGCCTGCGCCACGACAGCCGAAGAGAATATAACCGCCGCTGCTGCCAGCCTCGGCCGCATAGTACTGGACCGGGACTCACAGACCAGCACAATATTAGCACAGTGCTAGCAGAGAGCACTACGATAGCAGTGACTTGTCATCCGTATCAATTGTTTGCATGGACCCTGTCTAAAGCAAAGGAGTTTCATTGTTTGCATGTCGTCCGTCGCTTACGACACCGTTGTAATTTCAGAGTTAAGTATTGCCGGCCGGAGTGGCCGTGCGGTTCTAGGCGCTACAGTCTGGAGCCGCGTGAGCGCTACGGTCGCAGGTTCGAATCCTGCCTCGGGCATGGATGTGTGTGATGTCCTTAGCTTAGTTAGGTTTAAGTAGTTCTAAGTTCTAGGGGACTGATGACCACAGCAGTTAAGTACCGTAGTGCTGAGAGCCATTTGAACCAAGTTAAGTATTCTCAATATGCTTTATTGAAATAAAACCATTAAAGTGATTTGCTTGAATTGTCCTATAGCTATCCAAGAAAGCAGCATCCTTTAGGCACCCTATAAGCGACAAGTGGGCAGGACCCCACACCGCTAGTCCCCAATTTGAGACAAGTGCCGCACGCTTGTAGTCAAGCCAGTCGAAAGCACTGCAACGCTTATATATCCGACGTTATTGGGTTCAACACGCATTTGTATCAAAACTTCTACTGTGCGTATGTTAAGCGGCATGCGGAAATCTCCAAACAGACGTGCGAGTAAAAAGTTAATCGTCTTTGGAAAGAAGCTTCTCTGAAGTTCACCGCCAAGAATTCTCCTAGTGATCATATAACAACCGAGTTAGGAAACTGCTGCGGAAGCAAAGGGAACTTCACAGCAAACATAAACATAGCCAAAGCCTTGCAGACAAACAAAAATTACGCGAAGCTAAATCTAGTGTGAGGAGGGCTATGCGAGAGGCGTTCAATGAATCCGAAAGTAAAGTTCTATGTACTGACTTGGCAGAGAATCCTAAGAAATTTTGGTCTTACGTCAAAGCGGTAGGTGGATCAAAACAAAATGTCCAGACACTCTGTGACCAAAATGGTACTGAAACAGAGGATGACAGACTAAAGGCCGAAATACTAAATGTCTTTTTCCAAAGCTGTTTCACAGAGGAAGACTGCGCTGTAGTTCCTTCTCTAGATTGTCGCACAAATGACAAAATGGTAGATATCGAAATAGACGACAGAGGGATAGAGAAACAATTAAAATCGCTCAAAAGAGGAAAAGCCGCTGGACCTGATGGGATACCAGTTCGATTTTACACAGAGTACGCGAAGGAACTTGCCCCCTCCCCCCTTTCTTGAAACGGTGTATTACAAGAAGGGACGTCGAACAGATGTGCAGAACTATAGACCTATATCTCTAACGTCGATCAGTTGTAGAATATTGGAACCCGTATTATTTTCGAGTGTAATGACTTTTCTGGAGACCATAAATCTACTCTGTAGGAATCAGCATGGGTTTCGAAAAAGACGATCGTGTGAAACCCAGCTCGCGCTGTTCGTCCACGAGACTCAGAGGGCTATAGACACGGGTTCCCAGGTAGATGCTGTGTTTCTTGACTTCCGCAAGGCGTTAGACACAGTTCCCCACAGTCGTTTAATGAACAAAGAGCATATGGACTATCAGACCAATTGTGTGATTGGATTGAAGAGTTCCTAGATAACAGAACGCAGCATGTCATTCTCAATGGAGAGAACTCTTCTGAAGTAAGAGTGATTTCAGATGTGCTGTAGGGGAGCGTGGTAGGACCGTTGCTATGCACAATATACATAAATTACCTTGTGGATGACATCGGAAGTTCACTGAGGCTTTTTGCGGATGTAGCTTTGGTATATCGAGAGGTTGTAACAATGGAAAATTGTACTGAAATGCAGGAGGATCTGCAAAGAATTGACGCATCGTGCAGGGAATAGCAATTGGATCTCAATGTAGACAAGTGTAATGTGCTGCGAATACATAGAAAGAAAGATCCCTTATCATTTAGCTACAATATAGCAGGTCAGCAACTGGAAGCAGTTAATTCCATAAATTATCTGGGAGTACGCATTAGGAGTGATTTAAAATGGAATGATTGTATAAAGTTGATCGTCGGTAAAGCAGATGTCAGACTGAGATTCATTGGAAGAATCCTAAGGAAATGCAATCCGACAACAAAGGAAGTAGGTTACAGTACGCTTGTTCGCCCACTGCTTGAATACTGCTCAGCAGTGTGGGATCCGTACCAGATAGGGTTGATAGAAGATATAGATAAGATTCAACGGAGAGCAGCGCGCTTCGTTACAGGATCATTTAGTAATCGCGTTACGGAGATGATAGATAAACTCTAGTGGAAGACTCTGCAGGAGAGACGCTCAGTAGCTCGGTACGGGCTTTTGTTGACGTTTCGAGAACATACCTTCACCTAGGTGTCAAGCAGTATATTGCTCCCTCCTACGTATATCTCGCGAAGAGACCATGAGGATAAAATCAGAGAGATTAGAGCCTACACAGAGGCATACCGACGTTCCTTCTTTCCACGAACAGTAAGAGACTGGAATAGAAGGGAGAACCGATGGAGGTACTCAAGGTACCCTCCGCCACACACCGTCAGGTGGCTTGCGGAGTATGGATGTAGATGTAGATGTAGATGTAAATCAAGAGATGAAAAGCTACTTAATCATACGGTTCATAGGAAGGAACAAACAATGTTATCTTTCGCCTACAATGTGAGTGAAGGTTCAATGATGTTTAATGTGTATGATATATCAATAAAAGTTCAATTCTTTAGGGGTCCGTCAAAACAGTTTGTACCATTTTCGTGGAGCCTTTTCATCCGTCTCTCTCTCTGTGTCTGTCCGTCTGAATACTTGTCAGGGCTGGCATGTTTAAAAGCCGTTTTAATCACGTGAACGCTGGTGTATTAAACTGTTCTAATCGACGTTTAAAACAAATTTTTAAAATTTCATGTTTAAGTATTTTTACATGGCTACAAGGTAAACCTCATGTTTCGGGCGGGGCGTCCCACTACTCCTCACCAAATCCAGCACCATGGTGTAGGGGAGAGGGTCCAGATTTTAAATAAAACCCCTCACGTAATTAATGGATGTCCCATAATGAACCTTTTCCAATACTTCACAATGTACTAGTAGGGAGCGTCAGGTGCCCATGATAAGAAACACCTCCTCAGTGTTGTCGCATATCCGTAGCTGTTCGCGTCTCGCAAAGCTAGTAACAGTGCTGCGAGATGTCAGGGACCTTTTTTCGGCAACTCTACTGTAGCACTTGTAGCAGAGCGATGTGACAACCGTGAACACAAGAGAAGGCGTGACCAAGCACACTCCCCGTTTGATTGGTGATATGGTAGCTGTTCTTCAACCAAATAGTTGTTTATCACTTTGTTATTGTGATTCAAGTTCACATAGCCTTTATACGCACCACTTATCCAAATCCACACTTGTTGTTTTTTGGTAATTTTCATGCTAACCAGAAAAGCCCAATGAGGACACCGAAGTAAGATTCTGAATGCAATAATTGTCATTCTTTGATCTGTTAATAATGACACATATTATTAATAAAACGTATGCGTAACGAGAACTGATACGACAGTGGTTGAACAGAGCCATTAAGCTGTACAATGGTTAGGATGGTAAGTACACGTTAAAAACTGTTCGCCACCTAATACTCAGCTCAACACAACACCCGTGTTAGGCTAGACTCTGTTTAGCTTTACGAACTATAGTTAATGTTTTATTACTTGATATAATTTTTTGTAACGTACTTAGGCGGGACACTATTCACCTTCACTGTAAAAAATGAATATTTATCGAGCAATAGTAGCAATCTGACAGAATAAAGTAAAAGCTTTAATGCAGATTAGAACCCACACCGAGTTGACACAGATTCGTGTGGGTTCTTGCATGATAAGCAAAACCCAAGAGCGGGTCTCAATCTTGCGCATCTGGAAAGCAACAGCTATTCATATTTAACACAACCGTGTAGAGGTAGCCGAGAGACAAATATGTCGTCGCAGTTATCACAGACTAAGGATTCTGGTGTCTTCGCCTTTCTTGCAGTGAACAGAGGTTGTAGTACAGTTATCAAGGTGGTGCTTTACTATCACTCAAATTACACGCTGGAATATATTTTCATAGGCCGCCAATACAGAGAAAGGGATAGAAGACTTTTGTAAATTCTGTTATAAAACGGTTATTGACTATCAATATCAATAAAAAAAGACTGACGAAGAAATGAGAAACGAAGTAAGTGGTTTGTAAAATTCTTTACGCAGGTAACTGCCAGTAAATCAAGCACCGCACGATGATACATAAAATTAAATTTCATTCTTTTCGCATCTCCTTTCGTTAGCTACTGTCCACGAAATGCCTCGCTCGGTGGCGATGTGGCGCAGTGGTTAGCACACTGGACTCGCATTCGGGAGGACGACGGTTCAATCCCGTCTCCGGCCATCCTGATTTAGGTTTTCCGTGATTTACCTAAATCGTTTCAGGCAAATGCCGGGATGGTTCCTTTGAAAGGGCACGGTCGATTTCCTTCCCAATCCTTCCCTAACCCGAGCTTGCGCTCCGTCTCTAATGACCTCGTTGTCGACGGGACGTTAAACACTAACCACCACCATTAACGCCCCCTCGCTATTCTAGTCGTTAGAGATGGAGCAGAATCTCGGATAATGAGCGGTTCAGTCATTCGCGCCTAGATTTTCAGCGGCATTTCGTGGACAGTAGCTAACGAATGAAAAGAATGAAATTTATTTTAAGATCTAATCTTCTTTCCTTCCTTTCTTCAACTGTCTGCAGTAATAAGACACATACATAATTAAACCTCGAACGGGCGCGCCGTTTTTCATAACACGAGCGGGCACGCGGCGCATTTTGTACAGGTTTCCTTATGTTACCTTGTTGTATACATGGAAGAATCCTGGAGATACTAAAAGGTATCAGATAGATTATATAATGGTAAGACAGAGATTTAGGATCAGGTTTTAAATTGTAGGACATTTCCAGGGGCAGATGTGGACTCTGACCACAATCTATTGGTTATGACCTGTAGATTAAAACTGAAGAAACTGCAAAAAGGTGGGAATTAAGGACATGGGATCTGGACAAGCTGAAAGAACCAGAGGTTGTAGAGAGTTTCAAGGAGAGCATAAGGGAACAATTGACAGGAATGGGGGAAAGAAACACAGTAGAAGAAGAATGGGTAGCTCTGAGGGATGAAGTAGTGAAGGCAGCAGAGGATCAAGTAGGTAAAAAGACGAGGGCTAGTAGTAATCCTTGGGTAACAGAAGAAATATTGAATTTAATTGATGAAAGGAGAAAATATAAAATGCAGTAAATGAAGCAGGCAAAAAGGAATACAAACGTCTCAACAATGAGATCGACAGCAAAGTGCAAAATGGTTAAGCAGGGATGGCTAGAGGACAAATATAAGGATATAGAAGCTTATCTCACTGGGGGTAAGATAGATACTGCCTACAGGAAAATTAAAGAGACCTTTGGAGAGAAGAGAACCACTTGTATGAATATAGAGAGCTCAGATGGCCACCCAGTTCTAAGAAAAGAAGGGAAAGCAGAAAGGTGGAAGGAGTATATAGAGGGTTTATACAAGGGCGATGTACTTGAGGACAATATTATTGAAAGGGAAGAGGATGTAGATGAAGAGGAAATGGGAGATAAGATACTGCGTGAAGAGTTTGACAGAGCACTGAAAGACCTGAGTCGAAACAAAGCTCCGGAAGTAGACAACATTCCGTTAGAACCACTGACGGCCTTAGGAGAGCCAGTCATGACATAACTCTACCAGCTGGTGAGCAAGATGTGTGAGACAGGCGAAATACCCTCATACTTCAAGAAGAATATAATAATTCCAATCCCAAAGAAAGCAGGTGCTGACAGATGTGAAAATTACCGAACTATCAGTTTAACAAGTCACAGCTGCAAAATACTAACGCGAATTCTTTACAGACGAATGGAAAAACTGGTAGATGCGGACCTATGGGAGGATCAGTTTGGATTCCGTAGAAATGTTGGAACACGTGAGGCAATACTGACCTTGCGACTTATCTCAGAAGAAAGATTAAGAAAAGGGAAACCTACGTTTCTAGCATTTGTAGACTTGGACAAAGCTTTTGACAATGTTGACTGGAATACTCTCTTTCAAATTCTGAAGGTGGAAGGGGTAAAATACAGCGAGCGAAAGGCTATTTACAATTTGTACAGAAACCAGATGGCAGTCATAAGAGTCGAGGGACATGAAAGGGAAGCAGTGGTTGGGAAAGGAGTGAGACAGGGTTGTAGCCTCTCCCCGATGTTATTCAATCTGTATATTGAGCAAGCAGTAAAGGAAACTAAAGAAAAATTCGGAGTAGGTATTAAAATTCATGGGGAAGAAGTAAAAACTTTGAGGTTCGCCGATGACATTGTAATTCTGTCAGCGACAGCAAAGGACCTGGAAGAGCAGTTGAACGGAATGGACAGTGTCTTGCAAGGAGGATATAAGATGAACATAAACAAAAGCAAAACGAGGATAATGGAATGTAGTCAAATTAAATCGGGTGATGCTGAGGGAATTAGATTAGGAAATGAGACACTTAAAGTAGTAAAGGAGTTTTGCTATTTAGGAAGTAAAATAACTTATGATGGTCGAAGTAGAGAGGATATAAAATGTAGACTGGCAATGGCAAGGAAAGCGTTTTTGAAGAAGAGAAATTTGTTAACATCGAGTATAGATTTATGTATCAGGAAGTCGTTTCTGAAAGTATTTGTATGGAGTGTAGCCATGTATGGAAGTGAAACATGGACGATAACTAGTTTGGACAAGAAGAGAATAGAAGCTTTCGAAATGTGGTGCTACAAAAGAATACTGAAGATAAGGTGGATAGATCACGTAACTAATGAGGAGGTATTGAATAGGATTGGGGAGAAGAGAAGTTTGTGGGACAACTTGAGTAGAAGAAGAGATCTGTTGGTAGGACATGTTTTGAGGCATCAACGGATCACAAATTTAACATAGGAGGGCAGCGTGGAGGGTAAAAATCGTAGAGGGAGACCAAGAGATGAATACACTAAGCAGATTCAGAAGGATGTATGTTGCAGTAGGTACTGGGAGCTGAAGAAGCTTGCACAGGATAGAGTAGCATGGAGAGCTGCATCAAACCAGTTTCAGGACTGAAGACCACAACAACAACAACAACAATGTTACCTTTCAACAAGGAGAAAATAAACGTACATAATATGAGCTAAACTACTGTTTTATTAAACAATAATGAAATAAATTTTCACTATAACTGTCCGTTGCCATGCAATCATGGTCGGTGGAGCTGGTCCCGGCGGAGGTTCGAGTTCTCCCTCGGGCTTGGGTGTGTGTGTTTGTCCTTAGCATAATTTAGGTTAAGTAGTGTGTAAGCTTAGGGACTGATGACCTTAGCAGTTAAGTCCCATAAGATTTCACACACATTTGAACATTTTTCTCTGTTGCCAAGGACAGGTGTTAAAGAGACAGTAATAGCGCATTCGAAGCATTAAGCAGTGGAATTGCTCAGATCTCCGTCAGCTGCTTATTCGATCACTAATTATCTCGTAGACAACTCCCTCAATGTGGGATTATGTGGCTAGTTCGTAGCTGGGGTCATTTTTTTGAACTGATCGTAAATTTTTTCTCGCCAAGCTCACTTTGTGTTTAATATTACTGCTGCTCCCTTGGCCGTACGGCAACGCAATTTATCTCTGTGTTACCTGAAGCAATACTGAAGGAATAGGTAAAGGTTTGCAGTTGTGAAACAAAAATGGAACCGCACAAAATGATTTTATTTTTCGTTGGCGCACTTTATACACAGGCGCGCCTGTTCGAGGGTTAATATTTAGGCATTTAGTCAGAATAAACGAAAACTGTAGCTTTCTTAGAACTGAAATTGTGTTTTTCACCTTTGTTTTGCGAGTACGCTGTATCACTGCAGCTAGCGTGAACGAGGATGCAAATGAGCTATAGCACGGTATCATGTACAGCGACTACGCTGTCACGCAAAAGGGGTTGCACCTGTTAGATCTTCGGCTAGCACTGGCAGCATAATACAAAATGCATGAGAAGTAACTGAAAGCCAGTGACTGCTGGATAATATTGATAACCGAATGGCTGATAGAATCTCCAAGCCTTCAAATGACGAGAGAGATCAGCTCCACTACGGAGCAACTCCAACGCGAGATAAGTAATAGTGCACTCACAAAGTCTAATGTAAGGATATAAAATATTCCATAATGAATGTCGATTCCCATTTTCAACGAAATAATGAGAAAATTATAGCAAGCGGAAAAAATAAAAGTAAACGAAGTTCGCTTGGTCGCTAAACGCCAGTATTCTCTATCCTGTGCTGTTAGTTTCTGCTAAACTGCGGACCTGCATGATAGCCTCCGTGTCCTATACGTCAACTTTCATATCTTACTGGCAGGCTTTACTTAAACACTATTATCATGATTAATGCTGCTATTAGAAATAAAGAACAAATGGGAAGTGTAGAACACTACTCAAATAAGACCAATTTTCAGCCTAATATAGACAGATGTGTTCCAATCTTCAGTTATATATAGAAAGACGCTCATTGGCATATGCAATCGCACTGAACTATGTATCAAAGACTGCTTTAGTTGTTCAACATAAAAGCAGAATAGATCTGTTCGTCATTACCTGGTTAAGTAAAGAATAAAAATCAGAATACAGAAAGACTCAAGATAATTAGGCGAGCAACAGAGAGATCGTCAAATAATGATGGAATGACAGTGCAACACTGGGCGACGAGATGGATCGCAACTAGCGAGTAATAAGATGATTAAAGTGATGGTCGCCGAAATTCGGTACCCTTCCCTAAGTTTTTGAGGCTTTAAAACTCAGGTAAACTTGTACAGGGATGGCACATAACCTGGCCTCCAGAGGCTGCCCATACCGATCGCAGAAGCTCGAAATGTTCCTAAAATATCAATTGAAACATAAGAGCGAATGGTCTCTACGGCTCCTACTTAAAGCTTCTCTCGCTCAGAAAATTTCGAAAGGATCACCTTAGGATATTAGGTTGAGTGGTTCTGGCAACTTTTAATTCCTAAATTCACCTTCTGGGCGTGTCCTTGTTCGTGAAGGCAAATTTTTATCACACATCAACTTGATCTTAACGGAAATCGCCATCTTAGCGATCATCTGCAAGTTTTGGTGCCATTATGCAAGACGTTCAAAAATTCAGTGCCCAAACTAAGAGGAATATATCGTAAAGCACCCATATGTCGAAAGCCGACATTGCGTGAGTACTGAGCATGTGTAGATAACTCACCAGTGGAACAAATAAAAGTCGTTCTGTCTAACACCGTTAAACCAAATGCTGGTGCGATACACGTAGTATCGAGGTCCACGATAAAGACAGGCCATGGCGCTTACGTCAGAGCACGTGACGTTGCAGGCCTTAACGAGTGCCAGCAGCCGTGTCCGGAGAGAAGCAAGTAACTATTTCAAACGAGTTTAATCATTCTTGACCGCGTGTTTAAATGCATGCAAGCTGTCGACGGCACACGACAAAAATACTGTCTTTAATGGATAGGTTTTCAGTTAAAAATTTCGTTTTCCGTGAGCCCTCCACGGCACCGAGCGTTCGCGAAGTATGGCGAAAAAAGCCGACTAGTGTGTCGTCACAAGTTCGTTTTCGTTGGCTCCGGCGTAGTATGTTGCGATGTTATTCTCTTCGATACGGTGTCAGTAAACAGCAGGTGGCACTATTGCTGCGTGACAATTGCAGTGTCAACATGGAGTTCTATACACGGAGAGAACTGCGAGACATGAACCTCATTTACGGCAAGGCTGAAGGCAATAATCGAAGAGTCCAGTGAATGTGCAGCGTACGTTTCCCTGCAGGCAGATGTCCATGTTATCGCACATTTACTACAGTCTACGCTCGACTGGGAAATACCAGCACGTTGTTGGTAAGCAGGGCTAATGGGGACAGACCACGGACGGCGCGTACAAGTAACGTTGAGAACCATCCAGAGACAAGTACACGAGCAATAGCTGCTGTACTCGGTATTCGCCATAGTTTGGCATGGGATGTGTTGCGTGGACAGCTGCTTCATCCCTATTGTCCGCCGGCCGGAGTGGCCGAGCGGTTCTAGGCGCTACAGTCTGGAACCGCGTGACCGCTACGGTCGCAGGTTCGAGGCCTACCTCGGGCATGGGTGCGTGTGATGTCCTTAGGTTAGTTAGGTTTAAGTAGTTCTAAGTTCTAGGGGACTGATGACCTCAACAGTTAAGTCCCATAGTGCTCAGAGCCGTTTGAACCTATTCTCCTATGAGAGTACAGACCGTGGGACAAGATGACTATCCACCTCTTTTTGACCATGTACGCAGGTTCTTGCAACAGGCTAATGTACACTCTCGTTTTCCTTACGTTGTAGCGTTTAAAGATGAGGCTCAGTTTACTCGAGAAGATCACAATTCGAATGTACGGTTGGATGAAAACCACCGAAATGCATTTGTCTGAGGTCAACAGAGACGTTTTTCAGTAAATATGTGGGCCGGTATCACGGGCGCCTACTTACTTTGGCCTTAAATGTTACCTGCTCGACACAAGTGGCCAATGTACAGTGTGTTCTTGGACGTTTACCTGCCGACGTTTCGAGGAGGTAACAATACCCTCAGACTTCAAGAAAAATATAATAATTCCAATCCCAAAGAAAGCAGGTGCTGACAGATGTGAAAATTACCGAACTATCAGTTTAATAAGTCCCAGCTGCAAAATACTAACGCGAATTCTTTACAGACGAATGGAAAAACTGGTAGATGCGGGCCTCGGGGAGGATCAGTTTGGATTCCGTAGAAATGTTGGAACACGTGAGGCAATACTGACCTTACGACTTATCTTAGAAGAAAGATTAAGAAAAGGCAAACCTACGTTTCTGGCATTTGTAGACTTGGAGAAAGCTTTTGACAATGTTGACTGGAATACTCTCTTTCAAATTCTGAAGATGGCAGGGGTAAAATACAGCGAGCGAAAGGCTATTTTCAATTTTTACAGAAACCAGATGGCAGTCATAAGAGTCGAGGGGCATGAAAGGGAAGCAGTAGTTGGGAAAGGAGTGAGACAGGGTTGTAGCCTCTCCCCGATGTTATTCAATCTGTATATTGAGCAAGCAGTAAAGGAAACAAAAGAAAGATTCGGAGTAGGTATTAAAATTCATGGAGAAGAAGTAAAAACTTTGAGGTTCACCGATGACATTGTAATTCTGTCAGAGACAGCAAAGGACCTGGAAGAGCAGTTGAACGGAATGGACAGTGTCTTAAAAGGAGGATATAAGATAAACATCAACAAAAGCAAAACGAGGATAGTGGAATGTAGTCAAATTAAATCGGGTGATGCTGAGGGAATTAGATTAAGAAATGAGACACTTATAGTAGTAAAGGAGTTTTGCTATTTAGGAAGTAAAATAACTGATGATGGTCGAAGTAGAGAGGATATAAAATGTAGACTAGCAATGGCAAGGAAAGCGTTTTTGAAGAAGAGAAATTTGTTAACATCGAATATAGATTTATGTATCAGGAAGTCGTTTCAGAAAGCATTTGTATGGAGTGTAGCCATGTATGGAAGTGAAACATGGACGATAACTAGTTTGGATAAGAAGAGAATAGAAGCTTTCGAAATTTGGTGCTACAGAAGAATGCTGAAGATAAGGTGGATAGATCACGTAACTAATGAGGAGGTATTGAATAGGATTGGGGAGAAGAGAAGTTTGTGGCACAACTTGACTAGAAGAAGGGATCGGTTGGTAGGACATGTCCTGAGGCATCAAGGGATCACAAATTTAGCATTGGAGGGCAGCGTGGAGGGTAAAAATCGTAGACTGAGACCAAGAGATGAATACACTAAGCAAATTCAGAAGGATGTAGGTTGCAGTAGGTACTGGGAGATGAAGAAGCTTGCACAGGACAGAGTAGCATGGAGAGCTGCATCAAACCAGTCTCAGGACCTAAGACAACAACAACAACAACCCGTAGATACCAGGAGGATGTCGTTTCAGCATGATGGGGCCCCAGCACACTTTGCAGAACCAGTCCGAGCAGTAATAACCAGTGTTTTGGCAGTCGCTAGATCTGTCGGGGAGGATAGGTACATTGGCTTCCAATATCCCAGGACCTCATCCAATTAGACTTATTTCTCTACGGCTACATGAAGACGAGGTGTATTCTACCCCTGTTGACTCGGGGGCGTAATTGGTTTCAAGAATTCTTGCAGCAGCTGCGCAAGTACAGAACACACCACGCATTTTCCAGCGAACATCGGACGCTGTGAGCTGAGGTTAATGGAGCTCATTTTGAACATTTATTGTAATGTGATAGTAATAAGAACAATGACGCAATGTAAAACATACGGCACTGTTACATTGTCAATCACACACATAACTTCCTGCGTACTCACTACTCCAAAAACTCTGTACGAAATACACTGAAGAGACAAAGAAACTTGTTCACGTGCCTAATATCGTGTAGGATCCCCGCGAGCACGCAGAAGTGCCGCAATACGACGTGGCATGTACTCGACTAAGGTCTGAAGTAGTGCTGGAGGGAACTGACACCATGAATCCTGCACGGCTGTCTATAAATCCATAAGAGTATATGGGAGTGGAGATCTCTACTGAACAGCACGTGCAAAGCATCCAGATATGCTCTATAATGTTCATGTCTGGGGCGTTTGGTGGCCAGCGGAGTGTTTAAACTTGGAAGAGTGTTCCTGGAGCCACCCTATCAATTTTGGACGTGTGAGGTGTCGCATTGTCCTGATGGAATTGCCGAAGTCCGTCGGAATGCACAATGGACATAAATGGATGCAAGTGATCAGACAAGATGCTTACGTATGTGTCACCTGTCAGAGTCGTATTTAGTCGTATGAGGAGTCCCATATAACTAGACTGCACACGCCTCACACCACTATAGAGCCTCACCAGCTTTAACAGTCCCCTGCTGACATGCAGGGTCCATGGATTAAAAAAGTTGTCTCCATACCCGTACAGATCCAGCCGCATGATACAATTTGAAACGAGACTCGTCCGACCAGGCAACATGTTCCAGTCATCAACAGTCCAACGTCGGTGTTGACGGGCCCAGGTGAGGCGTAAAGCATTGTGTCGTGCAGTCATCAAGGGTACACGTATGGGCCTTCGGCTCCGACACCCCATATTCATGATGTTTCGTTGAATGGTTCGTATGCTGACACTTGTTGATGGCCCATCATTGAAATCTACAGAAATTTGCGGAAGGGTTGTATTTCTGTCACGTTGCACGATTCTCTTTAGTCGTCGTTGCAGGATATTTTTCCGGCCGCAGCGATGTCGGAGATTTGATGTTCTACCGGATTCCTGATATTCACGGTACACTCGTGAAATGGTCGTATGGGAAAATCTCCAAGTCATCGTCATCTCGGAGATGGTGTGTTCCATCCCACGTGCGCAGACTATAACACCACGTTAAAACTCACTTAAATCTTGATAACCTGCCATTGTAGCAGCAGAAACCGATCTAACAACTGCGCGACACTTGGCTTATGGCTCTGAGCCATTGCAGTGTAAAATGTTAATTACATCCGGAGATATTGTAACCTAAAGTTGACGCTTGAAACCTCCGACGTTCAGTTGCGTGTTGTAACAAACACGGGCCACGGTCGGCGAGCAGTATCTGCAGGAACATGTTTATGATGACGACCGTGTTTACGAGTGTGGCTGTAGTGCACTGTTGTGGTTTGGTCTAGCTGCCGCTATTGTTATTCTGCATTCGTCTCCGCACGCAGACCAACTGTAGTACACCGTGTTACCAGACGTCTGTGATAGTGTAGTGTTGTAGGAATTGTGACCATGGTGTATTCGAACTCTGAAAAGGTGGAGATGATACTCATCTATGGCGAGTGTCGACGAAATGCAGCTGAAGCCTGAAGGGTGTATGCAGAACGGTACCCGGACAGAGAGCATCCAACGTGCCGCACATTGCAAAACATCTACCGCCAACTGTATGCAACAGGTATGGTCGTAGCACGCAAACGAGTCCATAACAGGCCCGTCGCAGGAGAAGCGGGTGCAGTTGGTGTGTTAGCTGCTGTTGCCATGAACCCACACATGAGTACACGGGACATTGCGAGAGCCGGTGGACTGAGTCAATGGAGTGTCATGCGCATACTGCATCGCCACCGCTTTCACCCGTTTCATGTGTCGCTACATCAGCAATTACATGGTGATGACTTTAATTATCGAGTGCAATTCTGTCAATGGACATTAACAGAGAATGCGTTGCAGTTCTACCTGTTTACCGATGAAGCGGGTTTCGCAAACCACGGGGCAGTGAATCTACGGAAAATGCATTACTGGTCCGTGGAGAATCCTCGCTGGCTCATACAGGTAGAGCGACAGCGACCGTGGACTGTAAATGTATGGTGCGGAATCATTGGCGACCACCTCATTGGTCCTCACTTCATTGCAGGGGACCAAACAGTTGCAACATACATCGCGTTTCTACAGAATGATCTGCCAAAGTTGCTCGAAAATGTCCCACTGGAAACGCGTCGACGTATGTGTTATCAACATGATGGTGCACCTGCACATTGCGCAATTAACACTAGGCGGAGCCTTGACAGGATGTTCGACGGGCGTTTCATAGGACGCGGAGGACGCATAAATTGGCCAGCCCGTTCTCCTGATCTTACACCTTTGGACTTCTTTCTGTGGGGTAGGTTAAAGGAGAATATGTACCGTGATGTGCCTACAACCCCAGAGGATATGAAACAACGTATTGTGGCATCCTGCGGCGACATTACACCAGGTGTACTGCGGCGTGTACGACATTCATTACGCCAGAGATTGCAATTGTGTGCAGAAAATGATGGCCACCACATTGAACATCTATTGGCCTGACATGTCGGGACACACTCTATTCCACTCCGTAATTGAAAACGGAAACCACGTGTGTACGTGCACCTCACCCCTCATGGTAATGTACATGTGCGTCAGTGAAAAAGACCAATAAAAAGGTGTTAGCATGTGGACTTAATGTGCTGTTCCAGTCTCTTCTGTACCTAAGGTGCATCACCGTTCTCTTTGGATCCCTACGTAATTCGGTTCTCTCCGATACACACGATCGAACAGCGGAAGAGTGGTACTCAAGCGTCAACTTTAGGTTACAATATCCCCTGATGTAATTAACATTTTACAATGCAACAGACAGCACTGATTACTTATTTGTTTGTATGTTCAGTTGTACTAACAAAACTAACGGGGTTCCATTTAAGAAAAGCGTAGGTTTGTGTTAAAAAACATCCTTCCGTGCATTTTTTATGGTTTGTATTAACCAATTACACTAGCCCCTCTCCTCACGTTCGGTCTGTGGAATCGATTCGTCAGTATTTGATGTGGTTTACGAAATATATCCAGCGATAATGTTAGGTGACTCACCCTGGTTACTGTAGGCGTTGCCGACCACAGCGTCTTATCCTACCTGTTTACATATCTCTGTATTTGAATATGCATGCCTACACCAGTTTCTTTGGCGCTTCAGTGTGTATCTGCTATCCGAAATAATTTGTTTTTGTCTCCGTCATCGTTCATGTTAGTTTGGGCATTGAATTTTTGAACACCCTGTATATCGACTCGCATATATCAGGGAAAAATTCTGCTAAACCTGTGAAATGTCACTGTGTTATGACTCGGTTGCCCTTGAAATACACATAACACTATTATTCAAATTTTTGTACTCATTAATTAATAAAGGTTTTGCTTAACTTTTGGCCTGAATGACTTCTCTCACATAATTCAACGTAATTATAGAATGTAGCCTTGATATACCTGTTGAGTGTCTGCCGTCACACAACATCTGGTATTTTCTTTCATACAACCGGCTCCACACACACCAGTGATCTTCTGATGGCGGCATACTTTACTTACTCTAGAAATTTTCCGTGAATCTCTCCTGTAGAGAAAATAATATTGCTCTTAACTACGTTCTGCCCGTACAATCTACGACAGGTGACAGATTAGACTGCATGATTTAAGGATATGCCTGCCATTATCATACACGTTTTGGAGAGAATTAGGTCTCAACGAGCTGATCCTACAGAGCGCCGTTGTTCATGAGAAACACAATGACCCCCTTAAAAAGAGATGACAAAACATCATAAGCACCCTGTGTCAGTTGTTTGTTATCTTAGTGGAGGAAGTTAGTCTGCAGAACGCTTGATTATAAGTTACAAATGCGCCCGTGCAGTTGGCTAAACACATACGAGGTAAAATAGGAGCCCTCCCTGACTTCCAACGCAATTATTATTTCGTCTCATAAGGCAGATTGTTACAAACAATAACATATGAGAGAGAAAAAATGTAAAATAACACAAATATCCACAAAATAGCTCACGAAAATTCGGTCCATCAACCAAAGTTAGCAATTATCTATGCAGTGGCTTCAGTCAGGTCTTGAAATGCTTGCTGAACAGGGTAGAAATGATACTCACACATACGTTAAGTAGTTTGTAGTTCTGGCTAGTCACAGTCACCCAAGACGTACTCCAGACAACTTCATTTGTTAAGTGTCGCCCTTGATTTCACCAACATTTCTTAAGTGGCCCAGATCTCCGTTCCAGCTGATGTCCAGAAGATGAAGGTTCAAAAAGCAGCATTTACTTTGCAAGATGTCTTATTCTGGCTCACCATAGGTCTCGACGTAGTACTGTCGTGGGGTTTATTTAGGCCTCTGGAGATTTGGAAGGAAATTTTACTGACACTAAGTTTTCCAGGTGGAGCTTGGTGTCCGCATCTCGTGGTCGTGCGGTAGCGTTCTCGCTTCCCGGGTTCGATTCCCGGCGGGGTCAGGGATTTTCTCTGCCTCGTGATGGCTGGGTGTTGTGTGATGTCCTTAGGTTTGTTAGGTTTAAGTAGTTCTAAGTTCTAGGGGACTGATGACCTAAGATGTTAAGTCCCATAGTGCTCAGAGCCATTTGAACCACTTTTTTAATTTTTTTTTTTTTTTTTTGAGCGTGGTGTCTAAACAATCAGACTGAGTCACGCTGAAATTTATCTTTGTCCCGTCATGCCTTGTAGCCATCTGTCAATGTGCAAAGCAGTAAAGTTTTTCGGTGGATTTCAGTTGCAGACATCTGTTAACAACTCTGCAACTGCTCTGTGTGAGCCGAGTTGGACCACACACACCTTACACACTCGCCACAGAACAACTGAGGCTCGTATAATACTTGTATTTGCTGAAAACGTGCAGGTGCAGAGCGCGTCTGGTAGGCATTGACAAGACATAGGCATCCTCAGTGAATATTCAATTAGATGATTAAGTTTTTCATGGACGATAATGAGGTTTGTTCCTTGTACTGAGTACAGTTGGGCGTGCCCAGATTGGTTTACAAGACTGCCAGCGTTAGGCTCACGGTAGATTAAAAGGCGTTGCACTGAATTGCTACAGCCAGTAGAAATAATGCAGCTCATGCGATTTCGTCTCCAATAGTTGTTCGTGTAGATCACGGGTGGGTAACCGGCGGCCGGATCCGGCCCGCGATTGATTTCAATCCGACCCATGGACGATATCCGCGGGAAAAAAGTAGGAGCTCACGCTGTACTCCGCCCGGGATGCATTTTCCGGTATTCCTGCCAACGCTCAGCTGGCTCGGCGCAAGTTTGCAGATAATGATGCAGACCAGTGAAAATCTTGCTTAAAAGATTTGGCCAGACAGAACGCAGCCTGGTGGTACGTCTCAGGCCTTGGCGGATGGCAGGTGTTTACAACGAAGGGACGCCACACAGGTGAGAACTGGCCTCGGCGATTGGCTTTTGCAGCATCAGCTGTCGCTGTGGAAGCAGCCGATACCTCATTAACACCTTGCATGTGTAGCGCGGTACACAGCTGCCTCCCAGCACTGGTGCAGCACAGCAGTCAAATGCCCACGTTATTTACGGCTTAACGTCTGTGCTACACACTGATAGAGCGCAAACATTTGTAGTGGGCAACAGTGCCACTAAAATTACCTACTGCCCGCGAAATGCGCCGAATTCAACAACTGCAGCAGGTTCTGTTGTACAAAGTAGTTCTCTGTTGTCAACTTACGCGTGAAGTTCTGTGCTAGTTGTTTTTTAATTTCGTGAAAGTGTCTCTGTGCGTCGAGTTTATCCACAAAATGTCGGGCGCTAAGAAGACGAAAGTAGATGATGCATGTCGTCAGTTTCAGAACAAAAGGACTGAGGATTACTTCTTCACGATGTACAACATTAAACCTGTTTGCTTGTTGCGTAGTGAATCATTATGTTGTGAAACAAGATAACATAAAAAGGCACTTTTCTACGAAATACACTGCTCAACAACAGATTACAGGGTAACTGCGGAAAGACAAAATTAAGTTATTAATTTCCAATTCAAACAAGCAACAGCAAATGTTTTCTAAACCGAGGTCAAAGTGCGGCAATTTGGTTAAAGCTATCTTTATAGAGAGCAGAAACACTGCCAAGTCATTAAAGCCTTTTTCTGAAGGCGAATTCATGAAGAAGTGCCTCTTAGACATTGCAGATGTATTATCTTCTGACAAAAAAAAAGTGTTTGGACAAATACGTTTGTCTCCACGAGCAGTGGTTAGACGAACTAAGATGATAGCTGGTGACATTCACAAAAAGTTTGTGTGGTCGTGTTGCCACATTCGAAGCATTTTCCATTGCTTTGCACGAGAGAACTGATTTGTCAGACGCAACTCAATTGGGGGTTTTCGTTCGTGGTGTAGATGTGGACTTCAAAATAACGGAAGAATTATTAGCATTACAGCCATTAAAAGGAACCACTACTGGTGAAGATGTTTGTCAGGAAGTTGAAAAAATTATCGAAACCTTCAGCCAACAGTGGAGTCAGCTCGCTGGAGTTTGTTCTTATGGAGCACCTGCGATGGTCGGTTCACGAAACGGTTTTATTGGTATATTAAATGAAAACTCTTCTGAACTAAATATTGTGAAAGAAAATTTAACAATTTTTCACTGCATTATTCACCAATAGATTCGTGCGCTAAATCAATTAAAATGAAAGATGTCATGGACGAGGTTACCACGAGCATCAATTTCATTAAGTCTCACGCACTAGGTCACCGTCAATTCAGACAGTATTTGGAAGACCTGTACTCCGAACATGAAGATTTAGCTTACCACTGTGAAGAGGGTTGGCTGATTAAGGGCAAAATAATAAAACGTTTTTATGATCTGCGAAAAGAACTACCAGATTTTGTGTCTATCAAACGGAAACTAAGGCTGAAATAAATGACCCCCGATGGATTTGTGGTTTAGCATTTCTGGTTGACAGCACAGCTCATTTAAATGACTTAAATTAAGAACTCCAGAAACAAGGGCAGATAATTCACAAATTATATGATGCCAAACGCTCATTTACATTTTTCATTTCCAGTGACAGTGCAGTCTGTAAAATCTTTGCTCTCATTGGTGTGAGCAGTTTCGGCCTTTTCGTGTACAATAACAGTGACACAAATTTCGAACGGACGTCAGGAGATCTTCAAGCGTTCAATACTATTCTCAATACGTCAATGACCGTATGAGGGCGAGTGTTATCTTACTGTCAATACTAGAAATATCGAGGAACAATACTGATACCATCCAAAACATTCTCAGTATTCCCAGCCAGTACTGAGCGTGTGAGGACAATTATCATCAGTTTGACAAATCGCCATTTTGTTCAGATGTATCCAGTTCTTACTGGTATAAACATCAGCAACTAGTACTTGTCTGAAACTTCCTGGCAGATTAAAACTGTGTGCCCGACCGAGACTCGAACTCGGAACCTTTGCCTTTCGCGAGCAAGTCCTCTACCAACTGAGCTCCCGAAGCACGACTCACAGCCGGTACTCACAGCTTTACTTCTGCCAGTATCCGTCTCCTACCTTCCAAACTTTACAGAAGCTCTCCTGCGAACCTTGCAGAACTAGCACTCCTGAAAGAAAGGATATTGCGGAGACATGGCTTAGCCACAGCCTGGGGGATGTTTCCAGAATGAAATTTTCACTCTGCAGCGGAGTGTGCGCTGATATGAAACTTCCTGGCAGATTAAAACTGTTTTAATCTGATATGAAACTTCCTTTCTTTCAGGAGTGCTAGTTCTGCAAGGTTCGCAGGAGAGCTTCTGTAAAGTTTGGAAGATAGGAGACGAGATACTGGCAGAAGTAAAGCTGTGAGTACCGGCTGTGAGTCGTGCTTCGGTAGCTCAGTTGGTAGAGCACTTGCCCCCGAAAGGCAAAGGTTCCGAGTTCGAGTCTCGGGCGGGCACACAGTTTTAATCTGCCAGGAAGTTTCATATCACCGCACACTCTGCTGCAGAGTGGAAATTTCATTCCAGTTCTTGTCTTTTTGGACCTATTACGTAGAACACTGCAGCTGTTGAAATTTTTGTCAATTTGTAATTAATTATCTGCAACCATTTACATTCGTAGGAATTTATTTCTCCATGATGACATTTCAAGATGTCTGCCTGGCATCTCATCTTCACATAATTTTATTTGTTTACATTTCATGAGCATAGCTCCTTTACCAAAGGTGTTGCAGAATTTTACAATGAAAGTTTTAAGCCAGCTATTGTAAAAAGTCATAGATAAAGACACGTTTACGTCGCGCAAATAAATGAAAACTTGAAGATTACGTGAATATAAACTTACATTCAACAGTGCTATTTTCGAGTCATAATTTGTTGGAATGGCTTGTTGGGAAAGGGGTGTCATTCACATCGGTCCGTTACCACGTAAACATTACCGTCACAGATGCATTAGTTTTGACTCTATATGTTAGGAGCACTTTTTTTTTTAACCCTCCGACAGTCGCGCATGTATCTGTGAGATACATGACCTACTTTTTCTCTAATATTACCGCATTGAAAAGTGGTAAAGGTTTGCTGGCCCACGACATCTTGTGTCATACCTTTCTTATTGCTTCACAGGAATTTCAGCCTTATACCGATACTGACAAGGTCATAAATGAGTCAGGTGTGGGAATGTGTACTGCCTGTATCTCTCAGATACAGCGCGCCTACTCGGGTAAACCCTTTGTCGCCGCTAATGACTGCAGCTGTTGCATTGTTTGCAGCGCACGCAAGTCGGCAGTTGCGTTGTTGTCTTCTAAATGAAGCAAAGTTTCGTTGTAGCTACGTGTACTCTCTTTCAAAATGAGTAAACGATATGATCTAGAAAATCCTAAGGATTTGGAAGACGTACATCGCCTTCTTCCTGACGACGAGGTATCCATTGAAGATGAAGATGATCTTGCAGAAACTGATTCAGAAACCGAAGATATACTCGAAACACGATCTGTTGACTCAGACACAGATCATGAATTTGATGAAGAGGAAAATAATGAAGTGCAGGAAACTGATGAACATTGCTATTTTGGTGAGTAGAAAAGACAATAAATATGCTTTCAGATGTAATAATAACAATGTCCAATAATAGGGTAATGTACTATTATTTATTTTAGGTGAAGATGGAACTAAATGGAGGAAAGTGCCTTGGAAAGCAACACAGACACGGCCTCATAATATACTAACCAAACTGTCTGGGGTAGTTGGGACGCAAAGAAAATGGTAACTGAAATTGACTGCTGGAGCCTATTCATCAGTAATGATATCCTAGATGTAATTGTGGTCAACACTAACAGGCGGATAGCTGATATAAAAGGAAACTTTGCTCGCGAGAGTGACTGCAGGGACACAGACGCAATCGAAATAAAAGCCTTTCTTGGCTTGTTACACCTTGCTGGTGTGTTCCGTGGTGGGCGACAGAATGTTCACGACTTCTGGACAGCAGATGATCTTGGTCTGAATATTTTTAGAATGACCATGTCCGAAAAACGTTTCCTGTTCCTAATAAAACGTGTTCGTTTTGATGATGGAGCCACAAGACAACAACGGCGCAAGACAGACAAATTAGCAGCTGTGAGGGAAATGTTCACCATGTGTTTGAATAACTGCAAGACACATTACTCCCTCGGTCAGAACGTCACAGTTGATGAGCAGCTACCAGCATTTCGAGGCCGGTGTGATTTCACCAGTTCATACCATCGAAACCATCTAAATATGGCATCAAAATTTTCTGCCTATGTGATGCCAAGCTTTATTATACTTACAACATGGAAATATATTGTGGATTACAACCAGAAGGACCCTTTCAGAATAACAACTCCACCAAATAAGTAGCTCTGAGACTTGCCGAACCAATATATGGGATGGGTAGAAACATTACAGCAGATAACTGGTTCACTAGTCTGGAGTTAGTAAGAGAACTGCATAAAAGGAGACTGTCGTTTGTAGGCACAATTCGAAAAAACAAGAAGGAACTGCCATCGAATTTTGTAGCACCAAAAAGTAGACAGCAATATGATAGCGTATTTGGCTACAGCAAGAATGAAACCCTTGTGTCGTATGTCCCGAAAAAAAGGGAAAACTGTAGTCCTCCTTTCGAGTATGCATGTATCGTCAAGTGAGGTTTTGGAAGGTTTAGAGAAAAAAAACCAGCAATTATTCTACACTATAATGACACCAAATCTGGAGTTGATGTAGTTCACAAACTCTGTGCAACCTACAATGTAGCTAGGTCAACAAGAAGATGGTCTTTGGTGATTTTTTTCCACCTGTTGAACATTGCAGGCATCAACTCAAGAGTAATTTTCTTGGGCAACAAGAATAAATACTCAAATCGGCGCAAGTACCTCAAAACTTTGGCTCTGACTCTACTGCAAGATCATCCCAAAAGAAGAGCTCTTATTGTGACTCTATATGATATAAGTACAATGCTAGTAAAGTACAAACCTAAAGGAAAAGAGCAAGAAAGCGCTGAACATTCCTTGGAATCAGAAAACAAGAAAAGAAAAAGGTGCCAGTCATGTTACAGGGAGACAAAAAAGACTTGTCTCAGCAAGTATACATGTGAAAAATGCGGTACACATCTCTGTTTGCAAAAGCACGCAAAAATAATTTGTGAACAATGTCTTTCTGTAGAGGGCAATAAGTAAAAAGAGACATGCTTTGATTAGTTCAATAATTTATTTGTATCTACAATAAAATCAATTTTTAAAAGAATTTCATGTACTTCTCCATTACAAAATGTCAAATATTTCTGTTAATATGAAAGTGTAATGAGCCTGATGTTCATTTCTGTACTTGTAAAATCTGTAACAATAAAGGTAACTGCAATTTAAAACGAAAACAAAAGAAAAAGAACCTGTAAACAAACAAAAAACCACAAAAATCGTCGCATGTATCCACGAGATACATCCCTACTAGTGGCGTCATGAAAGTTGACGCGCCTGCTGGAGGGTTAAGGAGATAGTTCAAATGTTCAAATATGTGTGAATTCCTACGGAACGAAACTGCTGAGGCCATCGGTCCCTAGATTTACACACTATTTAAACTAACTTATGCTGAGAAAAACACACACACCCATGCCCGTGGGAGGACTCGAACCTCCGGTGGGAGGGGCCGCGCAGTGACATGACGGCCCCTAACCGCGCGGCCACTCTGCGCGGCAAGCAGTTAGTCATAATGTGTTAGGTCATCAGTGTATATCCCCTTGTATCTAACAGGCGAGGTTATGCGTCAAAGTGCTTCCTTATTGCGTACTTCCTGTCATTAAATTTGTGGGTGGTTCTGTTATCATGGCTGTTGTAGACCCATAATCTTCGCTCAAGTATTGTTGACCTCCGAGGATGAATCACAGAAAAGAATATAACAAATTTTAAAAATAAACAAGTACATAGTATGTAATGAAACCTTCAGATATGAAGCTTTTATTGCCTTGATAGTACAGGTACACTGGAGCACTAGTTTCAACAAAACTAAGCTGCCATCTTCGGATCAACAGTGTACACGTTATGAAACCGTGCTGTGCTACAAACTGCACGTTTGTTTTCGGACCATCGTAACCGTCTCTTAATAAAAGGAGAGCAGAACATAAAAAAGCTGCAAGTGTGTCCACGTAGAAGACAGCGTCATTGAAGTTTGGCACCTCAAGAAGTGCCGTCTCTGTCTGGGTTGGCTGCCGCAACGTACTCATTGTAATTAAAACGCTACTTTATAGCAGTAACAAAAAGGGAGCAATCTAGACAAGTTATCAAAGCCAACTGCGACTCCACGTGGGCAAATCCCTTTGCCCCAACCCATTGGTTTGGTGAGGACGAGAGGCCGAATGCCAATGTGTTGGCGACCAACGGTCGGCTGTCGTTTGTTGGCTGACTGTGTACGCGCCTATTCGGTAGACGCATGCACGGCGCGTATTCTGCAGTCAGCCGTGCACAAGAGAAAATTTGCGCCGTCGTCGCCCGCCCTCTGTTTGATCCAACCGATGGGATGCGATGCAATACAGTGCATACGGGGATGCGATGGAATACAGTGCATACGGGGATTTTCCTTGGTAGTCCAAACATTCTGACATGGCCTCATGTTATATTTGCAAAAATTATTACCTGAAAACCAAAAAAATATGAACGTTTCCTGAAACTCGATCCAGGATGGCGAAATGGCCGAAAAAAATCAGCAAAGTTGTAAAAACGGTTTATCTTAAATAAGGAAAAAATTCTAGCTCCGATCGAAAAATGTTAAATGAGAAAGTTGTAAGGCTAAAAAAAATCCGTCGATTGCTTTTTTGGAAGTACCAATTGATTTGTTGCGTTTCGAGATATACAGGGTGGCCAGAAAATGTGCGAAATGCTTGTAGGGATGTTACAGGGCAAGTTGTACTGAGACATAAATATTAAGAAAAAAATTCGATACGTTGCTCCGTTTCCGAGTTATTTAGCCTAGAATTTAGCCAATCGGGACGTCGCGCGCTCACACACAAGCGGCCTGTCAGGGGCGGTGTTGCCCAACGGGTGCTTTGTCTCGTTAGCTGAAACTTGAATTTACGCGGGCGACGATCTGATTGGTTAACTTCAATGCTAAATAACCCGGAAACGGCGCAACGTATCGAATTTTTTTCTAAACATTTATGTCTCAGTACAATCTGCCCTACAACATCACGACAAGCGTTTCAGACATTTTCTGACCACCCTGTATTTAAAAAAAGGTAAGAAATCTCCTAAACGCTCACATTCCCATATTTGCTATTTCCTGCTAGTGCAGCCCGTGGTAAGTCGAAAAGATACCTTTTAAAAAATTTAAAAATATTAATTACGTTTCGAGACATCGATTTGTTGGGGCCGGCCGTTGTCGCCGAGCGGTTCTAGGCGCTTCAGTCCGGAACCGCGCTGCTGCTACGGTCACAGGTTCAAATCCTGCCTCGGGCATGGATGTGTGTGATGTCTTTAGGTTAGTTAGGTTTAGGTAGTTCTATGTATAGGAGACTGATGACCTCAGATGTTAAGTCCCATAGTGCTCAAAACCATTGGAACCATTTATTTGGAAAAAGAGAAGCTCTCGATAATTATCCAGATCTTTTCAGCAGATGGTTTTACGGTAACAGTTTTAGGCTTAAATCCTTTACAGAGAGTTGTGCTGTCATGCTCGTAAATAATTTTTACGATTTTATTTATTGTAAGGAACAAAATATGACTTTGAAGAACTTGCACTTCTGTTGATCGTGTTTTTTAACTATCTCGGTGTTATTTTATGAAAGTAGCTTCTAAAGAAAGAAATTACTGATATTTTTTCAAGAATTTAACAGAAAAAGAAATTTCTGCGACCTTCTGGATCCGAGATAACTTAAATAATGGGGAAAAAAAACTACTGGACGCATTTAACATTTATTGCGATGAGTTTGATGGGGATTAATACTGAATGCTTATATTTTGAAGAAAAAAATTCCAGCAAGTGTTTCATTGAGTTTAAGAATTAGTAACTGGGTGTTAAAAGTGAAGTGTCCAAGCGCGGAGTGAGTCAACTGGAGCGTGTAGCGGAGTTGGAGGAACTAGTGCGCGCTCGCTCTGAAAACTGATTCTGCACTAATGGCTATTAAAATTGCTACACCAAGAAGAAATGCAGAACATAAACGGGTATTCATTGGAGAAATATATTATACTAGAATTGACATGTTATTACGCAATTTAGGTGCGTAGATCCCGAGAAATCAGTACCCAGAACAACCACCTCTGGCCGTAATAACGGCCTTGATACGCCTGGGCATTAAGTCAAACAGAGCTTGAATGGCGTGTACAGGTACAGCTGCCCATGCAGCTTCAACACGATACCACAGTTCATCAAGAGTAGTGATTGGCGTATTCTGACGAGCCAGTTGCTCGCCCGCCATTGACCAGACTTTTTCAATTGGTGAGAGATTTGTAGAATGTGCTGGCCAGGTCATCAGTCGAACATTTTCTGTATGCAGAAAGACCCGTAAAGGACCTGCAACATGCAGTCGTGCATTATCCTGCTTAAATGTAGGGTTTCGCAGGGATCGAATGAAGGGTAGAGTTACGGGTCGTAACACATCTGAAATGTAATGTCCACTGGTCAAAGTGCCGTCAATGCGAACAAGAGGTGACCGAGACGTGTAACCAATGGCACCCCATACCATCACGCCCAGTATGGCGATGACGAATACACGGTTCCAATCTGCGTTCACCGCATTGTCGCCAAACACGGGTGCGACCATAATGATGCTGTAAACAGAACCTGGATTTATCCGAAAAACTGACGTTTTGCCATTCGTGCACCCAGGTTCGTCGTTGAGACACCATCGCAGGCGCTCCTGTCTGTGATGCAGCGTCAAGGATAACCGCAGCCATGGCCTCCGAGCTGATAGTCCATGCTGCTCGAAACGGCGTCGAACTGTTCGTGTATGAGAAATCGGTTGGAAACTTTCCTGATTTAAGCACGTTGTAGGTGTCGCCACCGGCGCCAACCTTGTGTGGATGCTCTGAAAAGCTAATCATTTGCATATCACAGCATCTTCTTCCTGTCGGTTAAATTTCGCGTCTGTAGCACGTTATCTTCGTGGTGTAGCAATTTTAATGGCCAGTAGTGTAATAGTAGCGCGCTTGCATTGTGGTGCGCACAGAGAGACAAGCAGCCTGCCTGCGCAGGCGGTGATCAAGGATTAGTAGAGCTTCTTCTCTCACTTAAGTGAAAGTGGGTGCTTTCTCACCGACGGTACAAACTCTTCTTGAAACCAACTGGTGAAAATGTCATAGGGAATGGTAATGATGCCATGTTTAAATGATTGAAACATCTCGGGCTTTTACGTTTACCTATACGAAGAAGCTTCAGCTTATTTCTGCCCGATTTATTTGTGGGAAAGCGGAGGGTTATTCCGTCTTATTTCCTGATTTTTTTAAATATTGAGATTTCTGGTTGGAAGCAATCGATACTAATTCGCAGTTTCTTCACAGTTATACACTTGACGATCATTTAAATTTTCATCTACCACTACATTGTGTAGATTTCAGGAAACTGTGGAGCAGATTCACTGTCGCCAGACTGTGCTTCTCTTTCAGTGGTCGTTTAGTTTGTTCCACGGCGACATTTCTATCTTGAAAACCATCCTTCGGGAGCTATAAAATACTTGTTCCATGTAAATCAGAGTGAAATTTTTCAGGTTGGGCTTTAATAACTGGCACGGAAAATGGCGCACCTTCACTTCTCTTCATTAAAAGACACCTATAAAGGCATTCGTCAAGTTCACTGACGTTTTCTGCTTTGGTCCTTTTTCTGTCCATTCCCATATCACTTTCAACTGGTTAACAAAACTTCTAAGTTTATCCTCTTCTTTCACCCATCCTTTGATTGTTCCTTCAAGTACACCACACTCGTTAGATAAACTTGCTTTAGTTTCACCATTCCTCAAACGATCAGTAATTTTTAATTAATCACTCACGGAATATGCTTTATGTTTTTGTGAAATCGTAACAACACACAGAAATCCAGACAATGAACGAATAATTTGTGAGCCACATGATGGTGGTGTTGAATTCGATATTGCCAAGCACTGTTGCATAGTCACTTTATTCACTACGTCTCAATGTTAACAGTGAGAAGTGTATTCAAAGCTTCTGTCCAGCAATTATCTTCATATGCTGATAAGAGAAACCAAAGGTGCAGTTTAATTTCCTACATCTATTTTCCCTATTGTTTAGAGAGCTTGAAGTTTGCAGCAGCAAATTATACTGCAGAAAGGCTACGTGCAGACTGTAATAGGATTTTTTCGAGTTTATAAAATATGCGGAGGGTGCAAAAATCATTCATAAAAAAAATTTTATTTTGGGGGACATACTTTATACCGCGTCATATCCGAATCAGTGGTATATCAGAACGAGGTATATCGGGCTTCTACTGTATCAATCTAACACATCCTAGTATTTTTTCTTTAAAAGATAAGAATTCAATATTAACCCCCATCAATCGCACCGCTATAAAATGTTAAATGCGTCCAGCAGTATTTTTTTTAAAGTTATCTCGGCTCCAGAAGGCCGTAAACTTTTTTTAATTCGTGAAAAGTGTTAGCAATTTCTTTTTTCAAAAGTTTTTTTCATAAAATAAAAATTGAGATAGTTGGTTAAAAAACGTACCCAACAAAATTGCAAGTTATTTGAAGCCACATTTTGGTCGAAAAATTATTTATTTGCATGGCAGTACAACTCTTTACGAAGTAAATAAACCTCAAATCGATACTGTAGCTTCATCTGCTGAGAAGATCTAGCCAATTACTCAGAACGCCTTCCTTTTTTTTAAAAAAAAGAAACCATATACAACGAAAAAGAATAATTTTTTTTACTTTTCCAAAGAGATGTTTTTTTACCATCTTCCACCATGCTGCAGTGCTTGCAGGGCAGCGACTTGTTTTAAACAACACAACGGGAAAACAGCCAAAGTTGCAAATTTCACTTTTATTTACTTCAGGCTAGTTTTGGGCTGGGATCAATTTTCAGATCATCCAGATAGTCAAAACCGTGTTTCTCAAAATATAAGAACCATGCCAAGATAAAAAACATATAAGTATAACAAAATGCAAATGAGATATCTCTATGCTGTGGAACTGTTCATTTGCACTTTGTTGTCCAAGTTTATATTCACATGGTGGTTACATTTTTTGAGAAATATCATTTTGACTATCTGGATGGTTTGAAAATGGGTTCTGATCCGTAACTAGTCATCAAGTAAATAAAAGTGAAATCTACAGTTTAAGCTGTTTTTCCGTTGTATTGAGCTATTTTTTTGACTTTCCCTGGGGACTTTCCCTGGGCTATACACACTGTAAATGGCAAGTATGGGAAAATGAATGTTAACGAGTTTTTTAATGGGATTTTCGATGTATCTTGAAACGTTACAAACAATTCGATACTTCTAAAAAATCAGTCGATAGAGCTCTTTTAACGCTAGAACTTTCTCCTTCAACCTCACCACCTCCTTTAAAATCGCCAATAAATTTGTGATAGAGTTTATAAATGTAAAGAATGTAAAAAGATTTGTTTCAGATCTAAAGAACATAAATATGGTTATGAAATATGTAGAACCTGTAAACAAGTAGTGAAAATTAAAAATCATAAATGTTACAGTCAATAAAGATTGCAAAAAGCGTTATTTGTGAAAGAAAATTTGGTGAGGATTTTATAGTCAAAGGTTGTCCAAATTCTAATAAAGACGGTTGTTATATTAATGGAGATTTCCAAGACTACTATGTTTTCCAATGTTGGGAATGTAGAAATAAAGTTACCAGTAAACAGTTTGAGTGTTGCAAAGATGGGTTGCTTATTAGAGTAAACTGTATCTATACAGAAATATACACATGGTTTGATTATGAAGCTCAACAAGAAACTGGAATAAATATTTCAAATCTCATAACAGCTCACAATTTTAATGGAGATACTGCTTATAACTCCCCCATGAACCATGGACCTTGCCGTTGATGGGGAGGCTTGCGCGCCTCAGCGATACAGATAGCCATACCGTAGGTGCAACCGCAACGGCGGGGTATCTGTTGAGAGGCCAGACAAACGTGTGGTTTCTGAAGAGGGGCAGCAGCCTTTTCAGTAGCTGCAGGGGCAACAGTCTGGGTGATTGACTGATCTGGCCTTGTAACACTAACCAAAACGGCCTTGCTGTGCTGCTACTGCGAACTGCTGAAAGCAAGAGGAAACTACGACCGTAATGTTTCCCGAGCTTTACCGTATGGTTCGATGATGATGATAGCGTCCTCTTGGGTAAAATATTCCGGAGGTAAAATAGTCCCCATTCGGATCTCCGGGCGGGGACTACTCAGGAGGATGTCGTTATCAGGAGAAAGAAAACTGGCGTTCTACGGATCGGAGCGTAGAATGTCAGATCCCTTAATCGGACAAGTAGGTTAGAAAATTTAAAAAGGGAAAGCTTACAGTTAGATATAGTGGGAGTTAGGGAAATTCAGTGGCAGGAGGAACAAGACTTTGATCAGATGGATACAGGGTTATAAATACAAAATCAAATAGGTGTAATGCAGGAGTAAGTTTAATAATGAATAAAAAATAGGAATGCGGGTAAGCTAACAAACATCATAGTAAACGCATTATTGTGGCCAAGATAGATACGAAGCCCATGCCTACCACAGTAGTATAAATTTATATGCCAACTAGCTAGATGACGAATAGATTGATGAAATTTATGATGAAATAAAGAAATTCTTCAGATAGTGAAGGGCGACGATAATTTAATAGTCATGGGTGACTGGAATTCGGTAGTAGTAAAAGGCAGAGAAAGAAACGTACTAGGTGAATATGGATTGGGGGTAAGAAATGAAAGAGGAAGCTGCCGGGTAGAATTTTGCACAGAGCATAACTTAATCATAGCTAACACTTGGATCAAGAATCATAAAAGATTCATGGAAGAAGCATGGAGATACTGGAAGGTGTCAGATAGATTATATAATGGTAAGACAGAAATTTAGGAACCGGGTTTTAAATTGTAAGACATTTCCAGGGGCAGATGTGGACTCTGACCACAATCTATTGGTTATGAACTGTAGATTAAAACCGAAGAAATTGCAAAAAGGTGGGAATTTAAGGAGATGGGACCTGGATAAACTGACTAAACCAGTGGTTGTACAGAGTTTCAGGGAGAGAATAAGGGAACAATTGACAGGAATGGGGGAAAGAAATACAGTAGAAGAAGAATGGGTAGCTCTGAGGGATGTAGTAGTGAAGGCAGCAGAGGATAAAGTAGGTACAAAGACGAGGGCTGCTAGAAATCCTTGGGTAACAGAAGAAATATTGAATTTAATTGATGAAAGGAGAAAATATAAAAATGCAGTAAATGAAGCAGGCAAAAAGGAATACAAACGTCTCAAAAATGAGATCGACAGGAAGTGCAAAATGGCTAAACAGGGATGGCTAGAGGACAAATGTAAGGATGTAGAAGCTTATCTCACTAGGGGTAAGATAGATACTGCCTACAGGAAAATTAAAGAGACCTTTGGAGAGAAGAGAACCACGTGTATGAATATCAAGAGCTCAGATGGCAGCCCAGTTCTAAGCAAAGAAGGGAAGGCAGAAAGGTAGAAGGAGTATATAGAGGGTCTATACAAGGGCGATGTTCTTGAGGACAGTATTATGGAAAAGGAAGAAGATGCAGATGATGATGAAATGGGAGATATAACAGAGCACTGAAAAATGTAAGTCGAAACATGCCCCGGGAGTAGACAACATTCCATTAGAACTACTGATAGCCTTGGGAGAGCCAGCCCTGACAAAACTCTACCGTCTGGTGAGCAAGATGCAGGGAAAAAAAAACTTCAAATGCGTGTGAAATCTTACGGGACTTAACTGCTAAGGTCATCAGTCCCTAAGCCTACACACTACTTAGCTTAAATTATCCTAAGGACAAACTCACACACCCATGCCCGAGGGAGGACTCGAACCTCCGCCGGGACCAGCCGCACAGTCCATGACTGTAGCGAACTAAGACCGCTCGGCTAAACTCGCGCGGCGAGGGGCATGAGAGGGAAGCAGTGGTTTTGAAGGGAGTGAGACGGGGTTGCAGGCTACCCCTGATGTTATTCAATTTGTATATGGAGCAAGCAGTAAAGGAGACAAAAGAAAAATTCGGAGTAGGTATTAAAATCCATGGAGAAGAAATAAAAACTTTGAGGTTCGCCGATGACATTGTAATTCTGTCAGAGACAGCAAAGAACCTGGAAGAGCAGCTAAACGGAATGGACAGTGTCTTGCAAGGAGGATATAAGATGAACATCAAGAAAAGCAAAACGAGGATAATGGAATGTAGTCGAATTAAATCGGAATTAGATTAGAAAATGAGACGCTTAAAGTAGTGAATGAGTTTTGCTATTTGGGGAGCTGAATAACTAATGATGGTCGATCTAGAGGATATAAAATGTACATTGTCAATGGCAAGGAAAGCGTTTCTGAACAACAGAAATTTGTTAACATCGAGTATAAATTTATTTAAGTGTCAGGAAGTGGATTCTGAAAGTATTTGTATGGAGTGTAGCCATCTGTGGAAGTGAAACGTGGGCGATAAATAGTTTAGACAAGAAGAGAATAGAAGCTTTCGAAATGTGATGCTACAGAAGAATGATAATGATTAGATAGGTAGATCACGTAACTAATGGGGAGGTATTGAACAGAATTGGGGAGAAGAGAAATTTGTGGCACAACTTGACCAGAAGAAGGGATCGGTTGGTCGGACGTATTCTGAGGCATCAAGGGATCACCAATTTATTATTGGAGGGCAGCATGGAGGGTAAAAGTGGTAGAGGGAGACCAAGAGATGAATACACCAAATAGATTCAGAAGGATGTAGGTTGCGGTAGGTATTGGGAGATAAAGAAGCTTGCAAAGTATAGAGTGGCATGGAGAGCTGCATCAAACCAGTCTCTGGACTGAAGGCCTCAACAACAACTGCTTATAAATGTAAGACAAATGATGAATTCTATCGTTGGATGATATCTGAAGAAAACAGAAATTATACATTCATAGTTCACTAAGGTAAAGGACACGATTCACAATTCATTCTGATTTATTGTGTTGAAAATACAATAAAACCATATACTATCTACACAAGAACTAAATTGATGTTATTGGAGACATAACAGTTGGGTCTAGAAATCAGAGATAGCTGTAATTTCATACAAGGGTCATTTAATAGTTTTCCAAAAACATTTGGTTTGAAAGAATTGAAGAAAGGATTTTTCCACATTTGTTCAATACACAAGAAAATGAACATTACATATGACCGATAGCAAATATTATTTTGTTGAGACTATGAAACCGAAAGATAGAGAAATATATCGCAAATGCCTTAACAACAAATTAAACAACGGTGGTACGCGAACAGGTTATATACTTAACCGTTTCCGAAATGTTCCATCCTTGGCCCGAAAGCCAATGATCATGCCCTCTTGGACGTCAGACAAATTACTCCGTTTCAGCATTACGACAACGACTGCACTGTTCCCGGGGTACCCCCGATATGTTTTATACAGGGTGTTACAAAAAGGTACTGCCAAACTTTCAGGAAACATTCCTCACACACAAATAAAGAAAAGATGTTATGTGGACATGTGCCTTTACAAGTACGACACAACATGTGGTTCATGCACGATGGAGCTCCTGCACATTTCAGTCGAAGTGTTCGTAGGCTTCTCAACATCAGATTCGGTGACCGATGGATTGGTTGAGGCGGACCAATTCCATGGCCTCCACGCTCTCCTGACCTCAACCCTCTTGAGTTTCATTTATGGGGGCATTTGAAAGCTCTTGTCTACGCAACCCAGGTACCAAATGTAGAGACTGTTCGTGCTCGTATTGTGGACGGCTGTGATACAATACGCCATTCTCCAGGGCTGCATCAGCGCATCAGGGATGCATGCATGCATGTATCCTCGGTAGCGGAGGACATTTTGAACATTTTCTCTAACAAAGTGTTTGAAGTCACGCTGGTACGTTCTGTTGCTTTGTGCTTCCATTCCATGATTAATGAGATTTGAAGAGAAGTAATAAAATGAGCTCTAACATGGAAAGTAAGCGTTTCCGGCGAAAGTTTGACCATACCTTTTTGTAACACCCTGTATATCCTCCAATGCTATTGCTGCCACCTGCCGTCTGTGAATGGTGAAATGAAATGATCGTATGGCATTGTTGGTCGGCAGGCCCCGTTATTGCACGTTAACGTCTAACATAGGCGGTGGTCACATTAATGTGACGGCATGGCAAGTGGAAAAGAGAGAGAGAAATATTGATAGCGAGAGGGATTGTGTGCATGATAAATTCCTTCCCTTGAAAATTTCCCTTCTTCATACCTGCTCTGTGTTGGCACAGATGGTCACTGATATCATTTGTACTACGATTGCAGTATACGCGAGGTGCCTAGTTGCTTCCATCGCCCTTAGTGGGATGCATAAGTTGTGAATATTGTTCACTAACATGCAGTGTGCTGTAGTTATTGTCCCCTGCATAGAAAACAGCACGTAGGCAGTTAGTCCGTTATCTTGAGGCTGTAGTAAAACGTCAGCGATGAACTGGTACTGCATAAATAATTATATTTTCAATTTGTTTGTCTATACCGGATACCACTCAGTTTTTATTAGCAGAATACGAGAAACTGCACAATTGTATTCCACTGTACGAATCACAATGAATTTCAGTTCTTCACACTTTCTCAGGAAATAAACAAAATAATATCTTGTGAGTTCGCTTAATTACTATCACACTAGTTCTCAGTTCAGTTACATGTAAAAAAAAAGAAAAAAATGGAGATTTTTAGTTAAATTCTTAACCAGTATCGAGACTGCCGAACCAACTCTGATCTTACAGTCGAAGCACTTCGCCCTCAATCCATTTTAGGCGCGTTCGAAAGATTTTCGAAGTGCTTCGTCTGCCTTTTCGTTTAGCAATTGCTTATTATTCTGCTGGTAATTAACACTTTTGAAATAATGGAATGATAGCCTGCTTTTGAGAGATGCCTTTTATGTGAAATGCAAGTAAATTCACTGTTTAGTTTTTCTAATATTAATAACAACAGTTTATCATTTTGGTGCGATACTTCCGAAAACTGCAGCCAGCCGCGAAGAAGGACCACAATTTAGGCGGTCTTTGTCACGATACCCGTATGTGTCTTCGGTACCTCACACCACATTACGTCATCTTCCCACTGCTGCCTTCTCAACTGTTGCAAGGTGAGCTTCTTGTAGCTAAATATGATGGCTGTAAAGCCAGAAATATTACAAATGGACCGTATAAGATTGCATAAAATGAGATGGTCGATGAGTATTGGTGCGTTCTGGTTCGAAGCGCTGTGCGCGGCCACCACAGTTAGCTTTGTGTTTCGAGCGATACTTCCCCTCGGGCACGGTAGCAGTCAGTGGTCAGTGTCAAAATAACCTCCTCACACTACAGCTGTACCCTCACTGGCGCAGCAGTTAGCAGCCAATTTATTTTATATGTCCTGCTCGCGTTATGACATACAATACATACCTTCACCGAAGAGTCAAGCAGTATATTGCTCCCTCCTACGTATATCTCGCGAAGAGACCATGAGGATACAATCAGAGAGATTAGAGCCCACACAGAAGCATACCGACAATCCTTCTTTCCACAAACAATACGAGACTGGAACAGAAGGGAGAACCGATAGAGGTACTCAGGGTACCCTCCGCCACACACCGTCAGGTGGCTTGCGGAGTATGGACGTAGATGTATATGTAGAAAATAAAATGCTTTAGGAGAAAACAATGTGTTTGAGTTATGAAATTTTTGAATTAATTGGTTTTTAACAATGACTTTTATTACACAACTAACTGTGTTCGCGTCTACACTCACACGAAACATTTCAGTAACAACCACGCAGGTGTATTTGCGTCATCAATACTACAACAGAACTAATCAAGAAAATCAGTTAGATACTCGAGCCATGAATGGGTAGCGAATAGGGAGACTACACATTTTATCAACCCTGACTCGGACGTAGCTAACCTATGAAATTGTTATTATTATCGCGCGTGCGTGTGTTTGTGTGTGAGTGAGAGAGAGATGGAGAAATAGAGATGGAGAGAGAGAGAGAAAGAGTGAAACCGAGAAAACTTGTTTCAAGAGATGGGTCATCTACCTAGTAACTTTAGTGTTGGTGCTTCTTGAATTTCCACAACTTTTCTCGGTATTTTTTCCTTGTATACGATACCTACAATCATTTGTATACATATATACTACTGGCCATTAAAATTGCTACACCACGAAGATGACGTGCTACAGACGCGAAATTTAACCGACAGGAAGAAGATGCTGTGATATGCAAATGATTAGCTTTTCAGAGCATTAACACGAGGTTGGCGCCGGTGGCGACACCTACAACGTGCTAACATGAGGAAAGTTTCCAACCGATTTCTCATACACAAACAGCACTTGGCCTGCGTTGCCTGGTGAGACGTTGTTGTGATGGCTCGTGTAAGGAGGAGAAATGTGTACCATCACGTTTCCGACTTTGATAAAGGTCGGATTGTAGCCTATCACGATTGCGGTTTATCGTATCACGACATTGCTGTTCTCGTTGGTCGAGATCCAATGACTGTTAGCAGAATATGGAATCGGTGGGTTCAGGAGGGTAATACGGAACGCCGTGCTGGATCCCAACGGCCTCGTATCACTAGCAGTCGAGATGACAGGCATCTTATCCGCATGGCTGTAATGGATCGTGCAGCCACGTCTCGATCCCTGAGTCAACAGATGGGGATGTTTGCAAGACAACAACCATCTGCGTGAATAGTTCGACGACGTTTGCAGCAGCATGGGCCATCAGCTCGGAGACCATAGCTGGGGTTAGCCTTGAGGCTGCATCACAGACAAGAGCGCCTGCACGACCGCATGTAACAGGTCCTGTACGGGCCTTTCTGGATACAGAAAATGTTTGACTGCTGCCCTGGCCAACACATTCTCCAGATATCTCACCAATTGAAAACGCCTGGTAAATGGTTGCCGAGCAACTGGCTCGTCACAATATGCCAGTCACTACTCTTGATGAACTGTGGAGTCGTGTTGAAGCTGTATGGGCAGCTGTACCTGTACACGCCATCCAAGCTCTGTTTGACTGAATGCCCAGTCGTATCAAGGCCGTTATTACGGCCAGAGGTGGTTGTTCTGGGTACTGATTTCTCAGTATCTATGCACCCAAACTGCGTGAAAATGTAATCACATGTCAGTTCTAGTATAATATATTTGTCCAATGAATACCCGTTTATCATCTGCATTTCTTCTTGGTGTAGCAATTTTAATGGCCAGTAGTGTATTTCAGCCTTTACTTCAACTTACGAACATTATTTTTTATACCATTTTTATAAAATTAGTCGTGTTATTGACGAGTAAAATTATTTCAACGAAACCATGAGTTATTACGGCGAAAATGACAGACCGTATTCCAGTTAGCATCAATTTTAAAGATATTATCCCTGCGAAAGGTATTTAGAAAATAAAAATAACAGTTTTACACTGATTAGTTAATTCAAATAAAGTTTCCCTTAACTTTCAGCGAAAGCTAATTTTTAATCTGACTCGTAAGCCGCACCCAACCGATTAGCATAGGTACTCCGCCCAGCTAACAATGTATGTCTGAAAGAGTAATGGGTCTTATAGGTATTGCTAACAATAGGCAACGTGCTAAACAGGGTCCATTAGCAAAATTAAAAATGAAAATTGTGCTTACCTTGTTAGTGCTTCTTGCTCCACCTGTGTAAGACTATAAAAAGAATCATTGACAGCAAGCTTATACCGTTAATTAACTAGATGAAGAAGGATTAAGGACTGGCACTGAGAAACGAGGTACATCTCAGTTGGTGGGAGTGGTCATATCGATAAACAACCAACGGTCAATACGCGACTAGTCCAGGGTGCGAGGGACCGAGCGAGGTGGCGCACTGGTTAGCACACTGGATTCGCATTCAGGAGGAGGACGGTTTAAGCCCTCGCCCCGCCATTCTGATTTAGGTTCTCCGTGATTTCCCTAAATCGCTTCAGGCAAATGGCGGAATGATTCCTTTGAAAGGGCACGGGCGACTTCCTTTCCCATCCTCTCCTAATCCGATGGGAACGATGACCTCACTGTTTGGTCTCCTCCCCCCGAATCAACCAACCAAATGCGATATCTCGTCAGTGAAACGCACCGGGCGAGACGCCATTTAGACTCCCCTGTATGGGTAACTCACCCATGGCTTCCGGCTCTCTTTCTTCTATAGAGGAACATGGCGAAGAGTCTGTGACACTTGGACTGAGTGGCACTTGTATGGTGAGGGAATGTGTGTGCATTTTCGCGGGGCCCAGGATACGATAGATTGTGGACAGGGTGTTCCAGAAGTAGATCAACGGCCTGTCTGCCGATACTTGTAACGTATCGTGGAGTAGCCAGAAGCCCATTTTCTGCATCTGTTCGTAGTGTGTGTGCGTTTCTCCCAGAGATCAACACTGCAGTTGACCTCTGATTGGCAAGGAGTGTTCCGTGTTTTTGTGCTGAGGTAACCGAGTTCACCGAGACCACGAAAGGGAAGCCTTTACTGATTTACAAAAAAATGGTTCAAATGGCTCTGAGCACTATGAGACCTAACTGCTGAGGTTATCAGTCCCCTAGAACTTAAACCTAACTAACCTAAGGACATTACACACATCCATGCCCGAGGCAGGATTCGAACCTGCGGCCTTAGCGGTCGCGGTGTTCCAGACTGAAGCGCCTAGAACCACTCGGCCACTCCGGCCGGCTACTGATTTACAACGGACATCAATGTATAGATAACAGATCAAAACGAAAATTTCTGTTCCGACACTGACAATGTTGAGTGTTTATGGAAAAGTTCAAGGCAATCGTAAAATGCGTTTTAGACAGGTACGTGCCGAGTAAAACTGTGATGGACGGGAAAAACCCACCGTGGTTCAACAACAAAGTTAGGAAACTACTGCGAAAGCAAAGAGAGCGTCACTGCAAGTTTAAACGCAGCCAAAACCTCTCAGACAAACAGAAGCTAAACGATGTCAAAGTTAGCGTAAGGAGGGCTATGCGTGAAGCGTTCAGTCAATACGAAAGTAAAATTCGATGTACCGACTTGACAGAAAATCCTAGGAAGTTCTGGTCTTACGTTAAATCATTAAGTGGCTCGAAACAGCATATCCAGACACTCCAAAATGATGATGGCATTGAAACAGAGGATGACATGCGCAAAGCTGAAATACTAAACACCTTTTTTCAAAGCTATTTCACAAAGAAAGACCGCACTGCAGTTCCTTCTCTAAATCCTCGCACAAAAGAAAAAATGGCTGACATCGAAATAAGTGTCCAAGGAATAGAAAAGCGACTGGAATCACTCAACAGAGGAAAGTCCACTGGACCTGATGGGATACCAATTCGATTCTACACAGAGTACGCGAAATAACTTGCCCCCCCCCCCCCCCCCCCCCTCTTCTAACAGCCGTGTACCGCAAGTCTCTAGAGGAACGGAAGATTCCAAATGATTGGAAAAGAGCAGAGGTAGTCCCAGTCTTCAAGGAGGGTCGTCGAGCAGATGCGCAAAACTATAGGCCTACATCTCTGACGTCGATCTGCTGTAGAATTTTAGAACATGTTTTTTGCTCGCTTGTCATGTCGTTTCTGGAAACCCAGAATCTCCTCTGTAGAGGCGGGTCCACACTGAGCGCGCCGCGCACAGAGAGGAATGCGCCGTCCGCGCCCGAGGCACGCACTGTGTTCCAGTTGGAGCGCGCGCGTGATGTGAAGATGGAGCGAGCCGAAGCCCCGTCTAAACTGAGCGCCACTTCCTTTGATGTACCGACAACAGCCGGAAACCTGCGCGGCGCAGCGCGTTTCGCCGTCCACACTGAGCGCGCAGAGCCGTTTTGCGCGGCGCGGCGCGCTCTGTGTGGACCCGCCTTAGGAACCAACATGGATTCCGGAAACAGCGATCGTGTGAGACCCAACTCGCTTTATTTGTTCATGAGACCCAGAAAATATTAGATACAGTCTCCCAGGTAGATGCCATTTTCCTTGACTTCCTGAAGGCGTTCGATACGGTTCCGCTCTGTCACCTGATAAACAAAGTAAGAGTCTACGGAATATCAGACCAGCTGTGTGGCTGGATTGAAGAGTTTTTAGCAAACAGAACACAGCATGTTGTTCTCAATAGAGAGACGTCTACAGACGTTAAAGTAACCTCTGGCGTGCCACAGGGGAGTGTTGTGGGACCATTGCTTTTCACAATATATATAAATGACCTAGTACATAGTGTCGGAAGTTCCATGAGGCTTTTCGCGGATGATGCTGTAGTATACAGACAAGTTGCAGCATTAGAAAATTGCAGCGAAATGCAGGAAGATATGCAGCGGATAGGCACTTGGTGCAGGGAGTAGCAACTGACCCTTAACATAGACAAATGTAATGTATTTCGAGTACATAGAAAGAAGGATCCTTTATTGTATGATTATATGATAGCGGAACAAACACTCGTAGCAGTTACTTCTGTAAAATATCTAGGGGTATGCGTGCGGAACGATTTGAAGTGGAATGATCATATAAAATTAATTGTTGGTAAGGCGGGTACCGGGTTGAGATTCATTGGGAGAGTCCTTAGAAACTGTAGTCCATCAACAAAGGAGGTGCCTTACAAAACACTCGTTCGACCTATACCTGAGTATTGCTCATCAGTGTGGGATCCGTACCAGATCGGGTTGACGAAGGAGATAGAGAAGATCCAATGAAGAGCGGCACGTTTCGTCACAGGATTATTTGGTAAGCGTGATAGCGTTACGGAGATGTTAAGCAAACTCAAGTGGCAGACTCTGCAAGAGAGGCGCTCTGCATCGCGGTGTAGCTTGCTGTCCAGGTTTCGAGAGGGTGCGTTTTTCGATGAGGTATCGAATATATTGCTTCCCCCTACTTATACCTCCCGAGGAGATCACGAATGTAAAATTAGAGAGATTCGAGCGCGCACGGTGGCTGTTCTTCCCGCGAACCATACGCGGCTGGAACAAGAAAGGGAGGTAATGACAGTAGCGCGTAAAGTGCCCTCCGCCACACACCGTTTGGTGGCTTGCGGAGTATAAATGTAGATGTAGATTTAGATAGTGGACTATACAGACGGAAAGAAAGACTATCCACCAAAAAAAAAAAACACAGTTTTAGGGGGAAGGTAGCCACATTTGTGTTGCAGATGAAACAGCAAATGGAGTGCGAAAACATTTTGTCAGCATAAAGAAACGGGCAAAAGAAAGTGAAGCTACAGTTTCATCAGTTAACATTGAAGTAGTAGAGCAGCTCTTTAATCAAGGCTACGACTTAGTAACATCGTTACCATCACACAGAAGTGCATTGCATTAGGGGAATATATATAGGAACTATACAAGATCCCACTGATTCTGGAGGAATATTCTTCCAAGAAAATAATTTACTGATGAATGATGGTAGTAATATTTTACTTGCAGATGATAACAGGGGACCCAATGACAGAATACTGGTGTTCGCCAGCTAAAAGGGAAAAACTTATTTATCAAACTGCGAACCATTCTTTCTGAACGGAACGTTCAAGAGTTCGAGCAAGCAATTTGGACAGTCGTTTATACCCCTCGCCGACCATAAGTGTTCTTGGGAGGAAACAAACACATTTCCAGTTGTTTACGCTTTACTGCCAAATAAAAATCGAAAAACATATGAACATATTTTAAAGCTATCAAAACTAACGTATCGTACCTTGGATCTGTGATGATGGACTTCGAAATTGCCATCGTCCAAGCAGCTAGAAGATTGTTTACTGGAACAGAGATTACTGACTGCAATTGTCATTTTAATTAATGATCGTGAAAACATGTTGAGTGTTGCGGCCTCGTTACAGCCTATGAGGAAAACGAGGAAATCAGGAATGAGTTCTGCTCTAGCACATCTTTCCTGGAAATGTTGGATGATGGCTGGCTGTGTATTCAGGACAGCACGCCTGAAAACCGAAAACTTCAGGTCTTCTATGACAATTTTTTTGGATCAGTGGCTTGATAACGAACTTATACCAAAAAAGATGTGAAATTGCAGCGGAAGGCGCCAAGGGGCACTAACAACGTCTCAAAAGGATGGAAACGAAGAATAAATATATTAATTCGAAAATTCGTCAGAATGTTTACTCATTTGTGAAAAATCTTGGAGAAGACGCAGAATACCACTGCCACCAGTTTGACCGACTAATTTTAAACTTTGATGGGGAAAGAAAAAAGAAAAGAGTTAGTGATGAAGACTGACGAAAAAGTTCCAAAGGCTTTACAGAAACGCCAGAGTGATGGAAACTTAAAATCATTTCTGACTTGTGTGGCCTACGCACAGGAGCTACAATGACGAAGAAAACGTCAGATTAATTGAAACATTTGCAGACTGATAGCACAGGAGAAGTGCAAACAATGTGCTGCCTTCAGAGGATTGATCATAATCCGGTTCGACGTAACCTTAGATACGAACATACAGTATATCCGGCACAGTACTTACGGGCAGATTCCACGCAAAAATTTATCTTTTTCTTCTATTTTGGCAGCAACCAGATTTTAAAATCATGTCTATTATGTAAAGGTGCAGTTTTGATGTCCATAACTTCACCGTTTTCGAGCTTCGAATTTTTAATATGATTTTAATGGTATTCCCGAAACTCACCATTTGGTACCCACACCACAACTTTCACATGCCAGATTTTGCAGGTACATTCACGAGACATAGTTCAATGGTTTCGTGCATTCATTTTATGAGAAATATTAGTAATTTGTTTTCAGTGTTTATTTCAAATTTCGGCTTTAAATGATCTTTAATTATTGGTACATAAATGTGATGATGAAATAAACAAATTACATTTTCGATCATATTAATGCACGGAAGTATGGAAACACATCAAGACTATTTCCTGCAAAAAATTCGTTCAGGTTGGTTAATATTTATGACAAAAAAGTTGACTGAGCTTAGAGAAACAAACTTACGGTGAAACTGATTTTAATATTTCGTTTTATCAAAAAATGAATGTTATTACAAGAAACATTTAGTCATCAGTCTTCGAACTGGTTTGATGCGGCCCGCCACGATTTTCTCTCCTGTGCCAACCTTTTCATCTCAAATTAGCACTTGCAACCTATGTCTTCAATTATTCGCTTGCTGTATTCCAATCTCTGTCTTACAGTTTTTGCCCTCTGAAGCTCTCTCTAGTACCATGGGAATCATTCTCTGATGTCTTATCAGATGCCTTATCATCCTGTCCCTTCTTTTTGTCATTGCTTTCCATATATTCCTTTCCTCGCCGATTCTGCGCAGAAGCTCCTCATTCCTTCCCCTATCAGTCCATGTAATTTTAAACATTCGTTTGTAACAACACATCTCAAATGCTTCAATTCTCTTCTGTTCCGGTTTTCCCACAGCGCGTTTTTCACAGCCATACGATGCTGTGCTGCAGATGTACACTCTCAGAAATTTTTTCATCAAATTAAGGCCTATGTTTGATACTAATAGATTTTTATTGGCCAGGAATGTCCTTTTTGCCAGTGCTAGTCTGCTTTTGATGTCCTCCTTGCTCTGTCCGGCATTACAAATTTTGCTGGCTAGATATTAGAATTCCTTAACTACGTCTATTTCGTGACCATCAATCCTGATGTTAAAGTTTCTCGCTGTTCTCATTTCTGCTATTTCTCATTACATTCGTCTTTCTTCGATTTACCCTCAGTCCATATTCTGTACTTATTAGACTGTTCATTCCATTCAGCATTCTTCTTCACTTTCACTAGGAACACAAACGCATTAAAAATCACCAGCACCACAACGTTTTCCCTTCCTGCTTATATGAGGCTGCTTCTTGTGGAGGTTCAGTGGTAGGAATATCTGATTGTAAGCCAATGCCTGTTTCCTTGGAGGTTGCAAAGCAATTGATTCGCAGTGACTAGCTCCCAACTGTTTACTTTCATTTTTCCTGGAAATCTTGCAATACAGCCAAATCTTTTTGCGATGTAAGAGTGGACACTTTAAAGATGTGAACTAGCCATTAACTTTGTTTGCAATTGAAGTTTTAGGCTGGAATCCCTACTTAAAATGGAGAGTAGTTGTTTTGAAAGGGATGAGAATTAGCAGGATGGTCGGGTTAGAAACTTCAAAGCGGTCAAGCACTTCAGCATCAACGTATCAGTGCAGGATATCAAGTCTATATGTTTACTGTATGTGATGGTGTCTTAATACGATTAGTGTTCTATTAATGTGCTTCAAAACTTTGAACAGAAGGAAAGAAATCAGTTTACAACAACATTACAATAAATTGCATGGGAAAAATTATGGTCACTTGGAAGATGAACAGCGAGAAGCCGATGTGAAAAAAAGTTCTCCCCATTTAGGCAATATGACTGAAGAAAGTATTCATCATATCAGAGTAGAGAAACAAACATCTCAATAATTTTCCCAACATTTTCACTATGAAAATACGTTATTGTTTTCAGGAGGAACACTCAGTGAATGAATCTGCAGTTAGCTCAAGTTACCATATTGCCTTTCAGCTTGCAAATGGCTGCGCAGTTTCGGTGATTTTCGGGCTACGTTGACGGTGTGGAAACTCGTCTGCAGTTAGAATTTATATACCTACTGTGTGACGTTTGCGTGATAAGTTTCACAGCAAAATTAGTCTCCTAGATTTCTGTTTCCTCACTGTAACTTTTCACGACTTCACAAGTCTGCGCCTATCATTAAGTCGGTGTTTAGACTTACATGTACAAGCCGCTGTTTTCGCAATGAAGAGACCAAAATCCATCCACAGAAGCTCACTGGCAGACTTCAGCTTAACAGCTTGTCTTCGAAATTAATTGAAAAGTGGTTCCAAATGTTGATACTTAAGTGAAAAGAAAAAGTAATGTTCATTGACATTCTGTGTTTTTAGGTTTAACGTTTAAACGAAATTGTAGTGAAATTTAAATTTGTCAATTTAAATTTAGTCCTAGAACGGCAGTCACCACGAGGCTGCAATAGTCATAACAATTACCATGTTTCTTACTTAGCTGCCTTTCGTTTTTTGCATCATCAAAATTTTAAGAGATTTTGAATTTCATTTTCCGTTCTCATTATACTGAATTTCATTGTGAGTTCTCATTAACACGACAGTCTTAAAAATAAATTTTCACGAAACGCATTAGTAAGCCACCCTGAAGCGACACGTGGTTACTCACTGCAGTGATATGAGCGCGAACCAGCCCGCGTGGGCAGCTGTGCTGAACTGCTAAACTTCTTAGTGTGCCTGTACCTGTGAAAAGCCATTTAGCCCGGCAAGAGTCGCAGGCTCCATGCTAGTGACACACCATGCAAATGCCACTCAATGCAAGTGTTCCAATCCCCAAGGGGAAGTCCCTTCACAAGTACCTGCTGTTGCTCAAGTGGTTCGAATCTGCAGATGCTTTGTATTTTAATTCCAACAGTTAGAAATACATTGCATTATTATGAGATAATGGAAGCAATAATAACTGTGGCATGCAGATATGCACACATTAAAATGAGTCTGAGCATAACAAGTCGGCTGAATATGCCGCCCTTCCCCATCCCTCAGCCTTGCCTGGAGATGCCGCACGGGGTCACCGGCCCTGATGACCAGCAAGCAAAAAGCAGAAATAAAATATATGAACTGGCATCTGTAATGTTTCACCCTCTAGTTGGCAATATGGATTATCGTTATCAGCGAAGGTTCTGCGTATCTAATTTTAGTGGAAGATTTCATACGAAGAACGGCGTTGAAATATCACAGCACAGAAGCAATGAATGGGCGCCAAGAACGTGAAAACGTACTCCTGGACACGGAGAGTGTTCTCGAGCTACATGCTGGACGTTTACGTGCCTGAACCCACGGGTGTCAAGGCGAAGTTATAGCGGAAACGTTCGGTGTCACAAAGATTACGACGGGTGTAAAGCGTTTATTGCCAGGCTCGCCCCCTGAAACAGTTTACGGCCGCAGAGTCGAACAATGGCCGCCTCGCAGCTGGCTGCAGCGCTACGACGCTCACGTTCATGCGACTCACAACTTCTCTGCTCTTGCCCATTATCATTTTCGTTGAAATGCCGTCGAATAGCTCTAATATCGATAACCATTTAAGTGGTCAGAGATGTGAATACTCAGCTCGTGCTCTGAAGAGGCCTTCGACATTCTCGCCAAGAGTCTGTACATGCACTCACGTTGTATGAAAGGTTAGCATAACAAGCTGAGAATTTACAAGAATGACCAAAAGATCCAAATGAAACTTCATTCATCTTGTATCTTGTTGACCTTCTTCAAGTTCAAACTACATTGTGAGTTTTCCCTTTGTCGACTGCTATGCTGTACAGAAAATGTTAAATGTTATCTGCAGGCTTTTAAATAAAAACAGTGGCTGTAAGTTTTTTTTGCAAACATCCACTTGTTCATTTGTAGTTTAACTTTTACACAATGTGTCATACATCGCACAAGCCATAACAATGTTGCGAGTACTTCAGTATACAGAGGATATTTCATTCACGTCTGTTGATTAACAAATCGAAACAGCTTCTATGTTCTTGAGATAGAACGTCACATATAATGACGAAAACATTTCGTGTCAGTTAGATGCCTTCATTCTCACATCCTTACATAGGAAAACTGAAAAGTACATGTATGATAAAAACGTATCAGATGATCGTACTTTCTACGAACTGATTCATTATTTAAACAACCATCGTTCTTATGTGGAAATATAATTTATAGTTTTTGCATTTACAAGTGCAAGTAATCTGAATCCAGAATTTGTTCTGGAAGTTGGCTCAGCAGATTTATGTTTTAAAGCAGGTATTTCTGTGGAAGAGGTTTCTTTGGGTGTTTTGTATTATTTTACTAGTGCAAAAATACAAAAGGAATAACAGTATTAACAATTTTATAATTGGAGTATGTGTTGCAGTTTAGAATTGCGACGCAACAATGAATATTTCGTATTTCGATATCAACTCAGTCCTGCAAGTTTGACAAAATATGAAACGTATTCCGAATACTTCGTCTCATAAGCTTCCTGATGAAATATAAATTCTCAAATTAGGTATTTACTTCTTCTTGTAACAAGTAATTTTCAAAATTCTGTGTTCCGCCAGGTCCTTCGTCAATCCTATCTGGGAAGGATCCCATAGCAGATCTGTTTCATCTTCTATTCTGCCAATAAAACGCAGTCTTTGGTTCGCCTTCACCGCAACATTATCAATGGTCGTCCCAATTCAAGTTGTTGGTAATTGTAATTCCAAGGTATTTAGTCGAAATGACAGCTTTTAAATTTGTGGATTTATCATGTAATTGGAATTTAACGCATTTCTTTTGTGCTGATGTGAATTACCTAACAGTTTCCCTTATTGAAAGACAATTGTCACTTTTCGCACTATTCAGATATAAAGTCTAAGTCATTTTGCAATTGGTGTTGATCTTCTGATGACTTTACTAAACGGTAAATGACGGTATTATCTGCAAACAATCTAAGAGAGCTACTCACGTTATCTCCTAAATCGTTTATGTAGATTAAGATCAGCAGAGGGCCATAACACTTCCTTGGGCAACGCCGAATATCACTTTGGCTTTACTCGATGACTTTCCGTCAATTACCACGAAATGTGACCTTCTGGAGAGGAAATTTCGAATCGGTACGAATGTAAACTATAAAAGCCGATGGTGGCTCGACAACAAGCAGGGAGTTGAACCACGTAAGAGGGAACGAAACTCGGCGAGCGAGTCAATCTACGGGCCAGTAGAGAGTCCGAACACAATGCAGAGATCGATCACGGACCGCGCGGGACCAGCACGAGCGATAGATAATTGAGCACATGATAATGGAGGTGAAGGCTTCGTCGACTGTCCACAGGCGCTGAAATCAGCGTTAGAAGCGCAGGGTCAGACCTGTTGCCTGCGGTAGGTAAACACCTGGGTGGGTCGCTGTGCCTATGTCATGCTTCGCCCGAGCCGGCCGTCACAGCGTTCTCTATTATTCTGCTGAGATAATAGCGCTAGGCTTCGCTGCATCAATCTCGATGTCCGCTGAAGGGGATACTAAAGTTTAAATAAAACGCAATCTCAGATTCCTATCCCACTGCAAATGTTTGAACATCGCTCACCTTTAAACGTAGGGCAAGTCAGCTCATTGGATCTAAACTTGGAGGGGGGGGGGGGGGGCGTTGTTTTAAACATGCAAGCTATGTCAGTGAACAATGACATTAGAAATGTCGGGGGGGGGGGGGGGGAGATCGTTTAAACATGCATAATCCACCAGTGGCCTACACTGTTTTAAATCTAGGGCACACTGATTCGTAATACAAATGAAGTCACAGGAGTGAGGAAACTTGTGATTTATCGATTTCCTACCATTTTACAGTATGAACACGATTTTAAACTTAGAACGATCTACCTAGCAACCATACTCTCTGCGCTAGTTAGATGGGAAATCTGACAACCATGCAGACCTTGCCAGTGTCCTCGAATTGATCAACTTGGCTTCTGATATCATAGATATGGTAAACTCTGACAACTATGCAAACTGTACCAATATCTGCAGGTATGCCATCTTGGATTCCATACTAAACACAAGGAGCCACCTTGGACTTTTTTTTAATTTCTCACTAATTAGATAATTCCCCATCTAGAATTTATTGAATTTCCCGCAGTTTTATATGTAGGGAAAGTGGTCTGTGACATCATAGGTGTGGGGAATGGGAGAAATCTGGCAATGTTGCAAGATGAAAACATAGATGATATCATGAGAAATCTGACAACAATGAAGGCTGAGCCACAGTCCGCCAGTCCCCTTTTATATATGGAATTTAACTGATGAAAGGAGAAAAGATAAAAATGCAGCATATGAAGCAGGTCAAAGGGAATACCGATTTCTACGAAATGAGATTGACAGAAACTACAAAACTGCTAAGCAGTAATGGCTAGAGGACAACTGCAAGGCTATAGAATCGTATACAACTAGGGGAAACATAGATACCACCTACAGGAAAATTAAAGAAAAGAGAAGCAGCTGAATGAATATCAAAAGCTGAGATGGAAAACCAGTACAAGGAAAGAAGGAAAAGGTGAAAGGTGGAAGGAATGTCTAGAGAGGTTGTACATAGGAAATGGCCCTTGGAGCGGATGACATACCTTCAAAACTATTGATATTCCTGGGAGAGCCAGCCATGACAAAACTATTCCACCGTGAGTACAGGATCTATGAAAAGGGGAAATACTCTCAGACAACTAGAAGAATGTAATAATTCCAGTTCTAAAGAAAGCAGGTGCTGACCGGTGTGAATATTACCGAACTAATTTCATAAGTCTTGCTTGCAAAATACTTACTTACTGAAAAATGGAAAAACTGGTAGAAGCAGACTTCTAAGTAAATCAGTTTGGGTTTCGGAGAACTGTATGAACACACTAGACACTACTGACCCTACGTCTTATCATAGAAAACAGGTTAAAGAATAGGAATCCTACTTAGAGCAAACTCCTAACAATGTTGAACGCTGTTCAACATGACGCTGCACGTCTCACCCAGATACTAATATCCGTTGTTGTTGTTGTGGTCTTCAGTTCGAAGACTAGCTTGGTGCAGCTCTCCATGCTACTCTCTCCTGTGTGAGCCTCTTCATCTCCAAATAGCTACTCCAATCTACATCTCTTGGTTTCCCTCTACGATTTTTGCCCCCCACACACTTCTCTCAAATACTAAACTGATGATACCTTAATGTCTCAGAACGCGTCCTATCAGCCGATCCCTTCTCTTGGTCAAGTTGCGCCAAAGATTTCTTGTCTCTCCAGTTCTATTCAGTACCTCCTCATTAGTTACATTATCTAACCACCTAATCTTCGAAGCTTCTATTCTCTTTTTGTCCAAACTGTTTATCATCCATGTTTTACTTCCACACAAGGCTACACTCCAGACAAGTACTTTCAGAAAAGACTTCCTAACATTTAAATCTGTATTCGATGTTAGCAAATTCCTCTTCTTCCGAAACGCCTTTATTGCCATTGCCATTCTACATTTTATATCCTCTCTACTTCGGCCACCATCAGTTATTTTGCTGTCTAAATAGCAAAATTCATCTACTGATTTAAGTCTCTCGTATCCTAATCTAATTCCTGTAGCATCACCTGATTTAATTCGATTACATTCCAGTATCCTTGTTTTTCTCTGGCTGATGTTCATCTTATTATGAAGGTATGATGAATAAAATACAGGGAGCGAAAGATAATGTACAGCTTTTGCAGAAACTAGCCGGCAGTTGTAAGAGTCAAAGGGCACGAAATGAAAGCAGTAGTTGAAAATAGAGTAAGATATGGTTGTAGCCTATCTCAAATGTTATTCAGTCTGTACACTGACCAACCTGTGAAGGAACCCAAGGGGAAATTTGTAAAGGGAATTAAATTTCAGGGGGAAGAAGTAAGAAGTTCGATGTTCGACACAGTAATTCTGTCAGCCACAGCAAAGGACTTGGAATAACAGTTAGAAAGTGTCTTGATAGAAGGATATAAGATGAGCTTCTCACAAGAGCAAAACAAGGATAGTGAAATGTACTGTAATTAAATCAGACATTGCTGAGGTAATTAGATTAGGAAGTGAGACATTAAAAATAGTAGATGAGTTTTGATATTTGGGCAGCAAAGTGGCTGATGATGACCGAAGTAGAAAGATTATAAAATTCAATCTGGTAGTGGCAATTACAGCGTTTCTAAAGAAGAGAAATCTGTTAAAATCGAATATAAAACGCATTTTCTCAATGTATTTGAATAACGTGTAGCCTTGTACGGAACTGAAACTCGGACGATAAACATTTTTTTTTGGATGTGTTCCGTCTTTAGCAAAACACAATTTTGTTTTTTAATCTAAACATGTTTCACTGCAGTTGCAGCATCGTCAGTGGGTTTCTTATTCTGTGGTTGTTAGACGTAAAGAATGTTATTTACTGTTTATACACATGTAACTATTACTTTTTAAATTGTAATTGCAGATTTTTGAAGTGCACATGAAATTATGTATTCATATCTCTTTACCACATGGTTTTCCTGCTGTATTATGTTTTTACAGCGTCTGTTTTCTTTAACAGTTTGTCATCTGCAACCATATACAACTTAATGTAGACAAAATATTTGTGCAAAACTTATGATTTCGAAATTGTTATGGCTATGCCTGAAATAGTTAATTTTATGTGAAAGGTTGTGTGTGTGTGTGTGTGTCTGCCTGTGTGTGTCTATTTACATTATGTTTCACTTACTTTTTCTGTTTTCCTCATCTTCACATCATTTTTCGAATGTAGACTATTACTGGTACTCTTAAGAACGCATAGGTGTGTTACAAAGCAGGACATTGTGACTAAAACTTTTTCAAAACAAACACAAAACTGAAAAATTACTAGCTGGTTCCAGTAGTGATTACATGGTTTTTAATCATAGATGAGTAGACATACTTAGATATGTGTATATATGCAGATATGTCAACTCGTACTGTACTTAAAAAACATGTATCCACAAATGGAAACAGTAAGTAATCTTTCGGTTTTGTATCAATTTTGTAAAAACTGTAGTCATAATGTTCCACTTTGTACTAAACCTACGTACTCTTATGGGGATTAATCGCAACCAAATTCGAAAAATGATGATCAAGCCTCTGAGGATGAGCCCTCAGGGCTCTAAATGCATCGTGTATTGAAATAAAATCAGGATTTGTGACTACAGGCGCTTTGTTTTTATTTTATTTTAGGAAATCAGCTTCTTGGAAGATAAGTCTGTGCTTGTTGAGCACAGCTTAGCAGAGAATGACACCTACTTTGAAAATACGTCGCTTGGCTGGTGCTTTCAGCCTGATGCGCAAGCAGCTGGCAGCTGGCGCGAACTGCAGGCCGTATCAACGTGAGCGGGTGGCCGTTAATCTGTCCAGAACGGCCGTTACGGGTTTAAATGAGCGTCGCCGCTGGTGCCCATTGGAGGAAACGGACTGTGGCGGACTGGCACTTGGACATAAAATGGAAAGAGAAAGAACGCTTCCCGAAACGTCGCTGATTCCCTGTAGATTTATTTCATTGCAGCGAAAAAAATGGTTCAAATGGCTCTGAGCACTATGGGACATAACTGATGAGGTCATCAGTCCCCTAGAACTACTTAAACCTAACTAACATAAGGACATCACACACATCCATGCCCGAGGCAGGATTCGAACCTGCGACCGTAGCGGTCGCGCGGTTCCAGACTGTAGCGCCTAGAACCGCACGGCCACCCAGGCCGGCCTGCAGCGAAAACCTTCGACTGTAAATCTTTCATCTTCCGAGAGGTTGTAGAGCTGCCTTTGTTATACCTTTCCTAATATTCCTCCACTCGTCGTATTCGCTGGTATGTGATAAGAGTATCCTCTTGAACGCTGTTATACGTCTGTTAATACATATATTTGACTGCATATTGCACATATTGCACGTTTAATACAAAATATCAAAAAAGTAAAACGATGGCAATATAATGTAGTCGAATGAAATCAGCCGAAGCTGAGGGAATTAGGTAGGAAAATGAGTCACTAAGAGTAGGAGATGAGGTTTGTTATTTGTGTAGTAAAGTGACTGACAATGGCCCAAGTACACGTGATATAGCAAGGAAAGCAAGCAACATTAAGGAAAACATTTCTGGGAAAGAGAAATTAGTGAACATCAAATATAAATTGAAGACCGTTTTAACAAAACTCAACAAACGCCATTTTTTTTAAATACGGTTTTTAACGGAACTTTAATATGAACCTCACACAATGGTAAACAGAAAATAGGACAAACGTGAATATTTGCCGTTGTAAAAGACGGCTGAATACAACAAATTTTCACAAAACTCGACATATCCATTTTTCAAGATTCCACAAGACTCAAATAATCTGTCTTTTATACTGTATGGTTGAAACTCAGAACATAAACTTTAAAATTTAAATGTAAATGCCTTTACAGTGGTGTGGGTATATGGTAGGGCAGTCACCCAGCACCACACGAGATAAACCAACTGTTTGCTAAGCGATTGTTAGACAACAATGCACATTGTCCATCTACTGCTTTTTAATGTTTAGCCACTGCTTCAATATGAGGTTAGTAGCTGTAGTAGAACGTTCTTGTTGGAACATCATTATTAAGATGATAGGAGAGTCAGAGTATTCTGAAACAGTCCAAGAGGTGAAAAGTGGAAGAGAAAGAAGGAGTCCTCAACGTCAAAGCAGTGTACCTTCAAATGAAGATCTGAATATAGAGTGGAACCACATTCGTTAAACAAAGGAAATAACGTGCAAAGCACGATGGTTGAGCTTCAATTCATTTTACAGATAGCTTGTACATGAATAAGAAAAGTTGAAACAATTTCTTACTAAGGCATATGTGAGTAAACTTGCCTAAAAGACTCATGTCAGTCTCCAACTTTACAAGAGAAGAAGAAGGCCGAGAGATTTATGTACGTGCTTCAAAAAGGAGACAAGTGACAGGTAGCTCTGATTTTATTTATAGCTAAAAAAAAGTTTGAAGAATGAAAATAATTGTCTGAACAGGCTATATGTATTTCATATACATTTTCCAGGAGTGTCCGGAGACAGGCTCAGGCATCTTGCCAAAAGACAAGCTGGATGGTGTACTACCAAACGAGAATCGAAGCGGACGAGCTCGCAAGCTGCTGGAAAGGGACGAAGGGTAGACGGAGTTCTGTGAGAAGGAGACACGTAAATATAAACGCAGATCTTCTAATTACTCAAGAAATAACGTCAAGTGATCATATCTTCAAACAGAGTTAAATCTTTAAAAAAAGTGCATGATAGGTACAATGCCTCTCGAGTTAAACAATGGTTGCTGGGCTGGTCTCTTTCAAAGTATAAAAAGGTATTCCATGAAAGTTTCAACCTGGGTTTTGGAAATCCCCATACCGATAGTAGTTCGCTGTGCACACTTTATTGTGCAGTTAAAGTAATGTCAAGATTTCGAATTAAAAAAAATATAAGAATAGATTATTGGTTGCACAAAATAAAGGCAAAAGTATTTTTCAATAATTTGAATGAAAATAAAAACAATACTACGACAGTTTGTTTTGGCGTCAAGCAGAATCAACTCTTACCCAAACTGTCTACTGAAGAAGTATTTTACTCCAGACAGGTCTGGTTGTATAACTGTACGATTTCAAATTGTTCACAATAGATATCACACAAAATAGATAACTACACGTGGCTTGAGAGGGAGTCAGGACGGGGGCAAATCAAACTGCGATTGCTGTAAGAGACTATTAAATTTCCTTAGACCCAGATTTAAAGAAAGAAGGGGCAAAAATCTTGGTTCCACATTATTTTCTTGTTCTTATGGCTCCCAAAACAAAACGTCCACAATGACGGCAACGCTTATGATTACACTGAAAGCTCAAACGTACTTAAAGGAATTGAGCATTATTTCCCGATATGTGGGCATAGCTATTTATCTCCTGATAGGATTTTTGGCCTGATTGAAAAATAACTAAGGAAACACGAAACAATCACTCTGTCCTCAGAGTGTTACGACATTTTGGAAACGTTCGGTGAGTTTAAAGTCTGGGTACAGTTACGATATGAAATCAGTCTCCGGACGTGTAATGAAAGCCAAATTGTCTTTTAAGATATCTGAGGCAAGACTACTGAATTATGTTAGAAGACCTAATAGAAGGGCACAATTCCTTTTTTAAAACACTTACTTTGCTTAACAGGTAGACGTTGAGGTGCTGAAAGCTGGAAAGAGGCGTGCTTCAATAATAATGTTTGAAGCAGCTCAACTTCCATCAGTGAATCACTAATGCACAAATAAAGGTAATGGTGTGAAGAAGTTGATGTCCTGTTTCGAAAACGATTTAGAGGAAAGTAAAAGGTTCTACTTAAAAGCTGTACAAGGGAATGCTAATGACATAGAAGTCAAAATTCTGTATTATACTAAGCCTTTACGTTAGAGGGACTGTGTTACGGTATTGTTTCGGATTTCACGCAGCATTAAATATAAACATTGTATTGAAATATGTACTGGTGCTTTATTTGTCATTTAAACGTATCACTTTGAGTTTCATAATAGGGTTACGTAATAGATTTAAGGCGTGAGAAACAGATTTTGTGACTGTGAAAATTTCTGCTCATATATTAAAGCACAAGAAAAATATGACTTTACTAAAACATTATCTACAAAATGTAAAATATGTAAAAACCCATTGTATTTAAATGCTTAAAATGTATATTTGTAACATCTAGCGCAATAAAGTAAAGAAGACATATGTACTAAAAAGTGGATATGTTGAGTTTCGTAAAAAATCTGTAATTTGTAATATTTTTCTCAATAATGGCTGTTACTGATGAACTTAAATTATTCCTTCATCAATCCTTATCTACAAGAAGGACCAGTACTTAATTTTTGAAATTTTTTGAATCAATGATATTGAGCACAATTAGAAAATACCTCTCCTATAAAATTTTTTAGATGGCGTTTGTTGAGTTTCTTTAAAACAGTCCTCAATTGAAGTGTTAGGAAGTCATCCCTGAAGGTATTTGTCTTGACTGTAGGCTTGCACAGAAGTTAAACATAAACAGTTCAGAAAAGAAAAGAATGGAATATTTTGAACTGTGGTGATACAGTTGAAAGCTGAAGATTAGAAGGTCTGATCGGATAACTGATAAAGAGGTACTACATCAAATGGGGAAGAAAATAAACTTATGGCACAAATTGACTAAAAGAAAAGATCGGTTGAAAGAACATACCCTGTGTTATCAAGAAATACTCAGTTTGGTGATTATGGGAAGTGAAGGGAGAGGAGAGGGGGGGAAAGGGTAAAAATTTCAGAGGGAGATCAATGCTTTTCTGCAGTAGACACGTTCAAGGGAATGTATTTTCAATAGAGTACGGGAGGAACCGCAGGTTCGGACATTTGGTTCAAGCACTCGGCAGAGTGGATTAAGCCTGAACGCCTCTAAGGCTCATCCCGTCCAGCCATTGTGGCAACGACATCGCTAAAGAGTCTCCTAAGGTCGAAAGGCTCGAAAATGCGTGACTTTACTAGGCGTTTGAATTCATGAAACAATACCGATAAACTAGATATGTTACACGACACAGTTTAGTGAAAATGTACGAATTATTGAGTATCAAATTGAGTAAATAAGAGAGAATTTCGTGACTATGAACCACGAACACTCACACTAGTGATTGCACGCAAGTAATTTCCAAGACCCGAGGTACGAGACGCAGTTCTGAGGGAAGGGGCATTTTACGACGGCAACGCGCATCTCAATGTTAGGCCGGAAACCTTCACAGCGGGACCTCTAGCGGACACAATGAGACGCCAGAGCCAATATGCAGGCCGTCGGCAAAAAGCTGCCCTTGTCCACAGACAAAGATATATGTTACTCTGTGCCTTGTCCCTGCTTTTAACGACGACCCTTCGGAAAGCCTTTCTACAGAAACGCGGCTGGAGATGGCAGATAAACGTCAGAAGAAATCCAACTCAAAACACTGTGGCTACCTGCGTAAAAACCCACGTGGAAAGAAGCGACTTATCTCAGTATTACGTAACAGAGGTTAAACTCTACCCTGGAAAGAACAAGTCTCACACATGTTATATTATTTCGATGTGGTCCAAACATTAAACGCAAATTTACCTCAAATTAAAAATTAAGAGAGAAGAAAAATTGTAGCTAATTGATTCTTGAAGTACAAAGGAACAATATGCCGAAAAACTGCTTATTTGCTTCTGTCTCGGGTTCTTCGGCCGACGTTCGTGTGATGATTTTGCTGACATTTCGCCAGCACGAGTGGCTGGCATTGTCAAAGCTTCACCCTCCATTGCCGGAGGTGAACTGGAGCCGGGCTCGCGGCCGCAGACTATATGTACCTTGCGCGCCAACGTCCGAGGGCTTCTCCGCGGTCATTTCCGCGGTCATTTCCGGTGCGTTTCTCCTCTTGCTACCTGCTACGGTCGTTCTCTGCAGTACGGGAAGCCAGGAGCCGTTTACCTTAAGGCTTTCTTCTTTCTTGTTGAAGCTGTTCCCGTGTTTGTGTATTTCTACAGCTTCTCTGTACAAGCGGGTGTGATAGTGCTTCTCTACAGCCAGAACTTCCGTGTCGGTGAATTTTATTACATGTACCTGGTCGGTCTCACTCAGTGCGTGTTCTGCCACGGCCGATTTTTCCACCTGTCCCAACCTGCAATGTCGCTTATGTTCTTTGATCCTGGTGTTGATTGATCTTCCAGTCATTCCGACATAAACTTTCCCGCATGTGCATGGTAAGCGGTATATTCCTGACATTGCAAGTGGGTCCCTTTTATCCTTTGCCGATCTAAGACATTCTTTGATCTTCCTTGTCGGTTTGAAAATTGTCTTTACGCCGTGCTTGTGTAATATACGGCCGATTCTGTCCGTCACTCTGGGAATGTATGGCAGAAAGGCCGTACCCGACATTTCTTTTTCTGGTTTCTTACTTCGCCGGTGGTTTGGCTCTGTTACACTTCTAATATCATTTGTGGAGTACCCATTGCTCCTCAGAACACTTTCCAGGTGTTGCATTTCGCGTTTAAGGTGCTGCGGCTCACATATTCGTGCTGCTCGCGTTACGAGCGTCTGAATCATGCCTCTTTTCTGGCTCGGGTGGTGGTTTGACAGTTTGTGCAGATATCGGTCCGTGTGCGTCGGTTTTCGGTACACGCTATGTCCCAGGTTTTGGCCATCCCTTGTGACCAGCACAACAATTTTGTAATATGCCGAAATCTAAAATCGGGTGCAATAATTCTGGGAAGATTTCATTATTTTCTGAAGATAGCCGCAACCATTAAATTCAGACAAAAATTGGAACAGCCCTTCTTCTTTCAAATGGAGGCGCTGTGCTACAAGTATAATTATGTTTCGACAGCTGGAACCACGACAGGAATCAAGACCTCTGTGGCAAAAGATGGTGTATGTTGTCTAGGTCCCGTAGGCAGTCAATCAACACGGTCACTCCCAGTAGTTGGTACTAGCCCTATTTTTTTGAGATCAGAAGCACATCCGTGAGCCTCAGTTTGCCACCTTCTATTTGGATCAACGGTTGCAGCAAGACAACTCAGACATACATGTGGTGTGCTCTCAGCAATTGCCCCCCTGGGTGAGAATAATGTTAGTCTGCCCGTTTCTTAAGAAGACCGTAGGAATATTCATCGTATTTGGCCGCCACAGTTTACAATCGACGAGCGTGACTCCTGTACATAGGAATGGCGAAAGAACGGCCCCGCAATATTACAGGCCAATATCCTTAACGTCGGTTTGCTGCAGAATTCTTGAACATATTCTCAGTTCGAATATAATAAATTTCTCTGTGACAAAAAAGCTTCTGTCCACGGAGCATCACGGTTTTGGAAAGCATCGCTCTTGCAAAACTCAGCTTGTCGTTTTCTCACATGATATTCTGCGAACTACGGATGAAGGCAACAGGCGGATTCCATATTTCTAGATTTCCGAAAAGCATTTGAGACGATGAGCCATTTCAGAATGTTTATAAAGGTCCGAGCAAAAGGAAGCTCGAAGACTTCTTAAGTAACAGACCCAGTACGTTGCCCTCGACGGCGAGTGTTCATTATGGACACGGGTATCGTCAGGAGCGCTCCAGGTAGGTGTAATAGAATCTCTATAATTTTCTATATACATATATTATCTGTCGGACAGTCTGAGTAACAGTCCGCGGCTTTTTGCTGATTATGCTCCTGTGTACGGGAAAGTGTCGTCGTGAGTGACTGTAAGACGATACAAGCTGATTTTGACAAAATTTCTAGTTGGTTGATTAATGGCAGCTAGCTCTGAATGTAGAACAATGTAAGTTAATGAAGATGAGTAAGAAAAATAAACCCGTAATGTTCGAATCGGCATTATTAGTGTGCCTCTTGACACAGTCACATCGATTAAATACGAGGGTAATCCCAAAAGTAAGGTCTCCTATTTTTTATAAGTACGTAGACCTGTTTATATCTACAATAATTTACATCAGTTTACAGCCTGAACATTTAGTTATTTTTCGACATAATCACCATTTCTGTAGATGCATTTTTGTAGACGCTGTGGCAGTTTTTGTATGCCCTTGTCGTACCAGCTCGCCGCCATATTGTTCAGAAAGTAATAAACCTCTTCTTTCACCTCGTCTTCGGAGCTGAATCGCTTTCCGGCCAAATGTTCTTTTAACATAGGGAACAGGTGATAGTCACTGGGCGCCAAGTCAGGACTATAGGGTGGGTGGGTGATTGCGTTCCACTGAAATTGTTGCAGGAGAGCAACGGTTTGCCGAGAGATTTGTGGGAGAGCGTTGTCATGGAGAATGTGTACGCCCTTGCTCAACATTCCTCTTCTCCGGTTCTGAACTGCCCGTTTGAGTTTTTTCAGAGTCTCACAGTAACTGTCAGCGTTAATTGTGGTCCCAGTGGGTAAAAAATCGACTAACAATACTCCTTTCCGATCCCAAAAACGGTTGTCATGACTTTACCAGCCAGCCAGTGTGGCCGAGCGGTTCTAGGCGCTTCAGTCTGGAACCGCGCGACCGCTACGCCCGCAAGTTCGAATCCTGCCTCGGGCATGGATGTGTGTGATGTCCTTAGGTTAGTTAGGTTTAAGTAGTTCTAAGTTCATGACCTCAGATGTTAAGTCCCATAGTGCTCAGAGCCATTTGAACCATTTGACTTTACCATCAGACTGTGTTTGTTTGAATTTCCGCGGCTTTGGCGAAGAAGGATGCCGCCTCTGGCGTGATTGTTGCTTGGTCTCAGGTGTAAAGTGGTATGGCCAGGTTTCGTCACCCGTGACAATTGAGTTCAGAAAGTTGTCCTGTTCGGCTGCAAAGCGGTGAAGAAATGCGCGGGAAGCATCAACTCGTTGCCGCATGTGGTCCTCAGTCAGCATGCGCGGCACCCATCTGGTGCACACTTTCCGGTAGCTCAATGTTTCCGTTAAAATTCTGCGAGCGGTGCTTCGGGAAACCTCAGAAACCAACGTGCAGAGACCATCCAGTGTCATCCGCCTCTCGCTCCTTTGTACGTCGTGAATTTTGGTCCGACCAGCTGCAAACTCTCTACACCATTCGCGAACATTTTTGACACCCATGCACGACTCACCATACACTTCCGTCAATTTTCGATGGATTTCAATCGGCGCAGTGCCCTTTACGTTCAAAAACCGAATAACTGCGCGCAATTCGCACTTGGCGGTAACATCTAACGGGAGCTCCATTCTCAACGGCTGCCAAGTCAAGACAGCGCCTCATCGAGGCGTGTGCATGTTTACACACAGTGCGTGAAGAACTCTTCATAATGGTGTGACCAACTGCCACACAAACAGCGTTCTGTGCTTATAAAAAAATAGGAGACCTTACTTTTGGGATTACCCTCGTATCTGGGCATAACGTTGCAAAGCGATAGGAACTGGAGCAGGCATGTAAGGATTGCAGTACGGAACGTGGATGGTCGACTTCGTTTTATTGGGATTTTACGAGACCACATATAGGAAAATAGTGCGACACATTCCAGGGTACTGCTCGAGTGTCTGAGGACCACACCTGATAGGATTAAAGGAAGACATCGACGCAATTCAGAGGCTTGCTGCTAGATTTGTTACTGGTAGTCTCGAACAACAGGCAAGTGTTACGGAGACGCTTCGGGAACTCAAGTCGGAGTCCCTGGAGGGAAGGCGACGTTCTTATCGAGTAACACTACTGAGAAAATTTAGAGGACTGGCATTTGAAGCTGACTGCAAAAAATGGTTCAAATGGCTCTGAGCACTATGGGACTTAACTACTCTGGTCATCAGTCCCCTAGAACGTAGAACTATTTAAACCTAACTAACCTACGGACATCACACACAGCCATGCCCGAGGCAGGATTCGAACCTGCGACCGTAGCTGTCGCGCGGTTCCTGACTGCGCGCCTAGAACCGCTAGACCACCGCGGCCGGCCGAAGCTGACTGCAGAATGATTCCCTGCCGACGTGCATTTCGCGTTCATATCACGAAGATAAGAGAAATAATAGCTCGTACGGACGCATATAGATGGTCGTTTTTCCCTCGCTCCATTTGCGAGTGGAACAGCAAAGGGACTGACTAGTAGCGTTAGAGGATACCCTGTGACACACGCCATACGGTGGCTTGCGGAGTTTATATGTAGATGCAGATGTAGACTACGTCCGCTCTTGCAGTGAGACGACGCACTCCGCCACGTGCTAAGTCGTTATCTCAAACATACCCTTTACGTCACCTCGATCGCTATCTCACGGGTTCTGCACTATCTGTAATACGTTACAATTCTCACGTAAGTAAACCTCCTTCCCGCATTTTAAAATACAAGGGACGTTTAAATTACTTTGATAATTATATACGTTAATCCTTACATTCATTGATTACTATCTCTGTATTTCATTCAGTAGTTTATCTTGTCAGTAAAGGCTGCTCGCAGCTACATTTTTCTAAATTGTAGAGGACTATATCCTATTGTTTCACATTCGTCTGTTTTAATTAGAATTGTATCCTCTGAGTACTTTCGTCAGTCTCCTAATAAATTTCGATCCCGTGCAAGCAGGAACGATGTTGATACCCTTCCAAGGTCGGGACTGAGTTACATCACCATTGGAATTCCTGGTAGTTTAGAAATGTCCACAGAAGAGGCACAAACTGTGTGGTGAGCTATTTACGCTAAGGGCACTGCAGCGGGGTACAAGGGAACGAAAAAGTCTTTTTATCTTATTATACATTTCTCTGTTTTTATTTTTTGCAGCTTTCGGCGTAACTTTTGCCTAGTTTTAGCATTATTGTCTGACAACTTATTCTTTTGTCTCACATCGTTTTTAGTATTAAGCTGAAAACGAAAATCAGCCCATCAGTCACATTATCTTTACTAGATAATATAGATTATATTTATTTACAATTAATTGAGAAGAGAAAAGGTATTAATTTGAGAAAAAAATAAGTTTCATGACACATAGGCCAGCATGGTTATAATTTCTACGTTCTTTTACGGAAAACTGTACAAGTGATGAGACAGTACCTCTCTGTGTTGTGTAAATAACACTGTTTTCTCAGATTCGAGTATGGAAGCCATTCTGCCTTCTTTGCTGTAATAACAAGACGAGGATTAACGATTTTAGCGCCTGTGGATATTTGGAAAAATCAATACTTCGTGATGGAATGGAAAGCTGTGTTAAAATTAGATTCTGAGCAGCGGAACTGACTTGGCTGAAAGGAATTCAGATTGAGTGGTATCGTCACGTGGGCATCAGCGTCGCAGTAGTTACGCCGAGAACATAGTACTTGCAGTTTACACAAGGAAGTCCTAAAATTAGATATGGCGGTCTATAGATCACAAAATTAAAATCCATAATTAAATGTTTACTGCCTAGGTATTACCAGAAGCCCTGCATAACCTACAAGTTCATTCGATGATGCACATACAAACGTACGTTGCAGACTCTTTATCAGTGTTACTTGTTCTGGCGTGGCTTTCGTACAGGAGCTGTTTGAAGAATGGGAACAAGGCTTGTGACGAGAGAGAATTGGTTGAACTGGTGCTCTGTAGGTGTGACTTTGGAAAGGTCGACATCACGTGAGCCGCTGCCCGCCACTTAAGACAATTAGCTCCGTCCTACAGACCAGAGGCCACTCTTGGCCCTGTTAACGAGTGACGTACCGAGGAAAGATTCGCAAAGTTTCCAATTCAGTCTTGATACAGCTATTCTGGTACGATTTTCTCAGGATTTTCTTTGCTCACAATAATTCATTATCCGATCGATCCTCATGCAAAAATGCGTTAGTTTATTCCCTAAACAAATTTTACAGCAAATGAAGTCGAAGCTATCTGTTTGGACATGATAAGTATTAAAACTTTGTTTGTGACCACATCCTTGCATCATAAAACTACATTTTTCCCTAAATTACCATCTGTTCCTTGCAGCTTTCTACATCCCTATAACATGTAGATCCGATGCACGCAAGTGTATAGGTATGCGTTTAGATACGTTACCGTGTTCTAGCATGATAACTCTGTTAATACTTGCAGACATTCTTCCTCAGTCGTTTACTTCAGTTATGCTTGTCACGTAGATGAGATCAAATCCAACTTTTGGAGCTAAATGTTTCTTTCGTTTTTTCCCCAAACATGCTACACATCATCAGTGGTCTGTAATATAAGGAGAATTATTTAAGCACTCATATTTTGTTAGGAGATGGGTAGTTTTTCTTGGCAGCACATTTAAATTATCTATTTACCATTACAGGGTTGCGATTTATTACTTACTTTCATTTTCCTATTCTATTTATGTTCTTTTTATGGGTTCGCTGGTTCTTCTGTAGGCGCTGGATGCACAGAATTCAGATTTCCAACTGATAGTATGCCACACTGATATATTTCACTACATATGACTTTTCTGCTCATGACATTGCTCACTTGCTGTAGACATGAATGAAGGATGTTCGGTGGGGTTTGTAAAACATCTGGTCAGTGCACATCATTGGAGAATCCGATATAGATTAGTTTGCAACGCGAGCCAACCGAATCAAAATCTTAACTCTGTGTTTGTTGCAAATCTGATTATATAACTCGTAACTAATTCTGAAAATAATTGTTAAAGGAAATGACAAATAGTAAATTTAGGTTCTCGAAATGCAATATCAATAGCTGAACATATTTTTTATCTGCAACGAAACCGCAGTTAATGCGTAGTTTAGAGCAATAGTGATCAATAATAAATTTTCGAACTTTTGTTTTTAACAGTTTAGTGACGGTAGAGGGGTGAGAGGGTGGAAGGAGGGTGAGTGATGGGAGCACTCTCTCTCTCTCTCTCTCTCTCTCTCTCTCTCTCTCTCTCTCTCTCCCTCCTCTCTCTCCGCATATGTGTGTGATTTAACTTTATTTGTTACTTTTTAATTTCTTAAAAAGGGAAAAAAAACGCTCACAAGAGGAAGAGTGCCCCTACTTTGGATTACAGACCACTGATGATACCTACTACAAATAGGCAACAGATTTGGTTAAAAACAAAATAAACATTCAAGTGCGAAAGAAATATGTGTTGTACCCTGCATGATAAACATTTGTCTGCTATCGTTGTTCACATAATCCAAGATACGAGAGAACAACGGGCGTATCGGTGTTACAGCGGGGTTCAAAATGTTCTCTAGCTCAATACATCACCTCGGTTGTCGACAAAAGGTTTCATCTGCGTATAGAGAAATCACCAACATGATGGGTGATTTCCTTAGCAAATGGGGTTACTGTACCACTGATGACGAGGTCTTTATAGTCGATGCTCAAGCTCAGACTGGACAACGATTGTCAAAGAAATCGGCCGTGACCCTGTCAAATGGTTCAAATGGCTCTGAGCACTATGGGACTTAACATCTATGGTCATCAGTCCACTAGAACTTAGAACTACTTAAACCTAACTAACCTAAGGACATCACTCAACACCCAGCCATCACGAGGCAGGGAAAATCCCTGACCTCGCCGGGAATCGAACCCGGGAACTCGGGCGTGGGAAGCGAGAACGCAACCGCACGACCACGAGCTGCGGACTGACCTTGTCAAAAGAGCCACCCCGGCATTAGGAAAACGGCGGCTAGTATGGGGCACTGCCAAAATTGAAAATTGGTATAAAACCTTTGTTTTGTAAGTTATAACTCCGTGGAGATTTGTCTACTATGGTTCATTTGTCGATGATGTGGCCGCTTAAATGGAAATGGCCCGATATCAGCGTCTCATATCTCCATTGTAACTAACTACTTCGTACATCTTGGAATGTCGTCTATCGGACGCGTGCTCTGCGCCCACAAACCTTAGGCATTGTGTGATCTGTGTGCATATATAGCCTGGAAACCTACTAACGACTTTCTAATCCATACCACACAGAATCGCTGCTTTATTGCGTTCCAAAGATAGGCTTCCCTTGTTCACCTAAGTCGTTTAATGCAAACATCGGTATCATTCCATTGAAAAGATGTGGCAAACCCTGCCCCATCTTCCCTGATGTTGTAGGCCATCTCAAATGACTTTGTAGTCGACAGGACGTTACATCCTAATGGCCAAAAACGTTACTAACATTGTTCCACATTGAACATGTGTACAGAATTAAGGGACGGTGCCTGGTCAAGCCTGCATTTGCAGAAACCGCCCTTGACCAACTACGGCAAGTGGGAGTAGCGACGATCACTAGCTCCCATAATCAGAACCGACATCTCTGTCATCATCTCTATACACGGTTACACGACTATTTTGTATTTACAAGCGGTTGTATAACATTCTGAAATTGCTGTCCAGGATAATCTTTCCGTATGCGTAGGATGCTATTATTATTATTTTATACAGCACAGAACCTATGTACTGTCTGAACAGAAGTTCCTCACCTGAGAACATTCTTTCGGAATATTCATTTATGAGCTCACAATGAATTACGGTCTCTCGTACGAAAAGAAAGTAAGCAAAGTTTGAAATTCAACTCAGGACACCGGCGTCCATTCTTTTGTATCAGCAAAAATATGGGGATGAAACCTTCCTCTACCATCAGGATTTGAGCTGTCTACCTGCAAACCATGGGACACAAGTTGTCACTCGCCAATTGAGCTCAATGAATGAGCCTTACAGCAAATAAGGGTACTGCAAGGATAGAATTGCGCTGCGACAGTAAAGTTAAGTTTGATTTGCCATGCCCTCAGCGCTATTTGGAGAGTATTTAGTTAGGTGTATATGTTTCTTGTTCAAAGTTTTGTGGCTAGAATTTACCACCAGACTTTCCTGACCAAATTATTTAGTACTTTGAATCAATTTTCTTGTGCATAATAAAACGTGAATGTGATTTCATTTTTTAGTGTACTATGGAGCGTAATTCGTCAAATGAGTTAGGATTTTGTAAATAAGACTGCACTCCGTACGTCCCAGGCCCCTTGTAATGTCACACAATGTCGTGGAAGGATCTAATTTCAGAGAAATCTCGAAGTGAGTAGAAACGATTTCGTGTCAAATAAACATATAACTTAATCATGGACTTGGCACTGAGATAGATAAGAGCTCTGTTTCGTCACCATTGATAGCTATCATGTGTGAGAGATCATCATTATCATCATCATTTAAGACTGATTATGCCTTTCAGCGTTCAGTCTGGAACATAGTCCCTCTTATAAAATTCCTCCATGATCCCCTATTCAGTGTTAACATCGGTGCCTCTTCTGCTGTTAAACCTATTACTTCAAAATCATTCTTAACCGAATCCAGGTAGATTCTCCTTCGTCTACCCCGACTCTTCCTATCCTCAACTGCTGAACCCATGATTCTCTTGGGTATCGTTGCTTCTCCTATGTGTGTAACATGACCCCACCATCTAAGCCTGTTCGCCCTAACTGCTACATCTATAGAGTTCATTCCCAGTTTTTCTTTGATTTCCTCATTGTGGACACCCTCCAGCCATTGTTCCCATCTACTAGGGCCTGCAATCATCCTAACTACCTTCATATCCGTAACCTCAACCTTATTGATAAGGTAACCTAAATCCACCCAGCTTTCGCTCTCATACAACAAAGTTGGTCGAAAGATTGAACGGTGCACACATAACTTAGTCTTGGTACTAACTTCCTTCTTTCAGAAGAAAGTAGATCGTAGCTCAGTGCTCACTGCATTAGTTTTGCTACACCTTGCTTCCAGTTCTTTCACTATGTTGCCATCCTGTGAGAATATGCATCCTAAGTACTTGAAACTGTCGCCTTGTTCTAACTTTTTTCCTCCTATTTGGCACTCAATCCGTTTATATCTCTTTCCCACTGCCATTACTTTCGTTTTGGAGATGGTAATCTTCATGCCATAGTCCTTACATTTCTGATGAAGCTCTGAAATATTACTTTGCAAACTTTCAATAGAATCTGCCATCACAACTAAGCCATCCGCATATGCGAGACTGCTTATTTTGTGTTCACATATCTTAATCTCACGCAGCCAGTCTATTGTTTTCAACATATGATCCATAAATAATATTAATATGAAAAACAGTGGAGATAGGTTGCAGCCTTGCCTTACCCCTGAAACTACTCTGAACCATGAACTCAATTTACCGTCAACTCTAACTGCTGCCTGACTATTTATGTAAAGACCTTTAACTGCTTGCAAAAGTTTGCCTCCTATTCCATAATCTCGTAGAACAGACAATAACTTCCTCCTAGGAATCCAGTCATGTGCCTTTTCTAGATCTATAAAGCATAGATACAATTCCCTTTTCCACTCGTAACACTTCTCCATTATTTGCCGTAAGCTAAAGAGATTCAGTTACAATTTCATTAAATGTTGCGGAATACCCACAGTTTGCTGAAATTCTATTGAGATGCTCTTCATGCTTTGGCCTACGTTGCAGTGAGATTTCATGCGTAATAGTCAATCCTTTTACTCAGTCGATTCAAAAGACATTAGCTGCTGGACGGATAAGTCTGAAATAAGACCCTAATTCATTTTTGTGCGGAGGTCTTATGTCAAATTCAACGCTTAATTTCGAGTCTACGCTGCAGTCGATACAACTAGAATATTCTTTTCGGATTGGAACTATTGATTGTGACATTCATGAAGGATGTACGCTTCTATACTCGAGGAACCATAAACATGGCCTCCAGGGCGAAAAAGAATTTCCGAATAACAGGCAGCCAGAAACAACTACTAAATCCTGTTACGTATGATTTTTTACCGTGCAGTACACTTTTCGATGCAGAACGCAAATTTAAGTACTGCATTCCTGTATCTTCAATTGTATATACCGGGTGATCAAAAAGTCGGTATAAATTTGAAAACTTAATAAACCACGGAATAATGTAGATAGAGAGGTAAAAATTGATACACATGCTTGGAATGACATAGGGTTTTGTTAGAACAAATATAAAAAAAACACCTCATATTGCTAGACGCGTGAAAGATCTCTTGCGCGCGTCGTTTGGTGATGATCCTGTGCTCAGCCGCCACTTTCGTCATGCTTTGCCTCCCAGGTCTCCAGACCTCAGTCCGTGCTATTATTGGCTTTGGGGTTACCTGAAGTCGCAAGTGTATCGCGATCGACCGACATCTCTAGGGATGCTGAAAGACAACATCCGACGCCAATGCCACACCATAACTCCGGACATGCTTTACAGTGCTGTTCACAACATTATTCCTCGACTACAGCTATTGTTGAGGAATGGTGGTGGACATATTGAGCATTTCATGTAAAGAACAGCATCTTTGCTTTGTCTTACTTTGTTATGCTAATTATTGCTATTCTGATCAGATGAAGCGCCATCTGTCGGACATTTTTTGAACGTTTTCTTTTTTTTTGGTTCTAATAAAACCCCATGTCATTTCAAGCATGTGTGTCAATTTGTACCTCTCTATCTACATTATTCCGTGATTTATTCAGTTTTCAAATTTTAATCTGACTTTTTGATCACCTGGTACTTTAGGGATGACCTCTTGCAACATTTTCCACTGTAATATTGTGAACAGTACTTAGTTACGCTTTACTGATTTGTTTGAACTGTTTCCAATCGAGAAACGTAGCTACTCTGTTCACTTACACAAACAGTATGTGAACTGTCGCCCATTTAGTTGACGCAGTACTAATATAAAAGTGCAGGAATGTTGTACCCACCTGAGGGGAGAGGGGCGTACGACGAAGTCTATAAGGCAATTTCGAAAATTAATTAATAATAAATGTCGCAATATGACACAAAAAAGCGAGAAACAGAACTTGGAATAAAATGGTTGTAGGCAGCGATGATCGAAAACTGAGCAACGACAGATGATGACCACCACCGTCCGGTAGTTATCAAAGACGCTATGACAGATGTTAACTACATCTACATCTACATCTACATGACTACTCTGCAATTCACATTTAAGTGCTTGGCAGAGGGTTCATCGAACCACAATCATACTATCTCTCTACTATTCCACTTCCGAACAGCGAGCGGGAAAAACGAACACCTAAACCTTTCTGTTCGAGCTCTGATTTCTCTTATTTTATTTTGATGATCATTCCTACCTATGTAAGTTGGGCTCAACAAAATATTTTCGCATTCGGAAGAGAAAGTTGGTGACTGAAATTTCGTAAATAGATCTCGCCGCGACGAAAAACGTCTTTGCTTTAATGACTTCCATCCCAACTCGCGTATCATATCTTCCACACTCTCTCCCCTATTACGTGATAATACAAAACGAGCTGCCCTTTTTTGCTCCCTTTCGATGTCCTCCGTCAATCCCACCTGGTAAGGATCCCACACCGCGCAGCAATATTCTAACAGAGGACGAACGAGTGTAGTGTAAGCTGTCTCTTTAGTGGACTTGTTGCATCTTCTAAGTGTCCTGCCAATGAAACGCAACCTTCGGCTCGCCTTCCCGACAATATTATCTATGTGGTCCTTCCAACTGAAGTTGTTCGTAATTTTAACACCCAGGTACTTAGTTGAATTGACAGCCTTGAGAATTGTACTATTTATCGAGTAATCGAATTCCAACGGATTTCTTTTGGAACTCATGTGGATCATCTCACACTTTTCGTTATTTAGCGTCAACTGCCAGCTGACACACCATAGAGCAATCTTTTCAAAATCGCTTTGCAACTGATACTGGTCTTCGGATGACCTTACTAGACGGTAAATTACAGCATCATCTGCGAACAGTATGTGATCAGTATTGTGTATCACCTTTATGCCTTCATACGTGATGTATTCCCCGACGGCGATGGCATTTTCCAGCAGAATAACTGTCTGTCCCGCGCTACAGTGGTTTGAAGAGCGTCCTAGTAAACTCACGTCCATGCATTGGAGTACAAACCACTGTCCAAACTTCTTGCTCGAACTCCTGAACGTTCCATCCGCAAAGAATGAATCACAGTTTTTGCTGCAAACACCAGTATTCTGCCATTTGGCGCCTGCTATCATTTGGGAGTAAAAAATTGCTACCATCAGTAAATTATTTTCTTGGAAGGATACTCCTGCAGAATAGGTGGGATCTTGTGTAGTTCCCATATATTTTCATCTAATGCGATGTAACGATTGTTTCGCACATCCGTATGATGGTAATGATGTTACTAAGTCGTAGTCTCGATTGAACAGCTGCTCTACTTCTTCAACGAAAACTGATGAAGCTGTAGCGTCTGTTTCTTTTCGCCGCCTCTTTGCGCTGACAAAATGTTTTCCTATTTTATTTCCTGTTTTATCTGGAATACAAACATGGCTATCATCCCCTAAAACTGTATTATTTTTTTGTGGGTACTTTTCCTTTGCGTTATTGTTTTTAAAGTTAATACAGCCTCAGTAAGTCACTTCATGTTTGTGTGTATAGCAAGTCTTCCCTTCGGTGGTCTCTGTGAACTCCGTTATCTCAGCACTAAAACACGGAACACTAACTGCCAGTCAGAGGTCAGCTACAGTACTGAACTCTGGGAGAAAGCCACGCACAGTACGAACTGGTGCAGGGACAGGGAACTTCGTGCAAGGAATGCGCTTTGGCCTTCTCCAGAATACGTCGCAGGCAGCGGCGGACATGCCGGTGTATCCTAGTTCTGGAACACCCTGTCCACTACCTAGAGTCCTCGGCTCCATGCAGACGTCAACACATTCCCTCTCAGTACACGTGTAGCTCCGTGCAGGTGTCACAAACCCGACGAGCGTTCCGTGCGCACGGGTAGGCAAATAAATTTAATTACCATCAAAGTTCATGTCCACTGTGCCTGTCAGAGCGTATTTGTGAAAATAATATCAGTATCAGTTCAGAGATTTAATAACAATAAAAGATTTCAGTAAAGTGTTGTCTCGTAAATTTCCAAGCAGTTTTGTCAGAAAGTCACATGTGTCAATTTCTACATTCATTTGCTGTGTAATTACAATAACAATTCTGGTACAGTGATTGTTTGCAAGACTGAAGATAAAGATTAGGAATATTCGGGGCCAAAATTTTAAATTCAGTCATTTTGTTTTTCAATCTAGCGGAGTACGTAAATTTAATTGAAAATGGGTTGCTTTTTCGTAGACGAATATGTTTGATATACCAGCTAGTCTGGATTTCGCCTCGTGTAGCGTGAACGCCACATATTTCCGTTCAAAATTAAATTTTCACATAGCTCTGTTGCGCTGCACTGAGATTTACATATTTCGGTATCAAAACTTACGAACACATATTTAAATACATGAGAAACTTCCACCTTGCATGAAAATTTAATAACAATTCACTCAATGACTGCTGACTGTACAGGGTATGCGTTACTCGGTAACGCGCAAAACACTAAAGTGGTATTTCCTTTAAGTGTTGCGCATTTAGTTTCGTTGATAGGAACAGTCAGTTTGCAAAGTATTTTCCATCTAATTCGCATACAATGAAACTCACGTTGAAGAAGGAAACGAATCATCATTTAGCTTTTCTTATCTATTGATGATACGCTGGAAACCTGTCTGGGAGGACTGATTGCAGTGGTCTGCATTTTCGTTGTAATTTATGAAATACTTCATGTGAGTGGCTATTGTCTGGTTTAAATGCAAATGTTCTACGTTCACTAATTTCAAACTTTCCTGCTGGTGGTCTCAATAAGAGAAGCAAAGAGTAACGCGAAGTCACTAGCGTCTCTGGAATTTCCTTCTCCATCGAAGTAAAGCAATCATCATGTCGAAGCTGTATGACGAGCGAAGTGCCTACTATAGAACCTCGCGCTACTGGATATGTAGAATCTGAGCTTCCGCATGTACCGGGAGTTTTTAAAAACGAAGCATTTTGTCAGAAAGCACTCTCATGACAAGTACCAGAAAAACATCAAATGAAAAGCTATTTTAAACGTAAACATTTTTGGTTAGGCTTTACCGTGTCTGTTGTTGACATCGAATGATACAACTAGTTTACCGTTACCAGTCACTATTTATTTATTTCCACGACGGGTTTCGGAGTTTTAAATCTCCATTATCAGGTGAATTTACGTGGATTGATATATGACATGTCAGTGTTGTGTCACGACTTTGAGATAATTGTGGCATTTCTAGTAGAGAAAAAGACAAAACACTGTTTAAGTAAATATAACATAGTTTTGTGGATGTGTTTTGCTGTTAGAATGGACGAAAATATAAATGCGTAAGTAAAAATAAAAGTTGGTATGTGTTCGTGTGTGACTGTGCATATGGAAAAGGGCGGGATTGAGAGATAAGAGAGTTAAAGGAGTGAGAGAAGGAGAGTACAGTTGTTCATGTTACTTAAATCATAAGTCATGTCTTACTTCAACAGTTACTTAGATGCTGCACGTATTAAATGTAAACTCTGTCATAACCAAAACTCCGAAACTGTGCACTACTCTTCTCAGTCCTTTCACCCTCCATCTCTCAACCCCCCCCACTAATAATGTCACATAGTAATAATAAGTGAATTGTTGAAACTTCCTGCCAGATTAAAACTGTGTGACCCACCGAGACTCGAACTCGTGACCTTTGCCTTTCGCAGGCAAGTGCTCTACCATCTGAGCTACCGAAGCACGACTCACGCCCGCTACTCACAGCTTTACTTCTACCAGTATCTCGTCTCCTACCTTCCAAACTTTACAGAAGCCCTCCTACGGTATCCTTTCTTTCAGGAGTGCTAGTTCTGCATGTCTCGCAGGAGAGCTTCTGTAAAGTTTGGAAGGTAGGAGACGAGGTACTGGCAGAAGTAAAGCTGTGAGTACCGGGCGTGAGTCGTGCTTTGGTAGCTCAGATTGTAGAGCACTTGCCCGCGAAAGGCGAAGGTCCCGAGTTCCAGTCTCAGTCGGGCACACAGTTTTAATCTGCCAGGAAGTTTCATATCAGCGCTCACTCCGCTGCAGAGTGAAAATCTCATTCTGGAAGTCTCTTGTTGTTTACATATAAATTTTGCAACAATTGGTAACATAACTTTTAAACTTAATGTTTCTAACATGTCATCCTAATTTCTTAAATGTGTACAAAGTATTATGTTAACTTGACAGAAAATAATCTGTGACCAATAGAGATATTTACGTCTGTTTCGGTTCATCTGTGCAATTAAAGATCTCCACAATGCTTCGAGGCTTGGCCCGAAACAATGTTTTGCTTTTCTATGTGTTGTTTGCACTTGTTAAGAGTGTAGGCGACATCTTTGCTCCTTTCAGTGTGATGTTGTATGTGACGTAACACGACAGGAAAAGGTAGAAGAAAGATTAATGTTTAAAATCCCGTCCATAACGAGGTCGTTACAGACAGAGAACAAGCTCGGATTAAGAAAAGATAACGAAGGAAATCGGCTATGCTCATTCAAAGGAACCATACCGGCATTTGTCTTAATTGATTTAAGGAAGCCACGGAAAACCTAAATCAGGATGGCCGAACGCGGATTTAAAACGTCGCCCTCACGAATGCGAGGCCACTACGGTAAACGAGTCACACATTTTCCTTCATCCTTTGAGTCGAAGATCACTACAAAACTATGAGCCATGCACTAAAATGGTGTTCTGACATTTTGCCTTCTAGACAGTCCCACAGGTTAACCGAAAATCGTGACACAAAACTTACATACCATATTAAACCACATTAATCCACCTTATGGTGGAGGCTTAAACTTTCGAAAGATGTCATGGAAATAAATGAATAGTGCCTGGTAACAGTGACCTTGTCGTTGTTTCATTCAGTGACAGAAGCAATTATGGAAGACGCATTATTTCCATTATATATTGCTCTTGTATTAGGTTGCTGCATAAGTTCGTAGTCTTTTTCCATAGGTTTAATAAACACAACAGATACACATAACAGACACTAGTCATCAGTAACATATCCTCCTTCACTATTTACAACAGTCTGCTCACGCTGGGGTAACTTTTCGATTCCGCGACTGTAGCAATCACGTGAGTATGGGGTGCAGAACTCGTCGAGCTATGTTCGGAGCATATTTTCATACGGAAAGGAAGCTCCTTGAACGCTGTTTGATGGCGAGCGTAAAAGGTGAAAATATGAGTGCAGGGATTAGGTGAATAAGATGAGTAAGGAATGACTTCCCACCCTAATTCCTGTGTAGTGTTGTCTGTCAGTCCACCAGAAAGCGTGCAGGCGATCCCGTGTGGTTGCGTCACTTCACGCAGTATTCCTGGGCATTGTTTTTGGCTCTCGTCTGGAAGACGCCTCAATTGCTGGTAATAAATGTCAGCAGTGATTGTTATACCTCGGGGAAGCAATTCGTAGTACACCACACCGTCGTTGTTTCACCAGATGCATAGCGTTATCTTTTGTGAAGGCGCACACGTCTTGTACGGGGAGTTACTGTTTTGTTTGGGCTCAAGCATTCCTTTTCTTCTCGTATATTAGCATAGCGATGCCATTTCTTGTCACCAGTAACGATGCGGGATAGGAATGGTCGGTGTGTACCAATTGATAACGAGCTAGCAGAGACGCACAGATGGACACCCATTGATTTTTTTGATTTTGGCTTAGAGCTTGCGGTACCCGCACACACCATTTCTGAACATTCCTCATTGCGTGCAAATGTCGCACGATGGTGTAATGATCATAGCTCATCACATTTGCGAGTTCTCGAGTACACTGAGTGGATCATTGTGGATTAATGCGTTGAAAGGATCTTCGTCAAACCCAGAAGATTTTCCTGAACGTGGAGAGTAACAAATGACAAAACGATTCTCCTTAAACGAAAAAAAAAAAAATTTTGTCGCTGTTCTCTGTCCAATGGAATTATCCCCATACACGTCGCAAATATTTCTGACTCCCTCCGCTGCAGTCACCCCACTGCTGAACTTAAACAGAGGAACATGTCGGAACTGCTCCGATTTCTCCACGTGGCACTTCATTTTCTAGCGTCCGTAGCTCCACTCACTATCTCCAAATGAGAAAATGAGAATACCTAAGCTCAAATAGCTACAGTGCCAACCGGAATGCCAACGTGCGAAACAAAAACACTACAAACTTATGCAGCATCCTAATACTATACAAAATAGTAAAGTTAGACGTAAGAGGGAGCGAGGAAGCCCTGATTTTGCCCGATGAAACAAACGTAGAAATAAACACATAAAAAGGAACATCATGGGTAAAAGCGTTGCCCAACATTTATGCGACTACTGCAGAAACTGTATTTATAACGTTAGTTATACCAGCGAGCTTTGTGTATTCCTTTCAGTTATGCTTACTCGATTTCAATAATTCGAGTAAATTCCAGTTTACCGTAATTATACACTGTTGTCATATGGAAATACATCTCCCATTCACACTAAACAGCCTTATAACATAAAAATCCCTCAAGACACTACTCTCGAAAACGTGAATAAGATAAAAAGACTTGCATTTGAGATAAAAAAAAGCTCTGCATCCAATTCCTATTGCTCGTAACATGTGGTTGACAATGGCCAGTTTTGTGATATAACTGAGCAAGCATTGTTTTATACGCGACGATTAACATAGAAATTGAGTTAACAGTTTAGCCTCATTGTTAAGATATTCGTTACGGTACACTCAGATCTGTTTCATAATAGTCATGGGGAAAGAAATTATGACACTTTTCCTATGAACACGTTTTCAACACCCTATACATGACAGTGAGAACAGGACGCCATAGAGATTAACTTGTGGTTGGATGCGACAAAAATACAGACGCCAAAAACTTGCGCATCTCCTTTATGTTTTGTCGCTTAATTACTGCAGTGAAAAGAGGTTTGTGTGCTCGTGACTTCGACAACACTACTAATTGTAGTTAAAACTCAACTGTATAAACGCAGCTGTATTATGTTATTTTTATTAAAGACGATCGGTTTCGGTTATATACCTGACCACTTAGGGTTCCAGGAAGGTATTATTCAACTATGCAATGTACAATTACATTGTTATAAAATTTTCCACTTGAAACAGAGAACAGAGTTTTCACAAGCTTGTTTGACGCTTACAAGAGATGACTGCTACACAAAGGCAGCTGTGTTAAGAATGGAACAATTCGAATTCCTTTGGGTACCGAAATTGTGCAATGCATATCTGAATATTTTTTTGGGACCCGAAGATGGCCAGATAACCGAAATCTATAGTCTTTGATTTAAAAAAAAGGGAACAGTGGAATATTGTACAATGCAGTGTTTAACCTTCAACAAATCTGTCCAGCACCGCCTACACAGGATATTACTACTGTGAAGCGTAACTGATTATGAGTCACGGTAAGCTCACGGTTCAATCGAAAACCCACTTTTAATGCAGCGTATAGACTTAAAAAACAATGATGGGACATTAAACTTAGCTGATTGTTTCTTATACGAGTATAGCTTGTAAGTGGTCACATTCTTCCTCGTGACATTAATCCCGCGCGTAAATTACGGAATACGAACAATATTAGCGCGTAAACACCGTTTATCTTGCAGTGTACTATAAGTTTAGCGTGCCGTACGGTGTCAGTGAATATATACGCCAGATTGCAAGGTGAAGCGTGTGCGACAAGATAAAATCTTTGATCCTGAAGGGAGAAGCAAATGAGTTCAGCTGATTGTTTCTTATACGAGTATAGCTTGTAAGTGGTCACATTCTTCCTCGTGACATTAATCCCGCGCGTAAATTACGGAATACGAACAATATTAGCGCGTAAACACCGTTTCTCTTGCAGTGTACTATAAGTTTAGCGTGCCGTACGGTGTCAGTGAATATATACGCCAGATTGCAAGGTGAAGCGTGTGCGACAAGATAAAATCTTTGATCCTGAAGGGAGAAGCAAATGAGTTCAGTTGTACGAAATTACTTAAGTGCATGTATCGCAGGCATAGCTGAAAGCGAAGCAAAGCGGAGCTGTAATGTTTAGAGAAGCGACGTCATCGGTATTTCTCTTGTCGATATCCGACTTACATAAGACATAGAGGCGCATACAGAATCCCCTGTGGGATCGAAGACGTAAGGAGTGTTGGCGGCGCCGCGTCTGTCAGCGCACTGACCGTTGGCGGCAGGCGCTGCCCGTTGCGCAGCACGACACTCGGCGAACTCCTCCGAAAGCTGCCCCGGTCGTAGACCCGGCGGCGCGTCGCTAGAATAGACTCATCTGCGCCCCCTTAGATACTCGAGATAAGGCGCGGGGCATTGCGCACACGGCCTGCTGACGGCCGCTGCTACTGCCCACCTCACTAACGATAAAAGCGCACGAGGTCGAAAATCGCATGTATGCACACGTACAGGGTTTGAACAAAAATATGGAAACACCGCGGGAAGTGCATACTTGACTGTGAATGCAGATGGCAGCCAAGTCTGCAGGTGGCGCTGTTGTATTTGACCATCAATGGCACTTGCGTAATGCCCTAAATGCATTACAATTGTCATTCTTGGTCAGAACAGTGATCTCTGTAGTTCTGAGTGCATGATGTGGGAGCTAAGTTGGCTCAAATGGCTCTGAGCACTGTGGGACTTAACATCTATGGTCATCAGTCCCCTAGAACTTAGAACTACTTAAACCTAAGTAACCTAAGGACATCACACAACACTCAGTCATCACGAGGCAGAGAAAAACAGGAGCTAAGTTAATTCGAACGTCGGCACATTGTTGGTGAACATATTGTGGTGCTTCCTTAACCGAGGTAACCGTAGTGTTACGTGTTTCGAGAGGCATTGTATCGCAGATTTATACCACATACAGGAAAAGCGAAAAATATCAAAACAAGTCCCAAAGCTGACGAAAGTGTAGGTTGATTGATCATGTGAGATGATCATTGAAGAAGATTGTGACGAAAAGCCTGCCGGAATGGCCGTGCGGTTCTAGGCGCTACAGTCTGGAGCCGAGCGACCGCCACGGTAGCAGGTTCGAATCCTGCCTCGGGCATGGGTGTGTGTGATGTCCGTAGGTTAGTTAGGTTTAATTAGTTCTAAGTTCTATGCGACTGATAACCTCAGAAGTTAAGTCGCATAGTGCTCAGAGCTATTTGAACCATTTTTTTGTGACGAAAAGTGCACTATTGAGCAAAAGTATCCGAACACCCCCAAAAACATACGTTTTCATTTTAGGAGCATTGTGCTGCCGCCTACTGCCAGGTACTCCATATCAGCGACCTTAGTAGTCATTAGACATCGTGAGAGAGCAGAATGGGGCGCTCCGCGTAACTCACGGACTTCGAGTGTGGTCAGTTGATTGGGTGTCACTTGCGGCATACGTCTGTACGCGAGATTTCCACACTTAAGCCCACTGTTTCCGATGTGATAGTGAAGTGGAAACGTGAAGGGACATGTACAGCACAAAAGCATACAGGCCGACGACGTCTGTTGACTGACAGAGACCGCCGACAGTTGAAGAGTAATAGGTAGACATCTATCCAGACCATCACACAGGAATTACAAACTGAATCAGGATCCACTGCAAGTACTATGACAGTTAGGCAGGAGTTGAGAAAACTTGGATTTTATGGTCGAGTGGCTGCTCGTAAGCCACACATCACGCAGGTAAATTCCAAACGACGCATCGCTTGGTGTAAGGAGAGTAAACCTTGGACGATTGAACAGTGGTAAAACGTTGTGTGGAGTAATGAATGACGGTACACAATGTGGTGATGCGATGGCAGGGTGTGGGTATGGCGAATTCCCAGTGAACGTCATCTACCAGCGTGTGTAATGCCAACACTAAAATTGGAGGCCGTGGTGTTATGGTGTGGTCGTATTTTTCATGGAGGGGGCTTGCACCCCTTGTTGTTTTCTGTGACACTATCACAGAACAGGCCTACATTAATGTTTTAAGCACTTCCCACTGTTGAAGAGCAATTCGGCGATGGCGATTGCATCTTTCAACACGATCGAGCACCTGTTCATAATGCACGGCCTGTGGCGCAGTGGTTACACGACAATAGTATCCCTGTAATGGACTGGCCTGCACAGAATCCTAACCTGAATCCTATAGATGGCCTCTGGGATGTTTTGGAACACCGCATTCGTGCCGGGCCTCACCGACAGACATGTATACCTCTCCTCAGTGCAGCACGCCGTGAAGAATGGGCTGCCATTCCCCAAGGAACCTTCCAGCATTTGCCTGCGGGAGTGGAAGCTGTCATCAAGGCTTAAGATGGGCCAACACCATATTCAATTCCAACATTACCGATGGAGGGCACCACGAGCCTGTAAGTCATTTTCAGCTAGTTGTCCCAATACTTTTGATCACATAGTGTATGAGGGCGACAGCTGCAAAGGTCACTGCAGAACTGAATGTCGCACTCGCGAACACTGTCAGCAATAAAACAACACGAGGGGAGAACCACAAGTTGAGAATTGCATGGTGAGCAGAAATTCCAAAATCATACATCAGTGACATTAGGAAAATGTGGCGCGGAAGTGATAAATCATGGGCTATGGAGCAACAGAAGAAAGTCATTTTGTCGGATGAGCCATGTTTCATTGCGTTTCCCATTACGGCCGAGTTTACGTTCAAGAGTGAAACATAAAAGTGGGGGGGGGGGGGGGGGGGGGAAGGGGAGCAGCGGTGATCATTTGGGCAGTCATATCTTGGTCTTCCATTGGCTCCATGGTTACTCCACTAGATCACGTTACTATAAAGGATTATGTGACCATTTTGATTAATCAGGTCCACTTCATGGTACAATGTTTGTTCCCTTAGGCTGATGCAGTGCTCCGAAGCTCAAATGGTTCAAATGGCTCTGAGCACTACGGGACTTAACTTCTGGGGTCATCAGTCCCCTAGAACTCAGAACAACTTAAACCTAACTAATCTAAGGACATCACAGACATCCGTGCCCTTGGCAGGATTCCGAGCGTTTCTAGGTGCTTCAGTTTGGAACCGCGCGACCGCTACGGTCGCAGGTTCGAATCCTGCCTCGGGCATGGATGTGTGTCATGTCCTTAGGTTAGTTAGGTTTAAGTAGTTATAAGTTCTAGGGGGACTGATGACCTCAGATGTTAAGTCCCATAGTGCACAGAGCCATTTGAACCTTGGCAGGATTCGTACCTGCGACCGTAGTCGTTGCGCGGTTCCAGACTGTAGCGCCTAGAACCCCTCGGCCACCTCGGCCGGCTGCTCCTAAGCTACTGGGCCCCTGTTTACATAGCTCACGTCGTCTGCACCTAGTTTTGTGAGCGCCAGGATGAATTTTTGCACTCTCCCGGCACCACTATCACCAGATCTCAGTAATATATTTGTGTTCTACCTTGGAGAGAAGGGTGCGTGATCGCTATCCACTTACATTATCATTACCTTGATTTGCCACTATTTTGCAGTAAGAATGGTATAACATTCCCTTGGAAACCGAACAGGTCCTGTATTTATCCATTTCGAGACGCTGGGCGCTGTTTCGAATGCCAACAGCTTACCTACACTGTATTAGGCATGGTAAGGTGTTGGGCTTTTGGCTTTTCTATAGTTTTGTCCACCCGTTGTATACACATAGAGGCATTCATATTCAGTAAGCCACCATGCAGTACATGGCGGATGATGCCTCGTAGACACCTGCAAGTCTTTCCCCTTCCTGTCCTACCCACGGATGAAGCGAGGAAAAAACGACTGTCTTCATGCTTCCGGACGAGCTCTGATATCCCGTATCCAGTTTTTGTGGTTCTTACGAGAGATGTACGTTCGTGGCAGTAACATCGATCTCAGTCTGTTTCAAATTCCGATTCTTTTAACTTTCTCAGTATCGTTGTTCCCTCCAAGGATTCCCATTGGTGTTCACGAAGCATTTATGTAATACTCACGTGTTGGTCGAACTTGCAGGTAACAAATCTAGCAACACGCCTCTGAATTACTTCGATGTCTTCCTTTAATCTCACATGGTGGGTATCCCGAACATTCAATTAATACTCTAGAATGTGTCGCACAAGTGTTCTTCATAGACGAGTTACATTTTCCTAGAATTATCATAATAACTACTCTCGCTCTATTGCAGTACACCACTAATACTGCATTCGAAGATTATAGAATAATTTTTCCTACTAATTTACATTATCTTACTTTTTTTCCACATTTAGAGTTAGCTGCCATTCATCAGACTAAACAGAAATTCTATCCAAGTCACCCTGCGTCCTCCTACACGCACTTAGCGACACTTTCCAGTACATAAAAACAAACATTCGCAGACTGCTGCTCACTGTATCCGTCAGATTGCTTATGTAGTGGCTGGATTATGGGTGAATTGTGAGTACAGGAAACTCAAACCAAAGTCAAACCACGGGAATGTTGAGCAACTGGATTAACCGAAGCCTTCGTTACCGGTTCGCCAAATCACAACCAAACTGTCTCGGTCCACGCCACGGAAGAACCTTTCACCACGACCTACATTCTAAAAAATCAATATGGACGCAAAAAAATACTGCCGGTGGCCTGTTCTTTTCCTGTTTGCGCACTTATGACGTCACGGTCCGCAACCTCATTACGCCACGGGACGAACTCGACATCCGGTATCGGTAAGTTCGGTTCATCAGAAAAACCTTGATTGGCCGAATTTTGAAGATAGACACTAATTATTCCCCGGAAGCCTACTAACAAAGTTTAAGAAACAATATTGCGTGAAGAATCTGGAGCTATTCTTCAGCCCCTTCGTTTAGCTCCCGTAGGGACCATGACGATAAAATCAGAGTAATTACAACACGCACAGCGGTATTTAAGCAGTCACTGATCCCGTACTCTACGGGACTGGCACGGAAAGAAAGTCTAGCCTGTGGTACGACGCTAAATATCCTTTGTCATGTACTAAACAGTGGTTTGCTGAGTTTGTCTGTAGATGCAAAAAGATTCATCTGGCCACATCTGCGTTAACACTCCACTACCAGGTGTACAATGTAGGGTTCTGAATGCTTGGTAGCAACGTCTATCACCATCCTTTCCTATTCCATTAGCGTACAAGGCGGAGAGAAAGTACTTTTTACATTGTCTCAAATATTCATACACAATGTTCTCTGCCCACTAGTCGCGTTAAATGGAAATCGACCAGCAAATCTGTCTCGAAAGGCTTCGTGGTTATATGTGAAATATTTGTTTTCTAATTTTTTTCCGACGGCGTTTCGCTAGAACACCTCCTTGCTTGCAACGATTTCCATTTCTGTTTACAGAACAACTACGTCGCACTTTGGTGTGGAAATGGGTGAGACAATTAGAGCCGTAGCAGCCCGTTGCTGAATCGTCCAATCTCTTCCTACAGCCCGATATAATGATCACTCCAAAGACCCCAACAGTGTTCAAGAGTAGATTATATGCCTCTGCTTTGTAGAGTTGCTACATTTTCCTAAAATCTTTTCAATGTATGTTCGTCTCTTTGCAGCCTATGCAGAACACTTTCTCCACTTTATATCGCTTGGTATCTTTCTCTGGACATATTAAGTAAATGTGACAGAGGTCAGTTGCTTTTCACTAAGTTTGTAATTGAACGCTGTGAGAACGTTTTATCTTGATTGTGGTCTTTATCTGGCATTTATTCAAGGTTGAGTGAACTGTTTTTCAACTAAAAAAGTGGACCATTTTTAAGATGCACTACAATTATTTACCAGTGATATTTTTCTGTAGCCATAGCCAATAAATAAACTGAGAAGATTACTCCATCTGTCTGACAAATATTTTAGTTACATTGAGAAGATAAGTTGTCAAATCACCTTGCCTAGAACTACATCAGATGATAAATTTGTTTGTAATGAATACTCTCTCTCGGGGCCTATGAACATCATCCATCCAGGAAAAGAAGAAGTTGTATGTTATTCTTGCCTATGAGATCCCGAAAGGTTGTTAAGTAAACTACTCGGAAAGTGTGTTCTTCCTAAGAGCTGCGATGGGGAGTTAAATCTTAAGTGTTTTTGTTGAATGTAGGTAACTGTAATGTGTGTGTTACACGATGATGAGAGAAAGAGGAGAGTGAAATCAAACGCCGATACCTAGTCTCCTCCTCTCGGATAGCCGTGCGTAACGTCCCCATGTAAGGGACTGCCCCCACTTCGTGAGACACAGCCGAGATCTTTGGAACTTAATCCAGCATACCAGCGCAAAGAGATCACGATCTTTACGCTAACACGTCTCCTCCCATTGACGGTCAAATGCTGATGGTGAAAATTTCTTTCATTCTTAGGACTCACACCAGCTACTTCCGAGTAGGGCGCCAGCGTGCAAGCGTGCGCTAACGATCCCGGTTACGGAGGTCGACTGTTTGGCATGGTGTAAGACCGCCGTTGAGAAAGTTGGGAAAAAAGTTTTTCAACGTGAGCGATCTTCTTGACACAGTGGCCCATAAAATGACACATGTTAGAGATTTGAAATACTGCTTGTCAGTGTCAACACAGGTAACAGATGTTTGTAACTGTATTAAAACGGATAATAAAATACATAGTTGGGTGTGCTCGTATCTACATATACATTCTTTCAACGTTCCTCACCTATAGAAAAACTATTATATGGTCTTGACATAAAATGAGAATCAGGTGAAAAACGTCGTAAAGTGTTTTCGCAGTACAGATCATTCTTCCTGGGTGTTGCTATTTTCACAAAAGGTAGTGTACATAAGTGACTTGCAAAGAAAAGAGTGATCGTTGGCAAAGTTGTGCACGGAGTGAGGCAGTTTTCACATTTTATTTTGATGTAGCTCACAACCAACAACATTTATTTAACCAAAAACGTTATCAAAACGATAATTTTCGTGTACAGCACGAAATAGCTAGGCTTAGAACAAGGCTTAGAACTGAATTCCGTATCTGCATTTGCACCTACACCTTTAAGGATTGCAAACTATTATAGAGTACTTGGAAGAGGGAACTTTTTATTGTGCCGTGTATTAAGGTTATTTCTTGGCCGACTCACAGATCGTTTGAGAAAAGAAGTGCGCTTATGTAATAGATTTTAGTATACTTCACACACACTGCGTGAGCGATATGTAGCGCGCTGAAAAATATTCGTACATCTCGATTGTTGAAATTTATCTACTGTCTAGCAGTTCATAGTTTCCAACACATCGTTTAAGGAGTACTGTCTTTTGCAAACAGGCTGTACTTTCTCAGCATCCTTTCAGAGGACTGAAACCTACTTTTTATTCTACCTCTAAGTATAACTGGCCGTTCCATTTCAAATCCTCAAAAGCTGGTGGTTTCAGGTATTTGTTTGACATGACTGACTCGAATTGTGTATCATTAGTCGCGTAGGCCAAAGCAAATACATTTTTACATTTTGTGTAGAAAAAATTTCTTACTGTGTGAGCACCGAAGGGGTCCAGAAAAACATTTTATAGCGAAAATATACTCATTATTGTACTCGTTGACTTGTACCTTAGATACCCTTATACTAAGCTGTAAGTGTTCAAATAAGCAAAGCGTTGTATTTGTACTTGCAAAAGAATGTAACTTATTTGTAGGTTGAGGATATCCTTATTAACGAATACCAGCACTCCGTTTTCAGGCCACACATCGGGGCCATCCGACCGCCGTGTCATCCTCACCTGAGGATGCGGATAGGAGGGGCGTGTGGTCAGCACACCGCTCTCCCGGTCGTTATGATGGGTTTCTTTGACCGAAGCCGCTACTATTCGGTCGAGTAGCTCCTCAGTTGGCATCACAAGGCTGAGTGCACCCCTAAAAATAGCAACAGCTCTTAGTGGCCCGGATGGTCACTCATCCAAGTGCCGGCCACGTCCGACAGCGCTTAACTTCGGTGATCTGACGGGAACCGGTGTATCCACTGCGGTAAGGCCGTTGCCTTTATTAACGAATAACCACTACATATTTTACGGCGGAGATTCGTACGAAATATATTGTTTAGAAGCGATGTTTCCATGTCTGATTAAAGTTGAAAATTAGTCAGACCATAAAACTAAACATGGTATTCACAAACGGCGAAGGATCGCTGGCTCCTCACTTCTGAGACACAGCGCAGGGCGAAGTATGGCCGGCTTTGAACCTCCCAGCATAGCTTTGTTATTCGTGTGTAACTGAGAACCACCCGGAAGGAATTAGAACAAAAGGAGACGTTTGCCCCTGCGAGCAACTAGCAGGAAGCCACAGGCCCTTCCGCTAGAGACATGTCTCCGACGCTAATCACTGCTCAGAAATTGTGCTCAGTATTCAATAAGGCTAGTACAAGCAACGTTCTATCGACCTTCTTGTGAATCATCGTCGTATGCGGCTGCCGTGACCAGAACACCGCGGCGCACCTTAATCAGAAAAGCCAGCTGGCAAACCTGATACGTCATCGCTAGAGCCTGCGTGCGCTGCTACCGCGGCCGCTCACGCAACGCCTTGCGTCGATACAAACACTCGGCCACATCGTTCAGCGCCACCGTGCCCTACTTATTGTTTCACCGTCTTGTCACGCTCTTCCCAAAACTGGGATATTCCTTACATAAGCTTTCACAAACGAAAGCTCACACATTCTCTCTTTAGTAAAATCGGCCTGATAGCCAAACAGTTGCAATGTTGAGGGGCACTGCAGCGTGACAAGATTTCACTGTACTCTCGACAAGATGTGCTCATCAGGTCGTAGCAGTCTCCTGCTTTAGGAGTCAGATTGTGCAGTGCTGGAAGGCTGTTCCTAATGTTGCAAGGAGCACTTTCCTCGAGAAGCATAAAATTGAAGAAGAAATGCTAGGAATGTTGAAGGTTTCGATTCCCACAAAGTGTTTCTTATATTGTCTTAGGCTATTTCTCTAGGTCTTAGTCGCCAAAAACTCAGCGGCTGTGTCCATATAAACACTGTATTTATTTCTAAACCTGGGCTTACCGGCCCAGTGTCTTTTCAAATACTTTGCTCCTGACAGTGTCAAAGGCGTTAAGAACGACTTCTTGCTAAGAATACGCTTGTACCTTCTCAAAGTAGTCATTTGCTTTTTCTCTGACGTTTCGAAGGATATTTTCAAATTTCCTGTTGTAGTATGCAGGCACAATTATTACAGTCAAAAATTTCTTATAAGATCGACGTAATGACTCATTTTGGTTCATTTTTCAATAAAATAAAACAAAATAAAGGGCGGTCGTTAGTGTGTAATTTTATGAGTTTGTCAATGCTTCTTCAGATTAGTGTGGTGTGATATTCAGTTCAAGAATTAATAATATCTGTTATATTGCTAACTGTCATATTAAAGACATATGGCACCTTCTCAAAATCGAAGACAACTGGGAAAACCTGAACAAAATTGAAAAAAAAATTGAAATAGTGGCTGTAATGGAAGAAATTGAAATATTTAGCCGTAGTACAAAAGATGGAGAGTACTCTTAATATGATAACTGAATTTAAAAACTCAAACTCGTTTGGCAGCCGTAAATCGGTTGTAATTCAATACATGTAAGACGCACCGGAGTCACAAAGAAGTCTGTTAGTATCGCGAATATCGTTCTGAAAGAAGCGATAGTCGATACCCAGTCGCACACTACAAGCCCGCCACACTGTTATAAGGGTATAACGTTTATTTCCATAGAAAAAACGTGTTCAGCTGTAAAATAATCCTAGCGAGTGGCACTGCATAAGTGTAATGGTATACAACAGTACCGCCAGTGTATGAGAAGGAAATACAATAGGAATGAATCTATGGAACGCCAAACTAGTAAGTAAACAACTGACACGTTAAAAGTGTGTCACACCGCATGGTTATTGGGCCATAGCAACTGGTGCAAACCTATGCGCATGCATCCCACACAACCCGTGTTTCAACAAACAAGGAGAGACTTTATGAGCCCCACAACAAAATAATAACAGCAGTTTATACTACTGGACGTCGATACCCGCCCCCTCCACGCCCCCATCCACCCACACAAACTTCCCTCCCATCAACCACTGTGTCACAGCACAGCGCACAAAACTGTAGCTTTAGTATCTGTATTGATTTAGACCAGCTAAGACATTGTTATTGTTGTTGTGATCTTCAGTCCTGAGACTGGTTTGATGCAGCTCTCCATGCTACTCTGTCCTGTGCAAGCTTCTTCATCTCCCAGTACCTACTGCAACCTACATCCTTCTGAATCTGCTTAGTGTATTGATCTCTTGGTCTCCCTCTACGATTTTTACCCTCCACGCTGCCCGCCAATGCTAAATTTGTGATCCCTTGATGCCTCAAAACATGTCCTACCAACCGATCCCTTCTTCTAGTCAAGTTGTGCCACAAACTTCTCTTCTCCCCAATCCTATTCAATACTTCCTCATTACTTATGTGATCTACCCATCTAATCTTTAGCATTCTTCTGTAGCACTACATTTCGAAAGCTTCTATTCTCTTCTTGTCCGAACTATTTATCGTCCATGTTTCACTTCCATACATGGCTATACTCCATACAAATACTTTCAGAAATGTCTTACTGACACTTAAATCTATACTCGTTGTTAACAAATTTCTCTTCTTCAGAAACGCTTTCCTTGCCATTGCCGGTCTACATTTTATATCCTCTCTACTTCGACCATCATCAGTTATTTTGCTCCCCAAATAGCAAAACTCCTTTACCACTTTAAGTGTCTCATATCCTAATCTAATTCCCTCAGCATCACCCGATTTAATTCGACTGCATTCCATTATCCTCGTTTTGCTTTTGTTGATGTTCATCTTATATCCTCCTTTCAAGACACTATCCATTCCGTTCAACTGCTCTTCCAAGTCCTTTGCTGTCTCTGACACAGTTACGATGTCATCGGCGAACTTCAAAGTTTTTATTTCTTCTGCATGGATTTTAATACCTACTCCAAATTTTTCTTTTGTTTCCTTTACTGCTTGCTCAATATACAGATTGAATAACATCGGGGAGAGGCTACAACTCTGTCTCACTCCCTTCCCCACCACTGCTTCCCTTTCGTGTCTCTCGACTCTTATAACTGCCATCTGGTTTCGGTACAAATTGTAAATAGCTTTTTGCTTCCTGTATTTTACCCCTGCCACCTTCAGAATTTGAAAGAGAGTTTTCCAGTCAACATTGTCAAAAGCTTTCTCTAAGTCTACAAATGCTAGAAACGTAAATTTGCTCTTCCTTAATTTGGCTTCTAAGATAAGTCGTAGGGTCAATATTGCCTCACGTGTTCCAACATTTCTACGGAATCCAAACTGATCTTCCCCGAGGTCGGCTTCTATCAGTTTTTCCATTCGTCTGTAACGAATTCGCGTTAGTATTTTGCAGCCGTGACTTATTAAACTGATAGTTCGGTAATTTTCACATCTGTCAACACCTGCTTTCTTTGGGATTGGAATTATTATATTCTTCTTGAAGTCTGAGGGTATTTCGCCTGTCTCATACATCTTGCTCACCAGATGGTAGAGTTTTGTCAGGACTGGTTCTCCCAAGGCGGTCAGTAGTTCCAATGGAATGTTGTCTATTCAGGGGGCCTTGTTTCGACTCAGGTCTTTCAGTGCTCTGTCAAACTCTTCACGCAGTATCGTATCTCCCATTTCATCTTCATCTACATCCTGTTCTATTTCTATAATATTGTCCTCAAGTACATCGCCCTTGTATAGACCCTCTATATACTCGTTCCACCTTTCTGCTTTCCCTTCTTTGCTTAGAACTGGGTTTCCATCTGAGCTCTTGTTGTTCACACAAGTGGTTCTCTTATCTCCAAAGGTCTCTTTAATTTTCCTGTAGGCAGTATCTATCTTACCCCTAGTGAGAGAAGCCTCTACATCCTTACATTTGTCCTCTTGCCATCCCTGCTTAGCCATTTTGCACTTCCTGTCGATCTTATTTTTGAGACGTCTGTTGAGACATTATCATTTAAAAACATTACGTCTCTACGTATACACGCCTGAAGATGAGCAGAAAATGCTGATAACTATTGGCGCTACTTTAAACATAAAATAAAGATAAGTGTCACCCGTAGCAGTTTAACACAGACAGTTATTCCACACAGACATGGCCTCTACACTTAGCCACTATGGCCTCAGCTGACCAGTTCAAGAATACTAACGACTAGCGTCAATAAAACACATACGGAAATAAGTGTTCCTCAAGCGGCTGAAGCAGGCTGCGGTATGAGTCGGTGCAGCGTTGCTCTGTCCTCACTGTTCCAACAGGCTGCTGCAGTTCTCCGTCGCTGAGGCAAACACAATTTTTTTTTTTTTATTGTGCTGCCGCAAACATTTAAAATATTTTTGAATTGAATCTCACACCAAACTAACTGACGCCTATCTCTTGACTGTGCACCAAATATTACATTTCACACAGTATTTTGTTTGTCATGAGAACCAAAACGACGCTTTCGTTGAACGCTGAGCGTTATGCGAAACACCTCAGGAGCGGCCTCTGAGTGAGGTGATTCGGCCTTCGTATCAAAAAAAGGTAACTAAAAATATTTTCCGAAACCCCACAGGAAAGGCACCTGACGCGTGTTAGGACTCACACCACGTATAACTGCTGGTATTCTCTCTATGTTCACATAGATACTGAAAACAAAAATGCGTCTGTTTTGGTTGAAGGTATGTCGGGTACCGCTACTGAACTTCTGCACCGGAACATCCTACGGCACGGAACCACCCTTCAGTTTACATTACTGTAGTATGTCACCTAACGTAACGTTTATACCCATCTACATCTACGTCTACGTAGATACTCCGCAAGCCACCGTAAGGTGCATGGCGGAGGGTACCCTGTACTACTGCTCCTGTTCCACTCATAAACAAAGCGAGGGGAAAACGGTTGTACGCCTCCGTATCAGTCCTAATATCTCGTATCCTATCTTTGCAGTCCTTACGCGCGATGTATGTTGGCGGCAGTAGCATCGTTCAGCAGTCAGCTTCATATCTCTGAATTTTCTTAATAGTATTTCCCGGTAAGACCGCAGCCCTCTCTTCAGGGATTCCTATCGGAGGTTCCACAACATTTCCGTAACACTTACGTTTTGTTCGAACCTATCGGCAATAAATCTAGCAGCCCTCCTCTGAATTGCCTAGATGTCTTCCTACAATCCGACCTGGTACGGATCCCAAACACTCGAGCGGTACTCAATAATAGGTTGCACCAACGTCCTATATGCGGTCTCCTTTACAGGTGAACCACTCTTTCCTACATTTCTCCCAATAAACGGAAGTCGACCATTTGTCTTTCACATATTCGTTCCACCTCATATCGCATTGCAACATTACGCCCAGATATGTTCAAATGTGTGTGAAATCTTATGGGACTTAACTGCTAAGGTCATCAGTCCCTAAGCTTACACACTACTTAACCTAAATTATCCTAAGTACAAACACACACACCCATGCCCGAGGGAAGACTCGAACCTCCGCCGGGACCAGCCGTACAGTCCCCAACTGCAGCGCCCTAAACCGATCGGCTAATCCCGCGCGGCCCCACATGTGTAAACGACTTGACTGTGTCAAGCTGGACACTAGTAACACTGTATCCAACATTACGGGTTTGTTCTTCCTATTCATCTGCATTAACTTACATTTTTTCACATTTAGGACTAGCTGCCATGCATCACACCAACTGGAAATTTTGCCTAAGTCGTCTTGTATCTTCCTACAGTCAATCAAGGTCGACACCGTACCGTGCACCACGGCATCATCAGCAAACAACCGCAGACTGTTGCCTATCGTGTCCGCCAAATCATTTACGTAGCCTATATAGAGAACACTTCCCTGGGGCACTCATGACGGTACCCTTGTTTCTGATGAACATTCGCTGTCGAGGACAACATACTGGGTTTTATTATTGAAGAAGTCTTCGAGCCGCTCACATATCTGTGAACTTATTCCATATGCTCGTATCTTCGTTAGCACCTGGAATGGGGAACCGTGTCAAATGCTTTCCGTAAATCTAGAGATATGGAATCTGTCTGTTGCCGTTCATCCCTAGCACTCAGTATATCACGTGAGAAAAAGGCAAGCTGGAGTTTCGCACGAGCGATGCTTTCTAAAACCATGCTCATTCGTGGACATAAGCTGCTTAGCCTCAAGAACGTTAATTATATTCGAACTGAGGATGTGTTCAAGGATTATGCAGCAACCAGAAGTAGGGATATTGGTCTGTAATTTTGGGGGCCGTTCTTTTATCTTCCTTATATACTGGAGTCATTTGCACTTTTTTACAGTCGCTTGGGACTTAGTACTGGGCGAGAGATCCACGATGAATGCAAGCTAGGTAAGGCACCATTGCCGTAGAGTACTCTCTCTAAAATCGAACTGGGATTCCATCCGGACTTGGTGATTTATTTGTTTTCAAATCTTTAAGTCGCTTCTCTATGCCAGGTAAGCCTATTTCCATGTCGTAAATACAGGAGTCTGTTCAATGGTCGAATGACGGTATGTTTGTAAGGTTCTCCTGTGTGAACGATTTCTTAGACATGAAATTTATAACTTCGGCCTTCGTTTTCCTGTCTTCAACTGGCACACCAGACTGGTCGACAAGGGACTGAATGGAAGTCTTAGACCCGCTTAGCGATTTTGCATATGACCAGAATTTTCTGGGGTTCTCTGCCAGATCTTCTGCTAAGGTTGGACTGTGGTAGTTGTATGCTTCGCTCATAGATCTTTTCACAGACGCACGAATCTCAACTAACCTTCGCTTGTCGTCGTTTGCGCGTCCCCTTTTGAACCTAGATGCAACAGCGTCTGCTTCCTCAGCATCTTACGAATTTCGTTTTTAAACCAAGGTGGGTCTTTTTTCATCCTCTATCCACTTACTAGGGACGTAAATCTCCAGATCACGATTTATAATCTGCTTATACTTTGCCCATAATTCCTCTATACCCATCTTACTGGTACTAAGTGATGTCATTTCACTGACTAAGTTAGCTGTTAATAACTTCTTATCTGCTCTATCTAGCAGAAACACTCTCCTAGCCTCCTTGACTGATTTATTAACTTTCGTAGTCATATTTGCTATAGTGACATCATGATTGCTAATCCCCGTTTTTATACTGACATTGTGGATAAGATCCAGCCTATTAGTAGCCACAAGATCTAAGATGTTTTAAATGCGTGTGGGCTATCGAGCTAGCTGCTCAAGACAATTTTCAGAAAACGTAATAAAAAATATTTCGCATGACTGTCTGTCTGTACCTCCCGCAATGAATCCATAGACATCCCAGCCTATACTCGGCAGACTGACTGTGGGCCTTAGCACTAAAGCTGAAGCTGACACGATGCATCATATTCCAAAATAGTTCCTATCAAGTCCAACATAAATGAGTGAATGAATAGGGTAAAAACATCTTTTGAAATAATTGATGCGATTTTAAGTAACTATAAATTTATTACACCAACAGAGAATGACATTGGACATGAATAGATATAAACACCATCGATTAGAAGGAAGCTTTTGTATAATGAAATGAATTGTGTGTAGTGACGTTCGGTTTAAAAAGCTGGGGAGTGAGTGAAAAATTAACTGCTTCTCCGATGATAACGCTATGTGACTGAAACTAATTTGTGGATAATGACTGAGAACTGCAAATCTGCAAGCTACCATGGAATGCAAATTGGGCACCGACTGGTGCTGTCTGAAAGCGCTCGCAATGGACGGGGAAAAGTGACCTTACAAATTCCTACTGTGCCACAGTTGCGAAATATTCATCAAACACTGGCTGGAGTCAGCAATGCGGCGATCAGCGCACCTCCGTCTCGTTCGCCGCGCCCAAGTCCTGAATTCTCGCTCTAACTATATCGTGGTCCATAGACAGAGCACTGAAAGACCTGAGTCGAAACAAGGCCCCCGGAGTAGACAACATTCCATTGGAACTACTGACGGCCGTGGGAGAGCCATTCCTGACAAAACTCTACCATCTGGTGAGCAAGATGTATGAGACAGGCGAAATACCCTCAGACTTCAAGAAGAATATAATAATTCCAATCCCAAAGAAAGCAGGTGTTGACAGATGTGAAAATTACCGAACTGTCAGTTTAATAAGTCACAGCTGCAAAATACTAACGCGAATTCTTTACAGACGAATGGAAAAAACTAGTAGAAGCCGACCTCGGGGAAGATCAGTTTGGATTTCGTAGAAATGTTGGAACACGTGAGGCAATACTGACCCTACGACTTATCTTAGAAGCTAGATTAAGGAAGGACAAACCTACGTTTCTAGCATTTGTAGACTTAGAGAAAGCTTTTGACAATGTTGACTGGAATACTCTCTTTCAAATTCTGAAGGTGGCAGGGGTAAAATATAGAGAGCGACAGGCTATTTGCAATTTGTACAGAAACCAGATGGCAGTCATAAGAGTCGAGGGACATGAAAGGGAAGCAGTGGTTGGGAAGGGAGTGAGACAGGGTTGTAGTCTCTCCCCGATGTTATTCAATCTGTATATTGAGCAAGCAGTAAAGGAAACAAAAGAAAAGTTTGGAGTGGGTATTAAAATCCATGGACAAGAAATAAAAACTTTGAGGTTCGCCGATGACATTGTAATTCTGTCAGAGACAGCAAAGGACTTGGAAGAGCAGTTGAACGGAATGGATAGTGTCTTGAAAGTAGGATATAGGATGAACATCAACAAGAGCAAAACGAGGATAATGGAATGTAGTCGAATGAAGTCGGGTGATGCTGAGGGAATTAGATTAGGAAATGAGACACTTAAAGTAGTAAAGGAGTTTTGCTATTTGGGGAGCAAAATAACTGATGATGGTCGAAGTAGAGAGGATATAAAATGTAGACTGGCAATGGCAAGGAAAGCGTTTCTGAAGAAGGGAAATTTGTTAACATCGAGTCTAGATTTAAGGGTCAGGAAGTCATTTCTGAAAGTATTTGTATGGAGTGTAGCCATGTATGGAAGTGAAACATGGACGATAAATAGTTTGGACAAGAAGAGAATAGAAGCTTTCGAAATGTGGTGCTACAGAAGAATGCTGAAGATTAGATCGGTAGATCACATAACTAATGAGGAGGTATTGAATAGGATTGGGGAGAAGAGAAGTTTGTGGCACAACTTGACCAGAAGAACGGATCGGTTGGTAGGACATGTTCTAAGGCATCAAGGGATCACCAATTTAGTATTGGAGGGCAGCGTAGAGGGTAAAAATCGTAGAGGGAGACTAAGAGATGACTACACTAAGCAGATGCAGAAGGATGTAGGTTGCAGTGGGTTCTGGGAGATGAAGAAGCTTGCACAGGATAGAGTAGCATGGAGAGCTGCATCAAACCAGTCTCAGGACTGAAGACCACAACAACAACAACACAACAGCCGACAACTCAATCCATCGCCTTCCGCGGCCTAGGCTGAATATTACTTGTGTTGTGGCCTCTGCGCAAATGTCCTTTCCATCTCTTCACTAAGATTTTCCAAAAGCACCTCATGTGGAGTACACTCAAAAAGCTGAAATAACCAATAATAATGTGTCAGCGCTTCCATACGCCTGTCACAAAACTCTCCGCTCTCCGTACAGCCTCCCTCCAGAAGCTTCTCCGCTCTCCGTACAGCCTCCCCCAGAAGATGGCCAAATTCTCCTCCTCCATTCCTATTATTATACGTGACAAGAAATAAGCGCACACCGCCACGCTCTCTGACGCCACAGTCGGCGTCCCGTTCAAGGAACTCTTTCTCCGTGTTTGTGCAAGCAGCTTGGTGAGGGTGTCTGCGTGACTCCAAAAAGCGAAAGCTGTCCCGGCGACATTGTGACGGGCATCCTGCCGTGCCGGCCTATTTTAGCCACCGTGCCGAAGTGTTTTTCACGATCCTAGCAGATACTGATCTCGGCAGGAAAGCCCACGGGAAACATCACGTGGATACCTGGAGATTCAGAAGAATGCTCTCTCCCTGGCGACGGACAATTATCAGGGGGCCAGGCCACCGCGACTCGGCTAAAGAAGTTGTAAAAGTTCAGTCTAGAGCCTCTGGGATAATGCACTGCCCCCCGCCAAGAGTTCCTCTCTCCCTGAGGCTACGGGATCCCTGCTGTTCGGACCGTGTCTGCCAGCATGAGTTCCACTGCGCGAAAGCGGCAGCCACGATTCTCAGACCCATCTGACATACTTGTGTCCGCGCCCCTTGTTCCACGAAGTGACGGAAATATAGCAGCAGATTTCGCCATCTACACGCAGCGATCTTTCCTTCGCCTTGCCCCTGCCGTAGCTGTCCACCATAACATTACTACGTGAAAGAAACTATTAATAAACTTAGCACTCAGTCACTGTCAACCCTCATTAATAGACGTTATATCGATCACAGTGTCATAAGGACTCGATGCAAGTACCATAACTGCACAGGTCTCCATGAACTGAATAATCAGAGTGAAAGAACGGCGAGCCCAAAGGACTTGACACCTTTCAAAAATCTTCAAATTTGTGGCAAAGATATTCGCTTCATCTGTTTTCAAGGTTGAGGGATGGGTGGTTCGAATCATGAAGATAGAAGAAATTTGTTAGCCAGTGTAGGAAGGAGTGTTCGAGACCACGATAATGTGCCTGGTTTAAACTTAAAAAAATCAACCCTCTAATACTGACTGCCCTTCTGGTATTATTGGAAAGCATAACTCTTTGTATTGGGACTGGATTCCATCAAGTGCCTTCATTTAATTTCCAGAATCACCCACAACAACTCTTTGCTGCACAAGGAATGTAAAATTCAGATACCTAGTTGATATACGAGACTGGTGAAAGAAGAGACCGTAACTCTGTCCCACAAACACCCGTAAAAATTGCTCATACGGTATGGGTTCGAACTAATTCCTAGGTGTTTTCACTTCGAATTAGCACATCTCAAATGAATACGTTTATCTCCACGGATGCAGATGATATTCTGAGAGCCACTATTTAAACACTAGTTGATACATACATCTGACACATTTTAAAGAAAATTTCCATGCTACGGAAGAATGGTGCATCTTCTATCACTGTAATGACAGCGATATGCATTCCTAAAGTACGAAGGAACCATTCTCATTCACGCCCATCCAAACACCGCAGGCAGGTTATGGAGGTTCAATGGAACTGGCTCATAGACTGACTTCTCAATCGGTGGCGGCCCGGGTGTGCTCAGTAAGAGCCGGCCGCTGTGACCGAGCAGTTCTTGGCGCTCCAGTCCGGAACCGCGCTGCTGCTGCAGTCGCAGGTTCGAATCCTGCCTCTGGCATGGATGTGTGTGATGTCCTTAGGTAAGTTAGGTTTAATTAGTTCTAAGTCTAGGGGACTGATTACCTCAGATGTTAAGTCCCATAGTGCTTAGAGCCATTTGAAGCATTTTTGCTCAGTAAGGTTGATTTCAGATGGCAAACAAACACTTTCACATTGGCGAAATGTTTTGGTGTCTTGCAGCGATATTGATATCGAGACTCCAGACACGTTAATACAACTAGGGAGAAGAAAAAAAAAACATGAGCAGTCATAACAGATGGTTCAGATGGCTCTGAGCAGGATTCGAACATGCGACCATAGCAGTCCCGCGGTTCCGGACTACAGCGACTGGAACCGCACGGCCACCACGGCCGGCCCAGTCATAACATCCAGTACCATCTTTTCTCCATGGGTTACAGATACCCCACACGTTTACCTGTATTTCCTGTGCCAGTAGTTTACGCGATATGGAGAATATCATGAACGCATAAACACAATCAGACATGCAAAGCCTGGAATAAGACTACAATGTCTGGTGAATCACAGTATACATTGGTACGTGCCTATGAAAGGTTACAAGTACGTCGAATACACTTTATACATGCAGTTTTTCCAATGCACACCATTCACGCACGTTGTGAAGATATCCACGTTTGGAAGATATTTGCATGAGATAGAATGAGACTATTAAGGGTCTGCCATCGTCTGTCGCCACCGAGTGGTTACAACAGATTACAGGTAGACTGTACCTTCAGCAGCACAATCGTCCACCAGACAGCTTCAGAATTTTTCAGGAAAGTTTGAGGAACACTGTTGCATTGGCGCTATTCCACTATTTATGGAAGTTTAAAATACCACCCGGTATCTCATCTACACTGCCTGTAAAAAGGTGAAGCACCCAGAAGGGGAAAATGAAACACAATGAAACTTCACGTCTTGATAGCATATGTGACTTTATTTCAATGCTTAAAAAATCAATCCGATTTACAAAGGACCAGCCAGAATGAAATTATTAATCAGTATGACGCTGCACCAACTCTGACTTGGATGTATGCACTGGTTCGGTTGGATGGGCGTCTTAAAGCCGTTGTATTCTCACCTGAGGAAAGCTGGCCCACAAATGTTGTAACTGGTCCTTCGTATCTTGGATGCTGGCACTGGGATAAAGTTGACGGCCGAACTGGTCTCACATATTTTCTATTGGTCAAAGCTCTGAGGATCTTCCTGACCATAGGAGTAACTCAAAATCGCGCAGGCAGTTCATAGTGCCATGCGTGAACGAGCATTGTCCTGTTGAAAAATGGCACCACAATAATTGCGCTTGGAATATCCGTGACGTACCATTGTGTCATCAGAGTTCCCTGAGTTTCGACTGGCCATGACTTGCAGTCATACCCAATGGCTTCCCACACCACGATGCCAGGTGTAACAACTCTGTGCTTCTCCAAAACATTGAGAGAAAAGGACCTCTCCCAAAGTGGCCTCCATACTCGTCGTAGTGCAGAATCGCGATTCATTGCAAACACATTATGATGTCATTCACCAGCATTCCATGCCTGCCAATCATGGCACCACTCCAGGTGCAACCGTTTGTATTGTTGTATTAGTGGTAGCATATACATGGATGGTAATTTCCTTGTCCGTCTGCTGCTAGCTTCCAGCCAATGGTGCGTAATGACAACAGAATTTTGCAGGGAGACCATTACTTTTTCACAGATGGCAGGGGAGAAATGAAGGGGTTATGATGTGCTTGGTGCACAATACGACGATTTTCCGCTGTGGTAGCCAGACTTGTCGATCAGGACCAAGACAACGAGTATATCTGCCCTTACATTCCCATGCAGTTCGACTTCAGGCCACTGTCTCATCTGAATGGTCCACAGTTCTGGATACTGTACGATGCGACCAGCTGGCCAAGTAAGGATCTCAATGAGGCCCCGTTCAAGCTCTGTCAGGTGCTGATAATGCTGTCTCACACGAGTACACGGCAACTACGAATCCTTCACGGTGTTCCTTCAACACCTGCCGATGTTCAAACCCTTTACACACCTTACCAGACCTGTACTTTGTTGCCTGTTCCACCAGTCACAAAGATATACTCACTGCTTTGTGATTCACATAACCGCCAATGATGTGTACTTCTATGAAATTATATTGATATCCGACCGTGGCTTCTGGGTGCGTCACTTCTTTTGTCAGACAGTCTACAAGTATATCCGTGTTAGGTAAATGGCACGAACACTATGGACGTCAGACTTGTGGCCTGCGGGCCGCATGCTGCCCTTAAAGGTTATTTGCGCGCCCGCCCCACCATTTTAATGGTAATGTAAATAAATATCGTGTCCCTTACGCTCAGGGACACAAATCCCGAGTAGCAGCGAATATTTTGGTAGGCGATTATCGGCTTACACACCTAAACAGTATAAAAGGAGGTTCTATTGGGGTGTTTCGCACATTCCTCCCTTCTGAATGCGCTGCAGTCGGCCGCTTGGAGCAACAGTGCTTACTTTTAAAAACAGATAAAAGCACTGCTGCGTATTTGAGCACATACAACAGATCTATCTCGAACTAAAACTTTTATGGTCGTAGCTGTATCGATTGTCTCCCTAGGCCTGCTCGACACATATCGGTACAAGTCGGTAGCCTTCGTGACTATGACGACATGATGTTTCCCATTGGTGCTAATACACCAGCGTTCAAACAGCTGCGGTATCGCAGCCACTCACTGAATGGGTGTTCAGTATTAATTAACAAAGCAATTAGTGATAAAGCTGTTCTTGACGCATAGAGGTGATATTTGCCATTACAACGAAGTAACACATTTGAACACGAGCGACCCTATAATACGCTTCCACGAAACGTTGTTACTTCTGTATGCAATTTCTACCATTGCAGCTGATGGCATGTGGCGCCTGTTGGTAGCAATTCAGGATAAAGAGAAAAACATCCCCCCTGTCAGTATACCACAGCCCGCAGCGAGCGAGATTTATTCCTCGGCCGGAGCGGCCGAGAGGTTCTAGGCGCTACAGTCTGGAACCGCTCTACCGCTACGGTCGCAGGTTCGAATCCTGCCTCCGGCATGGATGTGTGTGATGTCTTTGGTTAGTTACGTCTAATTAGTTCTAAGTTCTAGGGGACTGATGGCCTTAGAAGTTAAGTCCCATAGTGCTCAGAGCAACTGGAACCATTTACTCCTCGTCACCCACCTCATACGACACAGCTGCGTTGATGGACTTCAGTCTCGTACAAATTGATTTGTTTGGTGGACAAAACTAGATTATATTTCGATGTCGGAAAACCGTTATCAGTTTGTGCAATTATTCAGCATCTGCTAAGTTAATATTCAAGAAATACATTTGTGTACAAAATAAAAGCAACAAACGGAAATGTTGCAAGGTTGCGTTATTTTGCCACAACAGTATAAACAGGTGGTAGTAAAGTAGAAACAACGTAAAAAATAAAGAACTTAAACAACGCTGGCATAATGGTAGCCAAAATGTTCTTCGTTTCTCCCATTTGCACATAAATTCTGACAAATTCAAATGGCTCTAAGCACTATGGGATTTAACATCTGTCATCAGTCCCCTAGACTTAGAACTACTTAAACCTAACTAACCTAAGGGCATCACACACATCCATGCCCGAGCCAGGATTCGAACCTTAGACCGTAGCAGCAGCGCGGTTCCGGACTGAAGCGCCTAGAACTGCTCGGCCATAGCGACCGGCTCATTCTGACAACTGCTTAATGTGCTCAGTATACTGTGTGACCACCTCTAGCAGCAGAACAGTCCTGACAACGACGGGGCATGCTGTGCATGATGTCATAAATCTCATGTTGAGGCAATAACACTCATCCTTCTTGCAGAGCTGCTCGCAAGCCTTGTACAATGGTTGGTGGAGGCTGCCGTGATGCAATCCGTCTCCCTTGTGCATCCCAGACGTGCTGTATGGGATTCAAATCGGCGGAGCGAGCAGGCCACACCATGTGTGGCAACATCTTCTGTTTCCAACAAAACGTCAAGCAGCCGTGCTCTATGAGGTCGAACATTATCGTCCATTAGTACGAAGTCTGCTTCCACAGGACCTCGCAACAACCGTACATGACGCTCCAACGTCTCATCAAAAAACCTGACAGCAATTAAACCCTGCCGATGCACCTGTACAATTTCATGAAGAGGTCTTCCAGTGGTCAACATAATCCCTGCTCACATCATTATTGTATTATACATAATAACCCACTACCTAACTACATTAGTGGGTCCTAATGATGATACATGGAATTGCAGCTTTTTATTCTACACTCACATCATTAGGGATTTACCTCGATATCAGTCTCTTTCAACAGTTTTTGGGTCCCGAAATCGTGTTAGACGTTCCCTCCAGATGCAAATCCGTCGCGAATCACTCTCCAGACTAAATCGGAATTCAGCTGTAAAAAGAACATTGGCCCGCTGCTCGACCGTCTAGGTGGCATGTTGACGACTCCACTCTAGACTCTCTCTTCTCTGAAGACGCGTTAGAGGTACACATACAGCAAGTCTCTGACAATAAAGATCACTCTGCCTAAGCCTTCTGTACACCGTTTGCCTCGATACAACAAGTCGAGTGGACGCAGCGAGGTTAGATGGCAATTGCAGTGCAGTAATAAGGCGGTACCGTTATGCGATTTCATCCAAATAACGGTCCTCTCTTTCTGAAGTCACACGTGGCCGGCCCTGTCCTGATCTTCGGGATAGAGGTTAGTTCTCTATAAACTGTTTCCACATCCGAGAAACAACAGAACGATTCACATTAAGCCGTGGGAAACTGGAAATTTGTGGTAAGGTCTTATGGGACCAAATTGATGAGGTCATTGATCCGTAAGCTTACACACTGCTTAATCTAACTTGCGCTAAGGACGGCACACACTCCCATACCGGAGGGAGGACTCGAACCTCCGACGGGGGAAGCCGCGCGGACCGTGACTAAGCCGTGGAGCCACATCAGTTTGCAACTGTCCGATTTCCATTCTTCCGATGGCCTTCCACCGCAGAGTCTGGTAGGCGTCTTGTCTGTGCCACACTGCACCGTCTGTAACTGCACACAGTGATTCTGGATGTGGGGCTACCTGGGAACACTACCCCATTTGACAGATGCCTTCACATCATCTTTGGCATGGTTGACCGGAATGTTATCTTCTGTGCAGCATACGATCACACGGACATCTGTTGGCAGTGTGTATGATTATATTGTGAATTAGACAATCGACGGGGAAATTGCGGTTTGTTGCTTTAATTTTGGACACCACTGTATGTTATTTTTTTTTTGTTAAAGCTACTGTTTAATAATTTTAATGATTATTCATTTATTTCGGCACTTTTCATTTAGTGCCTCCATCGAAAGAAAATGGTTGTAAAAATAAACGAAAATTTGCAGACGAACATCGAAATTTCCGAAAATGTTGGGAATTAGAATTCCTTTGTTGTGAAGTAAATAATAAAATATAATGCTTTACCAAAATTATACAACGTTAGTAATCATTATGTATAATTACGGAAAGTTGAAAAACGGAGGTGGTGAGACAGGGAGATATATACTTGCTTATGATAAACCCCTTCCCATGAAAATTTGTCTCCTTCATACCTCCTTTGTGTTACCACAGATAACGTGTCACTGATCTCATTTGTACTAAGACTGCGGTACACACAAAGTGCCTATTTGCTTCCACCGTCCTGAGTGGCACGCGTAATAAATGTTCACCAACCTTCAGTCTTCTGTGGTTGTTGTCCCATCCGCAGAAAACTGCACGTAGGTCGTGAATCCATTATCTTGAGGCTCTAATAAACTCTTACCGAGGAACTGTTATCATCATCATCATCATCATCATTTAAGACTGATTATGCCTTTCAGCGTTCAGTCTGGAGCATTGCCCCCTTATAAAATTCCTCCACGGTTCCCTATTCAGTGCTAACATTGGTGCCTCTTCTGCTGTTAAAACTATTACTTCAAAATCATTCTTAACCGAATCCAGGTACCTTCTCCTTGGTCTGCCCCGACTCCTACCGTCTACTGCTGAACCCATGACTCTCTTGGGTAACCTTGCTTCTCCCATGCGTGTAACATGACCCCACCATCAAAGCCTGTTCGCCCTGACTGCTATATCCATAGAGTTCATTCCCAGTTTTTCTTTGATATCCTCGTTGTGGACACCCTCCTGCCGAGGAACTGTTATTTTAAAATTTCTTAAGTTTCCAATCAGTTTGTTTATACGTGCCACTCGCTTTTTATTGGCAGAACACGAGAAACTGCACAGTGAAATGCCACTTTAGAGTCACAAATTATTTGCATTCTTCAACATAAAAATGAACTGCGTATTTTCGTAATTACTACCACATTGTTCTCAACTGCATGTCCACATAATTATAAATTGTTAGTAAAGTCTGTCCTCCGGCACTACAGTACCAGCTCTGATCTTACAGACCAAGCCATCCACCCTCCATGCAATTTAGGCGCGATCCGATCACCGAAGTGCTTCGGCTGCCTTTTTGTTTAGCAGTTGTTTATCATTCTGCTGGTTAGTAATACTTGTGAAATAAGGGAATGATAGCACGTTGTTGAGAGATGCATCAGTTTGAAATGCAAGTAAATACACTGTTCAGTTTGTCTAATATTAATAACGGAAGATTATTATTTGGGCGCGTAGTTTCCGAACGCAGCAGCCAATCGCGGAGAAGGACCACAATTTAGGCGGTCTTTCTCACGATGCCCGTATGTGTCCTCGTTACCTCACATCACATTACGTCATCTTCGCACTGCTGCCTTCTCACCTGCTGTAAAACGAGCTTTTTGTACCGGAATATGATGGCTGCAATATTACACATTCCCCTCCTTCTGGAATCTCCAAAAATTGGGATGTTCTTGCAGAAAACAATCAGTTTTTGAAGGAAACTAATTTTTACTCAAGTTTTAATAAATTTTTTCAGTTATCGTCTCTCAAGAGCGATACCATACCACTATATTTGTAATTTGTTACCGTTTCTCAAAAATAGAATCTCTTTTATATTTTTTTCATTCTCAGATTATTAATCAATTTTTATAATCATAGACTTCATTATTTTGTGATTCGAAAAAACTGATTGTTACCCTCAATAACTTCGTGTACCGCCTTTATTCCCAAAATCATTAATCTTTAGTTACAGTTTCTATACTAATTACATCATTCTTTAAATAGTAAATTTTTAAAGTAGTATTATTCAGCATCTTCATGATGTTAGTAGTTCGTTGCTAAGTTGCAGTCTATCATTTCTGCTAGAATATTCTATAGCGGCCCACTATCTCCTAGTCAAGTTTCAATCACAAAATATTGTACTGCAGTTAAACTACTACCGGCACATAGTTGTCCATTAAATTCAACAAAATATTTCTTGTAAAGAAGTGTAATTGCTATGCCACTACTATCGGCGCATTGCCGTCCTTTCATTTCGATGAAACCTTCTTTACACTTTTCCTCACTATTATGTCGCCACCATACAGTTCTGCATTTATTTATATTTGAATGCGACGTCCACTTTACGTGATTACAAATAAAACAAACACAACACCTAGGCCTACACATTTCACAAATACAGGGAGACGGAAGAACTTTACATTCACACCTTGTACCAGAACATACGCAAGCAGCCCACATCAGCAACCCATATTGATGATTCTGTTGTCCATGATGTGGTCTTGCATTGTGAAACTCCAGACTTTCCCAACCGTTCATGAGTTCAACAACTGTCAATCCATTTTTCCATCTCTAACTTCGGCATACAGCGCCAGTACAATTCCACGAGACAGTACAATGGTTTTAAATGAGAAAGGAAAGTAGAATAAAGATCTAGCTAAGAATTTTTAAACATATTTTAAATGAACATATTTTCATACACTGTTACAGCATAAAGACATGATACGTAATGATTTGTTTTGATTTTGGGTGTTTGTAAACAATGCCACAGTTTACACCGTGCTACGACAGTTGTTGATCAATGTTTTTGTTTTGGTCACCGCTGTAGCTACATAGAGGTTGGCATTGCCCTTTGCACACTTTAAGAGCTATTAACCGTCTGTCACAATATTCTGTTCATCATAAGAATAAACCTGATGTAAACATTACTCCATGTATTCTTCTGCGTATGATTGAGTCTCAATGGGTTTCGTTTCACGTGGAGCGGAAGCCAAGCTGCGACCAGTACAGTCAAGTACGATCATAAGCATACGTTTTATGCTGTGTTGCACGCACATAGACTGAGCGATAATGCGGGACAACAGCTTCACCGAAGCATTAAACTTGGACAGCACTGGCCAGCCAGCGGTCCAACTAACCTGCAATGATGTGAGCAGTTGCAGTTCAGACGTAAAGAGAGACGAGCAAAGAAACAATATAGCTTCGAATGTTATTTAATTTTTAAAGAGAATGAAATAATATTCGGAGAAACTCTGTCACTACTGCGTGCTTCTTAGGTGACCAGACGGAAAGCATAAAATGCACTCGTCCTCACCTGACACAGTATTCTAATTACAAACAAGAGTGAAGAAACTTAAATATAGGGTAATTTTTCTGAGCGAGCTATGTGTAATGCAAAAGCAAACTGCAGGGATTTCACTGTACTGTTTAATACTGAAGCCACTGAAGGTATTAATTAGTCAGTCGTCTGGTAACCTCTTAGCTTCTTCCTTATCCGAAACCCAGAAATACATCTGAGCGAGCTATGTGTAATGCAAAAGCAAACTGCAGGGATTTCACTGTCCTGTTTAATACTGAAGCCACTGAAGGTATTAATTAGTCAGTCGTCTGGTAACCTCTTAGCTTCTTCGTTATCCGAAACCCAGAAATACATTTGAATTCTGAAAGTGTCACCTGCTACGATGATAACGACCCTATTAACAACAGAATCCACGAAGCCAACCAGGCGCCGCATAATCTCTCTTTCTTTTATGACGAGCCGCTCTATATCCCGCCAGCGTTCGGCAGTGACATGTGAAAAAGCTGCACGCCTTAGTTCCAGTACGTCTGGCAGCTTAACTGTCTTGTTACTACTCCGGCCAAATCCCGCAACTTGGCTCCAGGTCAGTTTTGTTGGGCTCATATTGTAATGGTACAGTAGCAAATGTAAAAATTCAGCATTTGTATGATGTGCTCGAGGCTGTGAAAATGTTTCTACGATACTTATCTACCTCTGTGGTAAAAACAATGGACACAGTCCACATAAAGAGGATTTGTTTTTCCATTTTTGCCTTAAAAATAAAATTGTCATGTTTTTTTAATTTAAACAACTTTTGTGAACAGTCTTTCATAAAACGTCGATAATTAAGAATTTGTATTTGAAATGAAAACAGGAATTTCGCGTCCAATATGTAATTAGAAACAAGAAGACGTGAATTATTCTCAAAAAAATGTATGTGGTCGTAGCGTTCGTTTTTGATCCTTTCACTCAGTTCTTCTATTACAGAGGCGAGACAGCTCTCTGAACACGCTGATCTACCGTGCCGGTTGTGGGGGAGATGAACCATTAACCGTACTTGGTTAACAGTCCATTACACTACGGACTGTGCTACATGTAAGATGTGAGCTTATGCATCGACTGTAGCGTACAGTGACTGAAAAACATTTAAGCTGATTATCTCCGTAAATTTATGAAAAACTTTGAGGACAGCCTATTACTCGGCATTTTGAACGGTATTCCACGCGCGTGTTTCACTACGGAACAGAAAGCAGCCTCAACTATTTTCATGCTGCGAATTAACAGCGCCATAATCAGAGCACAACGTTGCAGAGGCTGTGACTGTACACGATTTTTGAAATAAAAAATAAGTAGCTAAAGCGTGATTAAGAAAAATGTTGATGGCTGTTAATACATCTGAATATCTTAAAGTTTCATTTAACGCAACTTAGTAATAATGTATCTAATAGATAAGTAGGACCTACTTCCAAGAGCTTAGCAACACCAGTGTAGGTGTGCTACGGCTTCTGACCAATCATCGCGTTTGTGTTTGTTTACATCAGGTTTACATCACACGGATTATAGTGACCAGCTTCGCTAATGACTCATGCCGCTAGCCGGCGTCCCCTGCTATGCTCTTTAAATCTTACCTACGGAGGCTTACAACTGTGATTGACAGATCATCGGGAGAACCATTTAGAATTTTGCTTCAGACATAATGCACAAACGCTCATGTATCATATCGTTGCTTCATTCCACAGTGTGATGAATCATTCCTTCTACATTTGAGTGTCATTGTACCTACAAACCGCAGTAGTGGAACTGTATTCATATAATGACTGTTTTTTTTACTGACTTTCATATACTAGCATTATGTGACTCTTTAATATGTAGGAGCTAATTAGTTTATTCTTAACTAGATCTTTATTCTAAATTCCTTTCTCATTTAAAACCATTGTGTGTTTTTACTCTCTGTACTTCATATCACGTGTTGTCCATATAAACCGTATTTAGTACGTTTATGTCTTCTATGAGATTTCCGAGTCAGTGTTGTGTCTCTTGTCGACAGTATAATTGACTCCCTTTTACTTTATAAAATAGTTAGTGGAAACCACTTACTGGCCGACTTATGTGTCGACTTTTGTCTTTCCTCCCTTACTCTTCATTAACGACTGACCGACTTTTCCATCGCCTAACAATAGCACTTCACCTTTCTCCGTTATTTCATCTGTGTTATGTATTATAGCCCTCGTCTTGCCCCTCTATTTTTAAAGTATTTTCAAACATGAAATTTGATTTATCGTTGTTGTAATACTGCAAAGTTGTTGCACTACGTAATTTAGACAAAGTTTTTGTTGTGTCCATTAATATGGTACTGGTGTCTTGTTGGAATTATATACTGTGTTCTCTTGCTGGTGTATCTGTAATCCTAAACTTCGTGTACCCGGGCCTGTCCATATAAAACTCGTTTTTCTCACCTGTGATATGCAGATGTTCGTTCTGCTGGGCTACTTTCTTTGTGTCAAGCTTGCTTCTTTGTTGTCACATTCAGTATAAGAAAATTTCCACATAACCTTGATAGTGAAGAATCTTAAGGAAGACAGATAGTTTTGAATGAAAGAAGGCAAAGAACTAACAGCAGGAAAAGAAAATGAAGTTTGCTGTCAGGTTAACTGGGGCACCAGGTAATCGTCAATTACCTAGCAATACAAAGAACGTTATTGCCCCCTGAGGTGAGTATTAATAATATTTTTTCATGTCACTGACTGACATTTAATCTAATAATTGCTGTGGTGGTATTTCCGTGGTAGAATGAGGCACTTCATTCAAAATTTTCTCAAATTCAACCACGTAATCTACCCGCATGTGATGCTTTTTAGAACTGAACTGGTAAATTTGTCTCTCACAGACGAATGCAGTATACATTCGAATTTTTGCAAGGGGCCTCTGACAGAAGCTGGCTGTCAAGTCCCTGTTTATTACTATCTTGACGCCACTGAACTTTGCTAAGGGGCCTTCTAGTACTTTTGTTTTGCTGTTGTCTTACATTACTAATGTCATTAATTGTTGTTTCAACCATCCCATTTTGTACCTGCAAATTCTATCCTTTTGTGGTGTAATGACTTTCCTTCCATCAAAATTTTTGTCCTTAAATATTTCACCTCCCGCTTTGTTTTGAGTGCTGCCAAGCCAGTATTGATTCATGAATGCTTGAACAAATTCTTTATATGTCTTACATGTGTTATTGACTTCTGTTCCCCATGATTTTGCTCTTCCTCCTAATCTGTTGGCCACGAATTTAAGTTTTTGTTGTTCACTCATGTTTTCAGAAATGATGCCATCAAACTGTCTAATGAAGGCTACTGGAAATATAGATCTATTACTAGAGAAATGATGCAATTTACAAGCATTAGCGTTATTTGCTAAGTCACTCACATGAACAACACCTTTATTTCTTTGTTGTTCACACTAAATTCCTACTTTCTGTTTAACATCATTTTCTATTTTTTTCTTGCACCTCAGCAAGTACTTTTGGCGCTATTTCTCTCAATTCACCCTGAATCACATTTGACTTCCCTTTACAAGAGGATTATAGATGTGGAATATTACGATCAAACATTTCCTGGTCACTTTGGTTCTCTGTAAATTAACCGTGATAACTTTGTTTTGCTCTTGTCTTACATTACTAATGTCAATAATTGCTGTTTCAATCATCCCATTTTGATCCTGCAAATTCTTATTCAGCTTTTTCAGTTCATGGTCAACATTGTGATTTATTTATGACTAACGAACTTCTAATTTTTTACCCCATTCTTTTGTTTCATAATCTATTTTCTTTCAATATCCCTCAGTTTTAGATTCAAGATTTGTAACATTTTGTTCCAAGGCAGTGAACAACGTTACTTTGAGCAATTGGCACTGACTTCTTTTAACTTTTATCTATTTTATTTTGAGTTTTACTTACTTCCGCCTTATTTCCTTTTTGTTCTTGTAAACTTAAAATTAATTTACTTAATTCCTCATTATATTATTTTCGTTCTTGCAAAATTAATTTTAGCATAGATCTTATACCCTGATCGTCCTGAGTTGGCAAAGTGTCAGCTATTACTGTATCATGACATAATGTACGTAACTCAACTATTGGCTCATTAGTAATGTCAACGTCAGGGTCTTTTTCTCTGGCATCGTCATTCCAATGAATCATTTCATTTTGACTAGGTACTGTAAATCCTGGGTTTACATTCTCATTGTTTACCACTAAATCAACATTTCCACTGCCCTCATTCTTAGTTAACTCTACATTTCCTGTGAAATCATTAATGGGTCTGAGCGACTTGAGGCGCTTTGCCACGGCTCGCGCAGCTCCCCCCGCCGGGGGTTCGAGTCCACCATCGGGAATGGGTGTGTATTTTGTCCCCAGCGTAAGTTAATTTAAGTTATATTAAGTAGTGTGTAAACCTAGGGACCGCTGACCTCAGCAGTTTTGTCCCATAGGAACTTACCACAAATTTCTAAAATTTCCATTCATGGATACTTCAGAATTCTCAATGCGATTACTGGTTATTGAATTTGATATTTCGGATTCATCACCAAAATTTGAAATTATATTTTCACTTTGGTTATTTGTGACTTCATTTGACATATCACTAAACCCATATCTGACTTCACTAACGTTTGTTTGTATCTCTCTACCACACCATCACTACTACTGTGAGATTGAACTCCTCCATTTCTCAGAGCGTGTCTTACTTCCTTCTCCCCAGACATTTTACTAATACTAATGTTCCAGTTACAAATCTTAGACTGCTATATGCAAGTGCAACAGTTATACTACTTTTTTTCCTCGACGTTCTGTCGCTGATTCTCGGAGTTGTGGGCTACACTGCTGGCTGCAACTCCGCTACCGTGGAATGCTGAAGTTGACTATTTAAACGCGCCCTGTACTGCTAACTGTGCCAGCCTCTGCTTGCTGCCGCTGCACCTGTTGTCTGGGGCTGCCTCACGCTGCTCTGCACGCTGCATTGTCTCTTACAAGGGAACCTCCCCATCGCACCCTCTTTAGATTTAGTTATAAGTTGGCACAGTGGATAGGCCTTGAAAAACTGAACACAGATCAATCAAGAAAACAGGAAGAAGTTGTGTGGAACTATGAAAAAATAAGCAAAATATACAAACTGAGTACGCCATGCCTAACATATGCAACATCAAGGTTGACGTCTCCGGAGCGCCTTGGTCTCATGGTTAGCGTGAGCAGCTGCGGAACGAGAGGTCCATGGTTCAAGTCTTCCCTCAAGTGAAAAGATTACTTTCTTTATTTTCGCGAAATTATGATCTGTCCGTTCACCGTAATAAGTTTAGTGTCTGTGTTTTGCCACCGCACCGCAAAACCGTGCGATTAGTAGACGAAAGGACGTGCCTCTCCAATGGGAACCGACAACATTTGATCGCAAGGTCATAGGTCAACCGATTCCTCCACAGGAAAACACGTCTGATATATTCTATACGACACTGGTGACGGCATGTGCGTCACATGACAGGAATATGTTGTCGACCAACCTAACTTGTACACTTGGCGAATGGGTAAAAAGATTCTTCTACCTTGCCCGATTTAGGTTTTCTTGTGGATGTGATAACCACTCCAAAAAAAGTGATGAAAACATAAGAGTTTGTCACATAAACTGCAACAAATGAATGCAACAGTTTCACAGTCGCACAGTTTTCCCTGTGCTCTGTCAAAACATATGTTTTTAAGGTTTTCAAATTTTTCCGTGCATCCTGCATATGTCCAAGCAAATCTGAACATGTCCTGGAATTTTAGGACGTACGGACTGACAGGTGATAATTGTCTGAAAATAAAAAACTAAACTTTTCATTCGGGGGAACCATTGAACCTAAGGACCTGTCGTTCGGCAGCTGCTCACGCTAACCACGGGACCACGGCGCCCCTGAGCTCACATTATCCTTGATGTTGCTTATCTTGCGCATGGACTACTCAGTTTTTTCACAGCTCCACACAACTTCTTCCTGTTTTCCGATTTATCTGTGTTCAGTTTTTCAAGGTCTATACACTGTGCCAACTTATAACTAAATCTGAGGGGGCTGCGATGGGGAGGTTCCCTTGTTAGCATGAAGAATCTTGAAGTGATGGTTTATAACGTAATTCCATGGTCTGCGCACACAAAGTTAACTTTTATCATCGTAGCACTTGAGCACTTGCTATTCCAGAATTGCCGATACTTCTTTCATTTTAACGAAAAATTTGATTTTGCGGCATCATATATAATAGTTCAAATAATGTTGAAAAACAGTTCAGAGTCTACTTATCACAGTTCTCTTCTCATTCGCAGCTCACCTGTATCATAGTCCTTAAACAGTTCGCTGGTCGGCTACAGTTCACAGTGCTTTCTAATAAAACTAGCCTCATAATTCCAAAGCACTTCGATTTCAGACATTTCTTCCGCCAGGGATGCAGTGTACGGCAAGTTGGAAAAAGAGAGTGAGCGAGAGAGACTGGTATACACTGAAACGCCAAAGAAACTGGTATAGGCATGCGTATTCAAATACAGAGATACGTAAATAGGCATAATACGGCGGTCGGCAACTCTTATATAAGACAACCGGTGTCTGGCGCAGTTGTTAGGTTGGCTAGCTGCTGCTACAGTGACAGGTTACCACGGTGTTAGTGAGTTTGAACGTGGACGAGCTATGGGACACAGCATCTCCGAAGTGTCAGCGTGCGAACCATTCAACGAAACATCACCGATATGGGCTATCGGAGCACATGGCCTACTCGTGTCCCTTGATGACTGCACGACACATACCTTTCGCCTCGCCTGGGCCTGTCAACACCGACATTGGACTGTTCATGGTTCAAATGGCTCTGAGCACTATGGGCAGAGGTCTGCGCGAATAAGAAAAGTGCAAACTGCATGCGCACAGCATCCACAAGTTCCTTATCCGGAACCACATATATTTAAGTTTAGAATGACTAATTAATAGTAATAGACAGTACTACTTATAATTATGGTATGTAATGACACAGTTATTGTTAGGGTGCCATTTCTGCGACAACTTAACTATTTTTGACTTCTTAAAGCACAGGAAATGCTCCATACCTACTCTAAAGCAGACCATTCCAAACAGGAAAGCATTGGCGCTCCGGAGCACACACAGTAGCGGCTCGGATCTCGTGAGATTGGAAACGCTATTTAAAAAAATAAAATTCAACGTAATAGTATTAAATTATGAAAATACGTGTACAGAAACAATTATACTTCGCTGCTCTTGTGCCAAGGCAGCTGAAAATGACGATGATTTCAAACTGTTACTAGCACATTGCATCATTTACCGACAGTATTTTTGTACTCACTGCTTGGATGTGTCAAATTTTTAAGCCATTCATGTCAGCTGATGATTATATTATAGCTTACGCGTTCAGTCCTCGTCATTTCCAGGTGAAAATATTTACAGTATTAGGCCTACACTGCAAAACGCTGGCGCACCTGTGGAAAAGTTAAACTGCCAGCAATAATTGACGTTGCCTGGAAGAAATAACTCGTCTTCCGAAGAGTAACAACAAAATCAGTGGTTGGAATTTCCTGGCAGATCAAAACTACGTGCCGCACCGAGACTCGAACTCGGGACCTTTGCCCTTTTTTTTTTTTAATCTCATTTTGTTCGCTTTTGTTCGTTGCATCTGCTCGGGGCGGACGTTGTAAGACATCCGTTTTAAGTTCGTTCTTGATCGATTAGCTCAGTTTTTTTATTACAGAGGGCTGCTAACCCTCTGACCGAACACGCTGAGCTACCGTGCCGGCTACCAACTGAGCTCCCCAAGCACGACTCACGTTGGAAGGTAGGAGACGAGGTACTGGCAGAAGTGAAGCTGTGAGGACGCGGCGTCAGTCGTACCTGGGTAGCTCAGTTAGTAGAGCACTTGCCCGCGAAAGGCAAAGGTCCCGAGTTCGAGTCTCGGTCCGGCACACAGTTTTGATCTGCCAGGAAATTTCATATCAGCGCACACTCCGCTGCAGAGTGAAAATCTCATTCTGGAAATCAGTGGTTATAGAAATTAGGAGTCCATTTAGCTTTAGCTAAAAATACGATTGAAATCTCGAATTTCTCCTTTTGGCTGATTTATCGAATTAAGACCTAGCGATAAATGAAATGTCTGTTTCATTCTCAACCAAACAAAGTTTTTCACACTTTAGAACATCCTCAACATTCGTCTACATTACTAACACAAAATTTTCAGTAGATTTCGCAGTTAATACTTTCAATGTTAAAAAATATTTTTTTTCAGAGTTTAATGGAGCTGCAAACGATTTCAAGATGTCTATATAAAAACCACTGTCCCATAACTTCAAATGTTAGGCCATAACTTCAAGTGTTAGGCACTGTTCACTGTTAAGCAATACCGAGTTACAGTTAAAATGTTCAATTTTGTTACGAATTTCAGCCCTTATCTTTACTAATTGGCTGGTACATTAAAGGCACATTATTATTTTGAATGATTTCAATATTTTGTAAGTTTTCAATGTGATCAGAATAATAGTTTGAAGTCCCACTTGTAATTAATTACAAGGCCCGCCGTGCCACCGCTCCGACCGGGCTGTTTCACTGTTCACAAAGAGCGACAATGCTTGGCGGCTGCAAATGTTACTATAGTGCACGCTAAAATTTAGGTAGGCACTTACGAGAGCCTCATTACCTAGTTCAATAATATTGACGTGTTAGCTGTTGAATGTTCTTGTTCCGAAGAGTAACAACTTAAAATTGAGCTCTTTAATATGAAAATTACAACAAAACAAATTGCTTGTTAAATATTTTCTTATTTTACCTAATGCTACTTAAATGTCCTTGTTGGGAATAGTAAAAGTACTAACAATATGTCGAGGGAATTCTTTACTATAAATGGTAAAATAAAAACTCAGGCTTCAGATTAAATATTTTCATCTTCTGCTTGCTTCTGATTCAAATTCTGTAAAAGAAAGAATGAGATGAAAAAAATTGTTACTGTTCAGATAAAAAGAATACAGCGAAGTAAGAGAAGCTGTACAAGTACCTTTTTACTTTGGAAGATTACTATGCAGGTACATGATGTCATCAATCGTCTGTGGCTTGAAAGAGGTGCGTCGGTCCTGCATTATTTGTCCCGCATTAGAGAAGCTTCTCTCACAAGATGGCGCGCTGGACGCTGGAATGCAGTGCACGAAATATGCGAGTTTGGAAAGACGCGGATAAACGTTTTCACGTCCATGCCACCAAGCTATCAGGTCATTGCCTTCCGAAATTTGGACATTATAATTCGTATATCTGAGAATTTAATCTGACGCAAAGTCAGCATCTCTCGTCCATTCATCTTCTGAGGAATCTTCAAATTCATTAAAAAGTACGTCAGACTTCTGTTTTTTTGCAGGAATTACAAATGTTGTTTCCTCCTTATCTTTTAACTGTGGACAATTTCTCGCAACATAATTTTTCGCTTCCTTTACAATTTCACCTTTTTCGGCACTGCTAAAAATTTTTAGATTTTTGTATTTTGGTTTCAAAAATGTTGCAAGTTTATGGGTTACTGTTATGTCCCATTTGCTGATTAAAATATATTTGGCTGTAGTCTTTAAAGCTATCAGAAATGGGCTGCGCCATCATTTTTTTCAAGGAAGGAGAGAAGTTTTAACTTCCACAACACACATAAATAAAGCGTAGGGGTTTTGGAGGCTTCGAGACTGTGCCGTCTCGAGAAACCCAGATCCACACGCAACTTCGAATGGTAAAATGTCTTTGCTGACAAGATTGATAAGTTTTTCTGTCGCGGCTGTCTTCAAATTTGGCTTTGCTGACAAGATTGATAAGTTTTTCTGTCGCGGCTGTCTTCAAATTTGGCGGAAATTCAGGAACTTTCACGTCTCTCTTGGTATTTAAATAAGTAATTATGCTACTTTGTCCAGCTTTACACGAATGTTTCAGCAAATTTGAAGTTCCACTTTTGTGTCCAGTGTAGGAATATACTTTTTTACATGCAAAACAAGCCAATATATCTTTTGTCTTTTCATTGCCATCAAATGCGTATCCGATTTTTTTCCAAATACGGAACAGCCACAAAATAATAACTCAGGGCACTTCGGAAATTATGAAAGAAGTTGGCAAGGTACACCGAATTTTGAGATGTAACCGCCTAAACGACGTAACAATGACCGACATGCAACTCGCCGACATGATGATTTTGACTATAAGCCGTTCATTACTACACGTAAATTCAAAACATTTAAGAATTCTGGCAACGACGTTCATCCACAAGCGTGGCTTCATCAATTCTCTCATTGTTTTCCTCCCAACTGGTCATTAGAACACAGATTACAATTTATGTGCGACTACTTAGAGAATGAACCAGCGGTAAGAATGCGATCGGTCATTCACGATTGCCACAGTGAAGGAGAATTTTACCATTGCCTTCCTCTCAGCATATTGGCCTCAAGCCACACAAGACCGAGTAAAACATGGCATCATAATGATGAAACATTTCGAACAATCTGAATTTTCCAGTCTTGTGAAATATTTTGAAGACATGTTGCACAAGAATCAGTACCTGTCAAACCCATACAGCCCCTCAGAACTCATCCGCATTTGCTTAATCAAATTACCTGAACATTTACGGCATATTATTCTGCCAGGACGTTGCAAAGACGACATTGAAGCTTTTCAGGGACTCTTACAAGAATTAGAAACTGACACTGACAATCGCGGAACGCGAAAACAGGAACACAACAATTACAGGTCACATCAGTCGCAATTCTGAGATGAAAGAAATAATAACACGACAAGGCTATTCTTACAACGCAAATCGTGACCTAAACAGACGCCACCCGTCTGACTACCACTGGCAGTGTAATAGTTACAGAGAAAGATCGCATTTCCATAGTAATGAATATGACAGAGACACTCATAGACACAGACAATATGGCAACCAGAACTATTATTATCACGGGAGACAGAATAACTTCAGACGCAACGGTCCACCGTGCAGTGATAATTCAGGGAGAAATTCTCCACCACTTAACCGACAAGAAAGAAACTACAGGAACTACCGACATGACGACAGACGATATAATCATAACGACACACCTGAATTTCATCAGAACTGGCGGGATTCAAACAGGGCTGGGTCCTCTCGGCAAGGTGAATTTGTACAAGTTAGGTCTCCTAATCCCAATAACGACGCACGTCAACAAAGAGATAGCAGACAATTACTCGCACCGCAGGAAGCCACGTGCGCCGGCTGGCTCGGAGAAAAATATCATAGACGCTAACCTTGAGAAAAGTTTGAGTATTCTTTACCGATGTACCATATACCACATTATAATTCGGTTGAAGCTGAAAAGTAAAAGATTGCACCACATTTCACATGTAAAACCGTTTATTGAGAGATAATCTGTTTTTTTAACTTAGTCTTTGCTATAAAATTTTTCACTTTACATTACTAGTATGCTCTGTCAGATTTAGAATCTGTTAACATGCAACAATGTTTGAAGTTAAATATCCAGTCAAGAACCAAGAGAACTTATTTAAACAGAAATTACGCATGCATTGTTATAGCGAACAGACGTCACAGTGTTATTGTGTGTGTACATTCTTGCTTGTTAGTTGCACGATTACGTAACGACTATAAGGCTTACATACTTAGAACATGTACCGGTACTGCTAATGAGATTTTAATGCCCTATTTTGGTTCACTTGAAAATACATTCTGGATTTAAAGTACTTAGAATTTTTTTAGGTTTTGAAATTATTGGAGGAAGCTACGACGATTTTGAGAATTTGACTGAGGTGTTATGGTGTTATTATTACGATGACTATGTGTATTATGCTGTTGCGGTATGTTTATGATGAATAAGCTGATGCTATATGAGTTATTTGATTTTGCTACATATCTGTTATGATGAAATATTGAAAAAGTGTCGACGAATAAGGTAAGGAATAATGAGTAGTGGTTAGGGACTCTGGTTTGTGAAAAAGGTTGTTGGAAACCAAGAATCGTACTTTAAGGGTTATGAAATGTATGTAAATGCGTGAATGTATTACAATGCCGACGAAAATTTTTTGGACACTGTTATATCAATAGGATTTTGTTTCTACAGATTTGTAACGCAAATTCTTGACCTGTGAAATTTTTTATATGAGACTGCCACTGTAGCGGAAACTGGTGTCGTAAATATTTCGGTGAGAAAGTTAAGTGACCACCTGCACGTAATGCGTCGTGGGCACCCAGCTGCGCGACAGCCACCTGGAAACAAGCCATTAGTGTGTGCCTTTCAGAGGCACAGGTGAAAAAAAAAGAGGCCATTATCCTCGCTATTGACATTCCTTTGTAGAAAGCATCGCAAATACGACACGCTCAAACTTGAGAACATATGATTATACTGTGGAGCTCTTAATTTATGATATTTACTAAAATGCCCAATGAAATGATGAGAAACATTTTACATCTATTGTCTTTCTAGTTGAGAGAATGGAAACGCCATTTGCCTAGTGAATGACGTTTCATATGTTGCTTTATATATATATATATATATATATATATATATATATATATATATATATATATATGTGCTCATTTTGTTTAATATCTAGTTTCTTGCTGCACTGCAGCATTGGTTAAAATAAAATTTAATACATGTACTAATATAACTATTTTCTGTCTACAAACCCAGTAAAGAATAATTTTATGATGTTTAGATATAAGTTATTGCATTTGCTGCTGCTTGCTTTGACAATTTCCATTTTTGTCATTGCAGTTTGTGTTAATTGTTTTGTGCTGCTGCATTGCCTCATCCCGTAGTTTAGCATCTGAGCTCAGTAGATTTAAGTTAGCTTAAGAGGGGGTAGCCTATATAAGAGAATGAGTTGTGATGAATTGGAAGAAATGCATTGAGAAGTTTTACGAAAAAAGTACAGAAATCAGGTATAGATATCACTTTTGAAATAATGAAGAACGAAGGGAGATCTCCGAGAAATAAAGAAAGTTTTGTTTGCAAGATACTGCAGTAAAACAAACCCTGTCCTTTCCCTTTCTGTTATTCCGCTATGTGTTTGTGTACTCTTGTATATTTGTGTTCTTCCTGTCTTTGTGTGTTTAGCTAATACGATTTATGTTGTAGAATTTTTCTAGTACTAAGGTACATTCACTATGATGAGGAATACTGTTATCCTCAAACATAATTTGCATTAATAATATGTCATTCACTTTGTAAAGATGTTTCGACATTATTAATTCTGTTCTGTTTCAATGCTCAAGTGTGAAATTAATGTTTTGAAAACTATTCTCATTATTTTATATATTCATGTATGTCATAATTCTTGTAACACTGATTTACATGTTTATTTCTTTTGTTTTGTAAAGCCTGTAGTACTACAAATGTTATCTGTATTATTATGTTTTTAATGATGTATTTTGTACCTTTGTTATTGTATTCTTATGTTATAAAATTGTAATTGACACCAGTTCATCAAATTAAGTTACTTATAAGTTACATTTCACTGCACACGTTTCTGTTGGTCATAGTACATGGACAATATGTGAGAAGTAGGGAATGATAGTGTTTGCACCTGTGTTAATAATTCAGCAAGGGACTGGATAACAGCATTGCTGGTTTTAAGGATATTTCCAAAAAAAATTTTTTTTTTTTATGAGTGCACAAGTGGTGGTTCATGGACTTGCTATATTGTCCGCAAGACTCTTCAATGGTGATTGTGCACCTGCATAGTCGCAACAGATGGCTGCTGGCCGTCTCTACATGGACTACAGTGGGTCTGCATCTTTGATGGCCTACCAATATCATTATTTCTACAAAGACTGCACTGGGTCTGCACCTCTGGTGGCCCACCAATACCGTAATCTCTACCAGTACTACAGTTGGTCTGCTCTGTGATGACCTACCTTTCAATATTCTTCAAAACGTCGACTGACTCTGCGGTGGGTTTGCTCTGTTGTGGCCCATTACCTGTCTGCATGTCAAGAGTCAGCACTGTCTTTCCGTTGGAAGGACAACACTACTTCTTGAAGATGGCATGGAAATCTACTACTTCTGTGTGCATTCTCTTTTACTACTCAGACTTTGAAAAAAAAAACACTCTAATTTTACTGTGATGAATGATCAGGACTGTCTTTATGGACTGTGAGAAAATTTTAGCTTTTGACCAACATTGTATCGATAAGTGTGTGCATTTGATTTCTTTGTTATTGTAATTATGAAATTTTTTTTCAAATCTGCATTGGTCACTGCCCAAAACAATTTGTAAAATTTGTTGTGGGGAATGTGGGGGCTATGTAAGTAGGCTGTTTAGGTTTTCTTATTGGTAACGCCACGTAGCGCACTGTATGAAAAATCACTGGCTGTGCTGTGCGCAGTCTGTGGGTAGTTTGCATTGTCGTCTGCCATTGTAGTGTTGGGCAGATGGATGTTAACAGCGCTTAGCGTTGCGCAGCTGGAGGTGAGCCGCCAGCAGTGGTGGATGTGGGAAGAGAGATGGCGGAGTTTTGAAATTTGTAAGACTGGATGTCATGAACTGCTATATATATATTATAATTTTTGATGACTATTAAGGTAAATACATTGTTTGTTCTCTATTAAAATCTTTCATTTGCTAACTATGCCTATCAGTAGTGCCTTCCGTAGTTTGAATCTTTTATTTAGCTGGCAGTAGTGGCGCTCGCTGTATTGCAGTAGTTCGAGTATCGAAGATGTTTGGTGAGGTAAGTGATTTGTGAAACGTATAGGTTAATGTTAGTCAGGGCCATTTTTTTTTAGGGATTAATAAAAGTCAGACTGCGTTGCGCTAAAAAAATATTGTGTGCCAGTTTAAGCACAGTCATGTATAAATTTTTCTAAGGGGACGTTTCAGTGCCTATTTGGTTCCACCGCCCTGAGTGGCATGTATAAGTTCTAATAAATGTTCATCTATCTTCAGTCATCTATAGTTGCTGTCCCCTGCGAAAACAAAAACAAAAAAAACAAAAACAAAAAAACACGTAAATCGTGAATCCGTTATCTTGCTCTAATATGTCTGTCCTCCGCGACTGCCGAACCACCTCACATATTTAAAAACCGTAGATTTCTAATAAAGTCGTAATTGACACCGACCGCGGCAGCCTACATGTCTGTCCTCCGACAATATCGTAGCTGCTCTGATCTTATAGACGAACCACTTCGCCCTCCATCCATCCTAAGTGTTTCGTCTGCCTTTTCGTGTAGCAGTTGTTTATTATTTTGCTGGTTATTAATACTTGTGAAATAGTGGACTAATAGCACGCTACTGAGAGATGCTTCAGTTTGAAATGCAAGTAAATACGCTGTTTAATTTGTGTAATATTTATAACAGAAGAAAATTGTTTGGGCGCACAACTTCCGAACGCAGCAGACAACTGCGTAGTAGGACCATTAGGCGTCTCTTTCACGATACCCATACCGATTAAACCAGGTGTCATCGGTACCTCACACCACGTTACGTCATCTCGCCACTGCTGCCTTCTTAACTGCTCTAAAAAGAGCTTGTTGTACTTGAATATGATGGCTGCAAACCTCAAATATTACAGAATGTAAGTCAACGTATAATAATTATGAAGGGTTAACTGATATAAGAAAAGTTGAAAGAGCTCTAGTTGGAACTGCACAAACAACAGTTAATGTTTAAACCAGCAACACAAGGAAGTGCACACAGGATACGATTTTTCGGAGCTGATAGAAAAACACTCTTAACCTTCTAATGCAGTTGATTTCATAAAAGATTGATTACTGAAACTTCAGATATTTTTTGTTCAGGAAATGTGAAGGCTTTAAAGCAATCTCTTTATCTCAAAACGCGTTGCGGAAAGCGTTACTGATTTGGCTGACAATTTTAGTATTCAGATCAATTCAATATCATCTAGTTTCTCATCTTTTGCCATTGTTTGTGATAACAGTACGGGCACCAGAGGCTTACCTAAATTATCGAGGAATTATTGGAACTAAATCTCCTGAAAAACACATATACAGGACAAGAGACAAGTAACTGTGTTTTCGAACTCCTGCAAAAGTACGAACTACCTCTGTCAAATTTAACTTCTGTAACTACACATGCTGCTCCTTCCATGACTGAAAAAAAAAAATTGTTTCGTCGCACTGATGAAAAAAAAGTGAAAATATGATGGTTCCAAGATTCTTCATGCGCCTTGTATTACACATAAAGAAGAATTATGTGCAAACCTAATGGAAATGAACATGTGATAAAACTTATGAAGAAACATCAGTTTCATTAAATATCGAGGTTCAAATCCTCGAGAGTTCTCTGCTTTCTTACAAGGAAGAGACACCGATCATTCGGATTTGTCAGATTACACCGAGGTACGTTCGCTATTCTGCACCACAATTCTTAAACAATTCTGAAACTTGATAGAGGAAATATGCCAGACCTTAACAAGTAAAAATCAAGGTACAAGACAATTTTTGACAAAATATGGTTAGAAAATTTATCCTTCATGATTGATACAATAAAAGCTTTATATTATTTGAATCTGAACTTAAGGAAAAAAATCAAGCTATCATGAACATGTGTGACAATGTTAAAGGACCTAAATGTAAGACAGTCTTACGGAGAAACACTTGAAGAATAAAAATGTAAAGCACTTCCGACAGGCAACATGAACCAATTTAGTTGAGGTGAAACAGCATCAACGAAACCTACGTAGAGAAAAACTTTTGCTTCAGAAATGTGTTTAAACAAAGATTTACAGATTTTAAATTAGTAGAAAACAAGTTTCTTGTGTTCTCGATTTAGGCAATAAACATAGAATCAGTACCGAATCAAATGTAAGAGAGGTCGTTGAAAACCAGTGCAATTCAGATTTGAAGACATAATTATGTAAATATTTTCCTGCCAGGTTTTAAAATTCTCGAAAATTTGCAAATGAAATTATTTCCATGAGTGGAAGTGCTTATCGACGTAAGCAACTATTTTCAATCATGTAAGGAAATAAATCTCGTGTCAGATCCAAAATTTCAGATATTTACCTTGGTCACATTTGACAGTAAATACTGCAAATATATTTTCTCCTGGAGTAGGGTAGACAGTAGCAGAAAAAGTTGACAAGTGTGTGGAAGAAAACATCTTTATTATCATTGTTCTTGTGCTCTGCGCTATATTTTTTCTAGATACCTTAATGTTTCTATGAAAACAGATTGGTTTTCGCCTAACCTTCTTGAAAATTGTTTATTCGGTCGAGGTCAGCTTTTGAGTTTGTCGCCCTTGCTGCATACCAATACATGAATGCGACAGCCAGCACTAAAATCGTTGTAAGATGTCGCAGGTTAATGCAGAAGCTGAACTGGTTCTTGCGTCGGTTATTTACCCACACACTGATACTAGTGGACAGGCCGAAGAGAGCGTGGCCTCTGAACGCGGCGGTCTGTGCCTGGCTTTCGCAACGGTGCCCTCTCACAGATTACAGAACACTGGATTTGTGAGTGATCTGGAGCTCTATGAAGCTACAACAATACACCAAAATTCGCTTGCGTCATCCCCGATTGTGGCAGAAATTGGTTGATCCTAACAGCGGCGGTTTTCCCGGATCGATAATCCTACTACCTAGAGTACTCCATGCAGTGGGGGTACCTACAGTCTGACCGTATTCACATTAGGACTGTTGATATTTTTCAAAACATCGAGAGTCCGGTATTTCGATATTTAAAACAATATCGTTATCGATCCTCCATATATCGTTATATCAAAAATTGTGTCCATATATCGATGGTTCAAATGGCTCTGAGCACTATGGGACTTAACTTCTGAAGTCATCAGTCCCCTAGAACTTAGAACTACTTAAACCTAACTAACCTAAGGACATCACACACATCCATGCCCGAGGCAGAATTCGAACCTGCGACCGTAGCGGCCGTGCGGTTCCAGACTGAAGCGCCTAGAACGGCGCGGCCACACTGGCCGGCCTATATCGATGTATCAAGGGAAAAAATATCGACTTAACAGCTGATAAAAATATCGGCTGTACATTGTAAATATGATGCCGGTTTTGGAGCTGCATATTTAAGTATTTATTTATTATTAGATATTCTGTACATCAACAAGACAGCAGCCCGCCTTCCCCTTTTGAGCAAGAACTGAAATGAAAACTTTCACGCTTGACGGTAACAATAACCACTTTGCCAACAATGGTACCTGCAGTTTAGCAGTACAGTAAAAGGTGTCCAATGGATACGTCGTTTGGTTTCGTCACATATCGGATTTGTCTGGAAAATTTCATGTCGACTTCCCGTTATATTCACTTCTGCCAACGCTAGCGACCTAGCAGTTGTAGTGTCAAAACTGCGTGGTGAAGTTAAACGTTGCAGTTTCTGCTGGTAGCACCGAGTGCTAATTACACCAGCACTTCCCCTCACACGTCTCCGCCCACCTCAAAGACCAATGTTGTCATTTACGTTTTTACAATGAAATGAACACCCTTAGCTGCTTACAGGCGTTGACATACGACAACGGGGATAGATGAAAATGTGTGCCCCGACCGGGACTCGAACCCGGGATCTCCTGCTTACATTGTTCAAATGGCTTTGAGCGCTATGGGACTCAACTTCTGAGGTCATTAGTCCCCTAGAACTTAGAACTAGTTAAACTTAACTAACCTAAGGACATCACACACATCCATGCCCGAGGCAGGGTTCGAACCTGTGACCGTAGCGGTCTCGCGGTTCCAGACTGCAGCGCCTAGAACCGCACGGCCACTTCGGCCGGCTCCTGCTTACATGGCAGCCGCTCTATCCATGTTTTTTTTTTTTTTTAATTGTTCACATATTTCTTCGATTTTGTTCGTTGCATTTGTTCGGTGCGGATGTCCCGTGACACCCGTTCAAGTTCAGTGTTGATCCGTTAACTCAGTTTTTTTATTACAGAGGGCAGATAACCCATTGACGGAACACGCTGAGCTACCGTGCCGGCAATCCATCTGAGCCACCGAGGACACAGAGAATAGCGCGACTGCAGAGATTTATCGCTGGCACGCCTCCCGCGAAACCCACATTCTCAACGTATTGTCCCGCACTACATTCGTAGTGCCCCCGCCCATTATACTCATTACTCGCGACGCGTTGCTGATTCCCGTAAGAGTTCGGGCACTGTTTGTGCATTCGCACAGAAGAAGAAGATGGTCAAGTGGGCGGTGTGCCTTAACTATGCCCGAAAGAACAGATACCATCGGTGGCTATGCAGTTCCTCAATGAGTATAATGGGCGGGGGCACTAAAAATGTAGTGCGGGACAATACGTTGAGAATGTGGGTTTTGCGAGAGGCGTGCCAGAGATAAATCCCTGCAGTCGCGCTATCCTCTGTGTCCTCGGTGGTTCAGATGGGAGCCGGCAAGGTATCTCAGTGTGTTCGGCCAGAGAGCCGGTTGGCCTCTGTAATAAAAAACTGAGTGGAAGAATCAACCACCGAACTTGAACAGGATGTCTTGCGACGTCCGCAACGACCGAACACAACGATAAAAAAAAAGATGGATAGAGCGTCTGTCATGTAAGCAGGAGATCCCGGGTTCGAGTACCGGCCGGGACACACATTTTCGTCTGTCCTCGTTGACGTGTGTCAACGCCTGTAAGCAGCTAAGGGTGTTCATTTCATTGTAATTTCATTCTAACGAGCTGCATGGTCACCGATGGTATCTAAAAATGATGAAAATGTGTGCCCCGACCGGGACTCGAACCCGGGATCTCCTGCTTACATTGTTCAAATGGCTCTGAGCACTATGGGACTCAACTGCTGAGGTCATAAGTCCCCTAGAACTTAGAACTACTTAAACCTAACTAACCTAAGGACAACACATACATCCATGCCCGAGGCAGGATTCGAACCTGCGACCGTAGCGGTCGCGCGGTTCCAGACTGTAGCGCCAGAACCGCTCGGCCACCAGCGGCCGGCTCTATGGTATCTGTACCATCTTAGTATATATTTACGTTTTTGTTCATCATTATCAGCAACTGTTTTTGAAGAATGCTGACGTGAAGGAATAGTACACTAGTTGCGTTAAAAATGTTTTTTAACGCACCGGGTGTGCTATTTCTTAACATTGGAAACCTTGTTATCCATTCACTTCGCCAGGCCTCCCGCCCTCACCCCCCCCCCCCCCCCCCCCCCACTGTAATCGACCTTCTTTGTGCCACCTATACTTGCTTCACAAAAAGTAATAAGACTCGTCCACATGTGAAAGTAAAATTATGTTCTAGTACAGTTTCGAAAGAACAGTTTCAAATATTCACCGAAAAATGCGAAGAAAATGTAGTATAAAATAAAAATACAGCCCCTCAATATTGCCATTTCGTTATCTATACATCGCCATATTGTGGGAACATATCGCCAATATATACCGACAATTTTTGGAAAAAATATCGATACATCGATATTTTATCAACAGATCTAGTTCAAAAGTGGCGATGTCGCACGTCTTGCCCATCCCTCGCTCGAATGTTTACACCGACGGCGAATACAGTGTCTGTCGCAATCACTTTAAGTGACACGACTAAGCTGTCTATGAGGGGTGGCGATGGCAGCGCTTTGTGCGCAGCGCAGTAACTCACTAATTTAGCTGCCCGTAGGTGTAATGTTACTATACTTTAAATTTAAAGTGTCTATTTCAGAAACTTCTGACGGGAGTTGCTTATTTTATACTTAATCAATGTTATGACAGTTTATGAAACAGCAAAATTGTAAACATCACATGTCAGTAACTTAGGGGTCCTAATATGAAAAAAAGTCAGCCAACATTATTTGAACAAAACCTACAAGTTCACTGTAGAGTTGGTGTTTATGTCTTATACCTTCATTCATTTTGTTTAATCACGTTAGTCTGCCTCTGCCTTTCCAACCGCCTCCCTCATGACCATTGCTGCCAGGCCTCACAGTTAAAACCCACCTTCCTGTGAACTGTTTCTATTGTTGTACTCACGAACGAATGTACACTGTGTTCATTTTTTCTCCTCTTTCTGCAGTATAGTTATTACTACATGCTTTATAATGTTGTTTATTAGATGTAACTTATAACATGTTTATCACAATGAATGTAGTGCAACGTATGCGATATATTTGTGTAGATGTGGGCCTCACGATCCTAATCTGGCCGGGTTAAATAAATCAATTAATTTAAAAAATTAAAAATATCCTGATTAGTACAAACGGAATGAAATGTTCCACTGACGGCGTAGTCTGTATAGACAGAGCACTTAGTTAGCTAAGGATTAGGAAAGAAACAGGTTGTGGCCCAATTAAAGAAACCATGCCAGCACGCACCTGAGGTAACTTAAAGAAATTGACTGCTTCTGCTGTCGTAAGGTAGTTTAAAAATATTGTTCCTTACTGTTTTCTGAAAGCTTAGCGTAACGTATTTGATACAGTGTTTCTTATGCCCGAATGCAAGAAAATGTGTAATCCTTAGCCTTTTTTCACATTACAGGTACAGCCGGCGGGTAATTGTTGCTAGAGTTGGATTTGATCTGATACTGAGAGTTGCCTCCGTTTGGTTCCGTGTGATGTGGCCTTCTTTCGCTGCAGCAATAATTTCAATCGTTATCGCGGTACGAGGTCGCCCGGAGCGTGACTCATATTGACGACTTTGCATTCCACGCTAAATCCGGTAGACCCACCGCACACAGTAGCAAGTGACGCGGTCAGGCTTCCTGAAGACTACTCCAATCGTCCGTAACATTGGTCTCAATTTAAATTAAACTCAAAGTGTTAAAAACAAGCAACATAAATCGAAGTCTATTACTGGATCCGAACTAAGTGGCACTCACCTCCCTAAATTAGCAATTAACAGAGTTATTACTGAAGAAAACACAGTTTTTTAGTTTATGTTTAACAATTTTTAATTTCACACCACCTACGTTTCGGGCTACAAGTTATTTTGTAACGTCATTTTTTCAAAGATGTTATTCAAGTCTCTTGGTGTGAAGCTATTGGTCTACAAACGCAAAAGACGATAAGTTCTAATTAAAAATTCATCCTAATTTTATAATATACAACACAGGAATTAAATTATGTTATGAGACATTAATGAAGCAGTATGTAATAGATTACAGGTTTCTCAGTACACAGTATTGACAATGTGGTTCTATTCACCACACAACAGTTACACATAATTGTTTCAGTAATTCTCGCAGTATTTAAGCTATGAGTTTTCGGTACAGATTATGCAACTGAATAGCGCAAGGTGGGAGGGGAAGAATGAGAGATCAGTTAGGTTTTCCTTAAAATATGTCGGCAATATCCAGAAGTGGTAAGAAAGCAAAGTCTGTGTGGTCGTTCCTCAGCACTCGCCCGACTACAAGATAATTAAAAAAAAAACAGTAATTTTTTTGTTCTCATTAATGCCCGACTGAGAGGCTTACGTCTTGAATAGCGGCGTACACATAATACTTAAGTAAAGTGTCACCAAATTGTGACTGTTATCTGTTATTAAGAAGATATTCAGAAGGTTGTTCCACTGGATAGGACGCTCTATCTAGTGCAGTTACATGGCCGGATTTAGAGTATGTTAAAATTTTCGTAACGGCAAACGAATACCTCAAGGCGATTCTAATGCTCCGAAGAGTGGTCGGAGAACTTATAAAAACCCAAACAGGGGTTCAGTCAAAGCCTCGTCCAACTGAAGGAAATATATCTGAGTATAGCATACGAAAAATATATTATTTAAACTCAAATGTATGTGGAGAACATATGTAAAAATTAATTACCTGAATAGGATGTACACTACCTCGAAAAAGTTTGCGACAAGGAGGGCATCCGACCACCTTCTACTACTAACATGTCTGTCTCCACAGCTGAGTGGTCAGACCGGTAGAATGCCATTCGAAGGGCCTGAGTTCGATTTCCGGCCTGGCTGGAAACTTTCTCCGCTTGGGGACTGAATGTTGCGTTGTCTTCATCATCATTTCATCCTCAACGACACACAAGTCGCTAAAGCTGTTCCACATAAAAATACTTGCACCACGCGACCGACCTACCCAATGGGAGGCCCTAGCCACAAGAACGTCTCATAAACTAACACTGCCGAGTCCATAGTACCATGCCGACCATGTGAAGACGCGGGATAAGACCAGTAAAAAGAATAATCTATGTTGTCAGAAGAATATCCTATATTGTTCATGAAGCAACCATGGTATGCTTACTGGGCGTGTTGTATCTAAATGAATTTATGTGCTCCTTAAAGCTAGTTCGAAAACGTTCGTGCGATCTGACCCACACCCTGTACCGGGCCCTCACTGCGCATTATCTTGTTGACGCTAGAGTTAGAAAATCTGTCTGTATTGCTTTTTACGTTGTGTCGACTTGAAATTTTTATCTGCAACATAAAACATGGGCAGAACACACTCAATGACGAAGCTGAGATAGTGGCATTGAGCTTTCTTAGAACCTTCTCTAGCCTACTAGACGACAGTCACTACCATCTTCTCTTTAGTAACCTAAATCATAAAAACAACTGGCAAATCATCAGACCGAGGCTTTAACAAATAAATATGCTGGAATAGAGGTTTACAAGTTTTTGTTTTCGTTCGTTTGCAAAAAAATTGTAAAAATAATTTTAAATAATAATAAAGTTGCTTGTATGATGTTCGTTGTAAATATACATTTTCATCATTATTGGCACACAGAAACGAAACTACAACAGAAATAGCCCAACGACTATGCAGACGTGGAAATACCCTGCCTTGTAAGAGAAATAGCATTACCAGCTTATATTGCGAAGCAAAGATAACGTACGTACACATAAACATACACACACACACACACGCACACACACACATACACACACACTCACACACTATTTGTGTTGTTTTACTTCTGAGTGCCATCTAATGATGTATGTGTGACAGTGTACGCGTATGCCTATGTCTGCCTGCGTTACTCTGTATCATTCTGTATCGTTGCTTCGCGATGTAAGTTGGCGATGCTATTTGTCTTACAAGGCACGGTAATTCCACATATGTATAATCTCTGGGCTGTTTGAGTTGTTGTTTTGATTCTGTGTGCCATCTAATGATGAAAATGTATATTTATAACGAACATCTTGTAAGCAGCTTTATTATTATTGCAAGAAAAAAATGCAAACTGTACCTTATTTGTAGCAAAGTGAAGTTCAGAACGGCCAACTGGCTACATGCAAGAAACAAAAATGTAATATAATCCACTGATCCCCTTGAAGATGGCGGAAATATTCATGCATAATAAAAATATTGCATAATAAGAATATTGGACATATGCTTGTATGGGAAGAAAGTATTGCAGGCTGAGGTAATGATGAGATTGGTAGTTGTGTCCTCAAATATTTCGAAACAACACCCATCTCTGAAAAAAACCTTGGTGTATTTTCTGATAACTGTGGGGGCAAAATAAGAACTGGAATATAATAGCAGTTTTGAGTTACCATTTCCACACAAAGCGGTTTGAAGAAATTGAGGATTATTTCCTCATTCCTGGACACATTTACTTGCCTTCTGATAGAGACTATGCTAAAATTGAGAACTATCGGAGGGGGCAACCCAACGTATACTCTCCATCACATTCGAGAGAAATAATTGCTCCTTGTGAGCGTAAACACAAGTTCTGTGTCACAAATATGGGAAGTGGTGATTTCTTTGATGTAACAGGACCGAAAAATAGGCTGCTTAATACTAATAGGAAACAATGTGTTTGTGGCGTTCAGCTTAAATTCTCGGAGGCCGTATGCTACAGATTTGAACAAACTAAGCCATGGGTTATGAAACTGAAAAACAGAATGAACATGGGAGTTTGAAGAGGTACCTACAAGGAAGAAACGGAACACAAGTACCATGGCTCTAAGACCGAAATACAGTGGACCTGTTAAAATTAAGAAAATCGAGCTGAATTGTGTAATGAAGCTAATGGATTATGTTCCACCAATCTGCCACGATTTTAATCGCAATTTGCTGCCTACTGTTGTTAGTGATGAAGATAAGGAAGAAGAAGGTGTAGAAGAAATATTTTAGGTCATTGTTAACCTATTTTTGAAATGCAGCCTTGTCTGTTAAGAAAGGAAGTAAATAAACATTTGTTTTAACGCGCTTATAATGTTAATAAAATATTTGTCTAATACAGGTTACGTTTTTTGTTCAACATAGTGCCAAGCAATGTATCATCTTATTTTAAAATATTGGTTTCTATATAATGTAGTTTAAAATATTTATATTACGTCTCATTAAACAAAATAAAATGTACCAGAGAAACATATTACATGTGTTCAACCAAAATTTAATAATTTACGTGATTTGAACATTTGCTGAAACATTAATATGGCTTTATCTCGCAAGCATAAAAATGTGGCTTTGCAATTTCTGGCAATTAAGATCCGATGCATTTGATTCTACATTTCATTTACTACGTAAATATAACCTTTATATTCTAACGGTTGATATTTACTGTCGAAATTAACTTTTCTGTTGCAGATTTGATTGTAAAAAGCAGTATGGTTAGCCGCTGCAATGTCAACGTGTGATGTGATCCGAGAACAACAACGTGGAAATAATAATTTCCTGCCCCATTGAGATGCTTGATATCGGTGAATATCCTTGTCTCTTACCATTGGGATGTTTGATTTCGGTGAGTCCCCTTGCCTCTCACCACTGGGGTGCTTGATTTCGGCGTGTCCCATTGACTCTCGCCATAACTATAATTCACATAATGGTCTTAAACTGACAACCTTCCACTTCGATTCATTTTTTCATTTGTGCGTGGATTGCATGTACACAACTTAAAAACATGTCGTTTGGAACGTTTATGCAGGCATTTCTGATACGTTCTGTCATGTTCTGTCGAGTAGTTGGTATCGGGTGGTTATAATTAAACTTTCCCTATTTAACACGTTATAACATGGAAACTTATTACCGTACGAGTACCAAACTTGGTAGCATTAATGTCCAGAGTATGGGGTGCACGATTTCCATGCGACACAGCACCACCGTCCAGTTCCAACTATGGCCACCAGGTGCCGTGATCAGCCATCGTAATTCATAGTCTCACACACCTGACCAGTCGCAGTGCACTTGTTCAAGTGTCAACATCAGCTTGGAGAAAAGGAGCAGGGCATTATTTTTGAAGCTCTATTATCAAAACAACTATAATTGCCGGCTGGAAGGATTACGGAAGGGTCTCTTTCTTCACCCGCTGTGCGGAGCACGATGAAGAAGTTCGGATAAACTGTAGAACTGGGCGTCGCTCTGTAAGAGGCCGACAACCGGTTGCACCACATGTGACTGATGGAATCGTTGTTGCTATGGCAGACAACGCTGAGCGCAATTACCGATCGTTAGCCAGTGCGCGTGCTGTGTCACGACACTTGATCATCCCGTGGTGCACTGTACGGAAGGTGTTTCGGACCCTTCTCAAATAGTATCCGTACAAAATCCATATCGTACAGGAGCTTGCACCACAGGACGTACAACGACGTGTTGACTTCGGTCTCCACTTTCTCGCACGGATTGAAGCTGACGACGACTGGCCCTGGACCATATTACAGACAGATGAAACTCTCTTTTCTCTGACGGTTGAGGTGAACACACACAAGTGGCGAGTGTGGGGTTCTTCACCTCCAGTCTCTGTGCATCAACTTCCTCTGTATGGTGAACGTGTCTCCGTATGGTGTGGCTTCACGGCTGCAGTTACCATTGACCCATTCTTTTCTGAACAGGCCAGGGACGAAAGACGTGCAGTGTGACTGGGCAGCGTTACTGCCATAAGCTTCGCCAGTATGCCATACAGGAGAGAGACGCATTAAATTCAACATTTTTCGTGCAAGATGAGGGCCCACCGCACATCGCTCGTGAATTTCAACTGCTTCTCCAAAACACATTTGGAAACGATGGAATTACCAGCCGATTGTTTCCAAATGCTTAGATCACCTGATCTCACTCCCTGTGCTTTCTGCTTGTGGGGCTACCTGAGGGACACAGTTCATTAGGGGAACATTCACACATGTACTGATCTGAAGCGCAGCGTATCGAGAGAGGTAGCCAGCATACTTACGGACATGCTTCGTTCTGTTGCGCAGAATGCGATCTTGCACACTCTTCTGGACACTGATGGGCGCCATATTGAGCACCTTTGGTGGCAGTAATGGTACCGGTATGTAAATGTATGATGTACCACAGTAGCACATTAAAAGTGTTTCAGTTGAACTGATTCTGCATTATTTCTCTTCCCCATGTCCTTGACATTAATGCTGCTAAGTTTGGTATTCGTGCGATGATTAGTTTCCCCATTATAACGTGCTAAATAGGGAAAATTTAATTATAACCACTCGATACTTCTGCATACACTTTGTCCTTCAGATAACCCCAAAAGGAAAAAATCCGCGTGCTTAAGGCCGGGTGATCTGGCAGGCCACGCACGTTACCTGATCATTTCGACCGATCCAGCGACCATTCAAGTCGCGATTCAATGCTCCTTGGGCTCTTGCGGAGTAATGTTCCGGACAATCGTCATGTTGCAACCAAATGTTCAGTCACACTGCGAGGGGCACACCTTCCAACAGAATGGGTAGCCCCTCTTACAATAACTTACAGTATATTTCTCCATTCAACGTGCCTTCTGTTGTGGTTGGCAGGAGAGCCAACACCGTGTTACTAGAGGAGGCCGAAATGCACGCGTTTTAGCTCACGCAGGCTGGGGTGATGTCTGGAAGAGGACAAGGAAATTAGAATTTAGAAAAACGGACGTAGCTGGTGGAATACTTAACTTTAATCCATTAATGATGAACGTCGGCCTTGACGGTACATGATTCACAATATCAATAGTAACTGAATATGGCGCCTTGCTAGGTCGTAGCAAATGACGTAGCTGAAGGCTAGGCTAAACTATCGTCTCGGCAAATGAGAGCGTATTTTGTCAGTGAACCATCGCTAGCAAAGTCGGTTGTACAACTGGGGCGAGTGCTAGGAAGTCTCCCTAGACCTGCTGGGTGGCGGTGCTCGGTCTGCAATCACTGATAGTGGCGACACGCGGGTCCGACGTATACTACCGGACCGCGGCCGATTTAAAGGCTACCACCTAGCAAGTGTGGTGTCTGGCGATGACACCACACCTTCCACAACAAGGGGGACGACTACTTTGTTGTATGTGATACTGCACCACCGTCAACAAACCCAGAACGCTGACGAGCAATCTCACGTAATCAGTGCGGATGCTCCACACTAAAACAAATCATGTTATACCGATTTACCTCGTCCTGATTCGTAAATGTTGGCTCGTCACAGGATATTAGGGACTCTTTGTTCTTGCATGAGCGTCCAATTGCAAAATCGTATCCCATTCTAAAAATCATTCCCATGAAATTCTTAATTGAAGGACATGTGGTAAGAAGGGTATTTGTGACGGAGTAGGATTGTCCAAACACTTATGTGAAAATGTTCAAAAGTGTTTGAAATCTTATGGGACTTAACTGCATCAGTCCCTAAGCTTACACACTGCTTAACGTAAATTATCCTAAAGACAAACACACACACACACACACACCCATGCACGAGGGAGGACTCGAACCTCCGCCGGGACCAGCCGCACAGTCCATGACTGCAGCGCCTAAGACCGCTCGGCTAATCCCGAGCGGCCCACTTGTGTGAGCAATTACTGACTGCTGCGATATGTCTCGGCTATTTGCACGTTGATTATGAGCAATCGCAGCTAGTAATACAATTTCGTTACTGATGTTCCCACTTACAGTTGCTCCACGAGTTAGTTTTTTAGGCGTCACACTTCCCTCGGTTGTGAATTGCTGTACACCATGATGAATATTTGCACAGGATCGTGGCATATGAGCAAAAATTTTGCACTACATTCATTGTGATAAACATGTTATAATTTACATCTAATAAACAACATTTAAATGGCTCTGAGCACTATGGGACTTAACATCTATGGCCATCAGTCCCCTGGAACTTAGAACTACTAAAACCTAACTGACCTAAGGACATCACGCAACACCCAGCAATCACGAGGCAGAGAAAATCCCTGACCGCGTCGGGAATCGAACCAGGGAACGGGAGCGTGGGAAGCGAGAACGCTACCGCACGACCACGCGATGCGGGCCATATGAGCAAAACGTTCAGAATAAAGAGCAACAGCAGCATCCAACTTCCTCGCAGCCTCGCCATAAATTAAAATTATTTCGATCTTATCTGCAACAGGTACGACATTAATTACGCCAGCTGTGCCAGAACAAGCTCCAGACGTACGGTGTTGTGCTTATGAAGGTCCCGGAGCTATAGTGGAGCGCGAGGCTTGCTGGGCACTGAGCGATGGGGCGAGCCTCTGAGTGTTAACACGATATACACTCCTGGAAATTGAAATAAGAACACCGTGAATTCATTGTCCCAGGAAGGGGAAACTTTATTGACACATTCCTGGGGTCAGATACATCACATGATCACAATGACAGAACCACAGGCACATAGACACAGGCAACAGAGCATGCACAATGTCGGCACTAGTACAGTGTATATCCACCTTTCGCAGCAATGCAGGCTGCTATTCTCCCATGGAGGCGATCGTAGAGATGCTGGATGTAGTCCTGTGGAACAGCTTGCCATGCCATTTCCACCTGGCGCCTCGGTTGGACCAGCGTTCGTGCTGGACGTGCAGACCGCGTGAGACGACGCTTCACCCAGTCCCAAACATGCTCAATGGGGGACAGATCCGGAGATCTTGCTGGCCAGGGTAGTTGACTTACACCTTCTAGAGCACGTTGGGTGGCATGGGATACATGCGGACGTGCATTGTCCTGTTGGAACAGCAAGTGCCCTTGCCGGTCTAGGAATGGTAGAACGATGGGTTCGATGAAGGTTTGGATGTACCGTGCACTATTCAGTGTCCCCTCGACGATCACCAGAGGTGTACGGCCAGTGTAGGAGATCGCTCCCCACACCATGATGCCGGGTGTTGGCCCTGTGTGCCTCGGTCGTATGCAGTCCTGATTGTGGCGCTAACCTGCACGGCGCCAAACACGCATACGACCATCATTGGCACCAAGGCAGAAGCGACTCTCATCGCTCAAGACGACACGTCTCCATTCGTCCCTCCATTCACGCCTGTCGCGACACCACTGGAGGCGGGCTGCACGATGTTGGGGCGTGAGCGGAAGACGGCCTAACGGTGTGCGGGACCGTAGCCCAGCTTCGTGGAGACGGTTGCGAATGGTCTTCGCCGATACCCCAGGAGCAACAGTGTCCCTAATTTGCTGGGAAGTGGCGGTGCGGTCCCCTACGGCACTACGTAGGACCCTACGGTCTTGGCGTGCATCCGTGCGTCGCTGCGGTCCGGTCCCAGGTCGACGGGCACGTGCACCTTCCGCCGACCACTGGCGACAACATCGATGTACTGTGGAGACCTCACGCCCAACGTGTTGAGCAATTCGGCGGTACGTCCTCCAGGCCTCCCGCATGCCCACTATACGCCCTCGCTCAAAGTCCGTCAACTGCGCATACGGTTCACGTCCACGCCGTCGCGGCATGCTACCAGTGTTAAAGACTGCGATGGAGCTCCGTATGCCACGGCAAACTGGCTGACACTGACGGCGGCGGTGCACAAATGCTGCGCAGCTAGCGCCATTCGACGGCCAACACGGCGGTTCCTGGTGTGTCCGCTGTGCCGTGCGTGTGATCATTGCTTGTACAGCCCTCTCGCAGTGTCCGGAGCAAGTATGGTGGGTCTGACACACCGGTGTCAATGTGTTCTTTTTTCCATTTCCAGGAGTGTATTACATTATTATAGGAAATAGAAAAAGCGGTCAATACTGTTTTAATAACAATACCGATATAAACGACCCACAAACACGTGGCATAAGAATTAGTACAGTATTGTTGAGACAACAATGCCCTGTTAATGTATGGCATGTCATACTGGATGGTATGCATGTACATACAGTGTACGAGACTTGACTCATTTGGTTTATATGGTAGTTTCACTCTGTCGACGTTGGACATTACTTGTATTAGAGAACGGCAGAAAGTACAATGCTCCATTTTCTTTAAAAGATCAAGAATGGGAGGAGCGATACACTCTTGCGACATCATGTAGGGTAAAACTTGTAACTTAACAATTTATTCATAGTTTGCAATAAAAATTGAAAGTAACTGATCTGTTGCACGTGTCTACATACAGCGAAGAGCCAAAGAAACTGTTACAGGCATGTGTATTCAAATACGAAAATATTTAAACAGGCAGAATATGGCGCTGCAGTCGTAAATGCCTATAAGACAACACGTGTCTGCCGCAGTTGTTAGATCGGTTACTGCTGCTGCAATGGCAGGTTATCAAGATTTAAGTGAGTTTGAACGTGGTGTTATAGTCGGCGCACGAGCGATGGGACACAGCATCTCCGAGATAGCGAGAAAGTGGGGATTGTCCCGTACGACCATTTCACAACAGTACTGCGAATATCAGGAATCCGGTAAAACATCAAATCTCCGACATCGCTGTGGCTGGAAAAAGATCTTGCAAGAATGGGACCAACGATGACTGAAGAAGACCGTACAGAATGACAGAAGAGCAACCCTTACGCAAATTGCTGAAGATTTCAGTGATGGACCATCAACAAGTGTCAGTGTGTGAACCGTTCAACGGAACATCGGGCTTTCAGAGCCGAACACCCACTCGTGTACCTTTGATGACTGCATGACACAAAGCTTTATGCCTCACCTGGGCCCATCAACACCGACATTGGACTGTTGATGACTGGGAACATGTTACCTGGTCAGACGAGCCTAGTTTCAAATTGTATTGAGAGGATGGGCGTGTACGCATATGGAGACACCATTATGAGTCTGAGGACCCTGTACGTCAGCAGGAGACTGTTCAAGCTTGTGGAAGCTCTGTAATGGTGTGAGGTGTGTGAAGTTGGAGTGACCTGAGACCCCTAATACGTCTAGATACATACTTAAGCATCCTGCCTGACCACCTGCACCCATTCATGTCCATTCTGCACTCCGACCTACAAGAATTGCTACAGAGAGGCTCCAGGAACACTCGTCTGGCCACCAAGCTCCCCAGACATGAGTATTATTGAGCATACTTGGGATGCCTTGCAACGTGCTGGTTAGAAGAGATCTCCACCCATCATACTCTTAAGGATTTATGTCCAGCCCTCTGTTGTAACCGCAGAAAAGCCAAGTCTAAATGCAGTTGTTCTCAGACGATACACCAGAAATCATACGGGGAGATAGAGTTGACAGGGGACGCCAGGCGTGTCAGAGGGGTCACAAAAGATAACGACGCAGCCAGATAGCCGAGGCGGCGGTCCAAGCGGCCAGGCAGCTGCGCGTGATAAGCAAGGAAGCAGACTCAGCTATTAAGATAAAAAGGGCGCTCTGGGCAGGTCCCTTAATAAGCAATAACTTACAGTATCAACACTCTTGGCTAGAGGGAGAAGTCTGGGAGCGGAGAGAGAAAGAAAGAGGGCCCTAGGTGGGGACCGCACTACGTCATGAGGAGCCAATGAAGGGCTCAGGACGCAGTGCGTGACCATATAGGGAGAAGCCCCTCTACCCCTCCACCCAGCTTCTGAAGAAAAGTACTGAAGTTAATACTAAAACAATCCCTAATAAGGAAAAGTTGCACTCGACGCTACGTCATGCCAAGCGCTGGCGGGGTCGAAGGGGAAGAGCTAACAAAACTCGGAGGCACGCCGCTCCGGGGATCTCTCTCTCTCGGGTTTAGGCAGCGACAGTAGTCAGCGTGAGTAGCAGCCGACTTGGGCTGAGGGCGGGCTGCAGGCAGACAGTTGGAGATAGTCGCCGATGAGCGTTTAGGCAGCGACCGCGGGACTCTGACGTAGGGTGCTAGTGTGGGCAGCAAAGTGCTGGAAAGTTCTATCAGGCAGCCAGAACGGTGGAAGTCAGTCACCGTCTCTGTAATGGGCTTGGCTATTCTGTAGGTACAATCACTACGCAGTTAGGGTGATCTGTATTCTTTATGAAGAAATTAGAACTTTTATAACGTCCATACGAGTTTACTTCTACCAACATCCTAGCCTTGTACCTTCACACCAGGGAATTTAACATCTTAGCCAGATCAAAAGTCTCCCTCTCAATTAGGTCAACCGGCTAATTCCCGTTTACGAACCGTGTCGCTGAATCCCTCGCAAAACCCACGCTTGGGACGCGACATAAATAAAAGTTTTGGTGTCAGATGTGGGGTACCACAAAGGCATATAGGCAAAAAGGAGATAGGAGCCAGTAGATTTTGCTACAGCGACTGTGGCAATTAGCAGGAAGTTGTGACGACTCGCAACTTTCAGCATTAGTAGCCCCACTACGACAGAGTCCAGAGAAGTAGTCCTCGCGGGTGCAGGGCAACGCAGGATAGCGGCAGCACGACGCGGAGCGACGAGGCACAGAGGTGCCTAAGCAGCCAGCGTTCGAGACCGGGGGTCCGGGCCGAGCAGCGGCAGCAGCCGTAGCAGCGGCAGCCGAGGCGAGCGACGGGGTCGGCACAGCCCAGCAGAGCGGCGGCCGACGCATCGCGGCAGCGCGGAACAGCGCGGGCATAGAGAGCACAGAGACAGCGCGGAGCAGCGCGGCACAACGCGGGACAACGCGGATCAGCGGAACAGACGGCGCACCACAAGAGAAGCGGTACATATAAAATTATATTAAGAATTTTGTATCTTGTATTGTAAAGTGCTAACATAGTTAAGTTGGTAAGATGGCCCAAACTAACGAAGTTCCGTCATCCTCCAGTAGCGGTAAGATATCAGTGAAAGAAGCCTTGTGTATAGTTCCAAAAGTGTTCGAAGGAAATAAGAGAGATCTTAGGGAGTTTATTGAAAATGTAGACGCTGCATTTGAACTTGTGAAACCGGAGGAACACGAAACGTTACTGAAGTTTGTTAAAGCCAAAATAACCGGAGAGGCCAGATCGAGGCTGCAAGTAAGGGAACGCACGGGGACATGGCAGGAAGTAAAACATGTTCTAGAGGAAAATTATGCGAGTAAGCGTACCATTGACTACTACGCGTGCAAGATATTTCAATCGAGACAGGGACAAGGAGAGCCAATTGCGACATGGGCAAGCCGAATAGATGAAATGCAAAGGGATTTCAGGGAAGCAGTAAGCAGAGTTACGGCTAGGGAGAACTTAAAGGGCGCAATAGAACTGGTTGATTCACTAGGAAGAGCATGCTTTATACAAGGGTTAAGCAATGATAGAATACAGACGATAGTAAGAAGTAGAGGCGATGAAATCACGCTAGCAGCGGCCGTGGAACTAGCATTGCAAGAAGAAAGTGCAATACTGTCAATGAAAGAGCGGGGACTAGCCCCAAGAGTAACTTTCAACCGGGGAAAGGAAACGGTGAAGAATACCAGAGATATTAGAGATTTGAACTGTTTCAATTGTGGATTGAGAGGGCACATGGCAAGCAAGTGTAGAAAGAATAGGCCAGAGGGAAGAGTACGGATAATGACGGGCAAAGAGTTTACGAATTTTTGTTACGGGTGCGACAAGCCAGGACGCGGAATGCCGGGTAAGATTAAGAAAAATTCAGCCGATAGATACAAGAGACTTTAGAGGAAATCATAGGGAAGCTGATGGAGGGTTACGAGAGTGGAGGTGCCCACAATGTAATCTACCAGGGAACTGTGGAGTTCCGTGTACGAGGGTAAAAGACGTTGCTTGTTTCAAGTGTAAGCGGCCGGGACATTACGCGAAAGATTGTCACGCAGGGCCCTGGCACGCATGGAGAAAAGGCAGGGTGCCACTATCGAGCAAAACCGGTAAAGTGGTTCAGGGAAACTAAGAGGCGGCAAGGCCGCACAGTCGGTCCTTGTTGCGATAGGTAAACCCTCAGTTAGGGTAATCGACTGTGCAACAGAAAATGACGTTTTGGTTTTATACTGCATAGAATTAAAAAGATATTTGAAGTTGCTAATAGACACTGGAGCACAGTTGTGTCTGCTCAAGAGAACGAGTATTCCGATAAATAGTACACTTGCAATTAATGAAGCGGAAAGGCTTCGGCTAAAAGGTGTAACCAGTGAGGCCGTCAGCACAATAGGTACGGTACAGGTACACTTAAGTGTGGACGGTTCTGAGCAAGTAGGGCAAAAATTTCACGTGTACGGGAGAGGATTAGATATTCCGTACGACGGACTGATAGGCAGAAATTTCTTGACAGAGCATAGAGTTAAGTTAGACTATGCAGGTAAAATAGTGAGACTAAAAGGGCGAGATATACCCTTAGTAGTAGAGGAAGAGCCAAAGGGACATGAGAACGAACAAGATTCAGAAGTAGGCGGGGAAATAGGGCCCCGAGAGGAAAAAATAATGTTATTAAAGGTGGAAGGAAATGTAAAAAGGGGAATCGAAAAGGAAATGATTATTCCTAGGCAGGAGATTGCACAAGGGGTACATGTACCTGAAGCGTTAGTAAAAGTGCGAAATGGGAAATGCATAGTAAGTGCATTAAACTTGTCAGAAGACAGAGTGCAGTTAGGAAACGTCAGGTTAATGACGGAAGAATTAGAAAAAGTAGGGAAAATACGCGAAGTAAAATGTTGTACTAATGTCATAGGAAAGACAGAAAGTCGTACTAGTGTGTTGCGAAGGCAATTAAGAATGGATCATTTGAACGCTGAAGAGAAAAGCGCTCTAGCAGAGGTTTGCGCGGAATACGGAGATGTATTTCATCTACCAGGGGACAACCTGTCCTATACTTCCGCAGTGAAGCACAGAATACCGATTGCACCGGAACACGCGGGAAAGGTAGTAAACGCTAGACCGTACAGGATCCCGGAAGCGCAAAAGGAAGTGCTAAGGGAGCAAATAGAGCAGATGCTAAGAGATGACATAATTGTCGAGAGTAAGAGCGCTTGGAACGCACCGTTACTGTTAGTTCCAAAGAAGCTAGACGCTAGTGGCAAACAGAAATGGAGAATCGTAGTGGACTACAGACGATTAAATGATATCACTGTAGGCGACGCATTTCCACTACCGAATATCTCCGAGATACTGGATCAGTTAGGGCAAGGTAAGTACTTCTCGACGCTTGACCTCGCAAGCGGGTACCATCAAATATTGAAGGACGAGAAGGACAGAGAGAAAACGGCATTTAGCTCAAACTATCAGCATTACGAATACAAACGAATGCCGATGGGACTGAAGGGAGCCCCAGGATGTTTTCAGAGACTGATGAATACAGTCTTGGCAGGTTTACAAGGAGTGAAATGCTTTGTATATCTAGACGACATAGTATGCTATGGGAAAAACCTGCAGGAGCATAACGAAAAGCTGCGGGAAATATTTGACAGGTTGCGAGAGCACAATTTGAAGCTGCAACCAGACAAGTGTGAATTCCTGAGGAAGGAAGTAATCTTCCTAGGTCATTGCATCACTGACAAAGGAATATCACCAGATATGGCGAAGGTGGAGAAGGTGAAGTTCTTCCCACAGCCAAAGACAACTAAGGAACTAAAAGGGTTTCTCGGATTGATAGGTTACTACCGCCGTTTCATTGCTAACTTCAGCAAGATTGCGAAACCTCTCCATGAGCTCTTAAAAAAGGGAGTGGAGTACCGATGGAGCGAACGTCAGAACAATGCGTTCGAAGAACTAAAAGAGAAATTAATAAACCCTCCGTTACTTCAGTACCCTGACTTTACGAAACCGTTCATCATTACAACGGATGCGAGTAACGCAGCCTTGGGTGCAGTGTTATCGCAAGGTAAGAAGATTGGCGAAGACTTGCCCATCGCATATGCATCCAGAGCATTGAACAAAGCCGAACTAAATTATAGGACAACGGAAAAAGAGTTGTTGGCTATAGTTTACGCAGTAAAACAGTTCAGACCATATGTATATGGCAGAAAGTTCACTGTAGTGACAGACCATAAGCCACTAACGTGGATATTTAGTGTCAAAGATCCGAGTTCGAGACTCCTGAAGTGGAGACTGAAACTCGAGGAGTATGATTATGAAGTAATATACAAGCCAGGAAAGTTAAATAGTAATGCGGATGCGCTGAGTAGAATAAGGCATGAAGGGAAGGAAGAGATAGATGCGAAGCAGAAGGTGGAGACAGAGATCTCGGCAGCAAAAGCAAATGGGGAAGAAAGTTCCGTAAACGTGCGGCAAGCACAAGTGTCGAGTGAAACAAAACAGGAAACGGATAGTGGTGAGGAAATTAGTCCCGAAGAAAAAGAAAATATACTAAAGGAAATGCATGACAATCCCTTGGGAGGTCACCAAGGAATGCACAGGACACTCGAAAGAATTAAAGCATACGAGCAGTGGCGCGGAATGAAGCGTGACATTGAAAATTACATTAGGAAATGCCCATCGTGTCAAAAGAATAAAAACACGCAAATGAAAACTAGGATGCCCTTAGAAGTTACAGACACAGCAGAAACAGTATTCGGAAAGTGTGCGATGGATATAGTGGGTCCACTAGATGTATCTAATACAGGAAAAAGGTACATGTTAACATTCCAAGACGATCTGAGTAAATTTACCTTAGCAATCCCAATTGACAAACAAGATGCCGAAACAGTAGCTGAGGCATTTGTGGAAAACGTAGTATTAAGGTATGGAATTCCATCAGTATTATTAACAGATCAAGGGTCTAACTTTCTGAGTGATGTATTTAAAAGTGTATGTAAATTGTTGAAGGTAAAGCGTATAAATACTACAGCGTACCACCCTGAATCAAATGGTGCACTAGAAAGAAGTCATAGAACTATTGTAGAGTATCTCAGACACTTTGTAACAGGAGATCAAAGTTCTTGGGACAAATGGGTACCGTATGCAATTTTTGTGTTCAGCACTACACCACACAGCAGCACAGGATACACACCATTTGAATTACTATACGGAAGAAAGGTTAACATACCAGGAGTACTGCAGCAAGAAACACAGCAGGTAAGTTACAATTATGAAATGTATGTAAATAAACTAAGAGCGAGAATGCAGGAAGCCCACAGAGTGGCCAGAGACTCGATTATAAGAAGTAAGAAAATCAGTAAGGAACAGTATGACATGAAACAAAATCCAAAAAACTTCAAGGTAGGAGATAAAGTATTACTGCACGATGAGTCGGTGAGACGGGATAGATCTCGGAAATTAGATTCACAATGGAGAGGTCCATTTGAAGTAGTAAAAGTGGAAGGTCCTAACGTAGTAATAAAAGTTAAAAGAAATAAGGAAACAAAAGTACATGCCAACAGGCTGAAACAATTCTTTTAAATTTCAGGTATGGCACTCAAGTGGCAGGTCGTGAAATTCGTCATAGTGATAACAGCATACTACATCACTGCATCAGAGCATGCAACAAATGAGTACCAAGTGACGCCATTTCCGAGTTCATCAGGACTATATTACGATAATAGAGGACAGGTAGAAATATACAGTACCACATGGAGAATAGTCACATACGTAAATCTAGATATAATAACAGAAAGGTTTCAGAATGCAGAGAGGTATGGTAGGGCAGCGGTACAAAGGTGCCGAGAAACACTAACACAATTAAATGTAGGATTAATAGAATGCATCGTACTAGACCAACAAGTAACCCATCATGTGGAAAAAATCACAGGATTGCAACTTTTAGTACAGCAGCTAACGAAACACGAGACCAGAAGGAAGAGAGGAGTATTCAACTTCGTCGGGCAGGTAAGTAAAATACTGTTCGGGACGTTGGACGAAGCAGATGCAGCATACTATAAGGAAAGAATAGACGCTATGGAGAAAAACTCAGAAGGGTTGTTGAGGCTAACAAAGGAACAGGTGGCAGTGGTAAGAGCCACATTGGCGGGAGTAAACAGGACGGTATATACGCTAGAGTCAAATGAGCACGTTCTGAAGACAGGTATGCAAAGACTAGAACGATTCATGAAGGAATACGTGAAGGAAACCGATATAGGGTTTAAACGTGTAGCGTCCTTCGCCACAGTAACAGAGCAAGTATTACAACTATCGGCAGTGTTTGGTCAGATCGAAGAGGAATACGAACAAATGATAAATGCCATTGTAAATGCTCAGAAGGGAATACTACAGCCTCATATAATTAATCCAGTCCAAATTGTAAAATACCTAAGTTTAATACGGGAAGAACTAAAAGATGTAAAGTTTCCTGTTCCTCTTACGGAGTCCTCAGGTTATCTATTGTTAACAATAATTGATTTAGATGTTTTCATCTCGGGTAGCATACTAGGATATGTAATTAATATTCCATTAATAAATAATAACAATTTCAATTTGTATAGAGTACTCCCACTACCAAAAGAAATTCCAAACATGAAAGGTAAATATGTGTACATACAGCCAGAGAAAGAATTCTTACTAATAGATGAATCCAAAAGGCAGTACGCGAAACTTTCTGCGGAGGAACTAAAATGCAAGGAGCTAAGTAAAAATAGGAGACTGTGCAAACAAGCATTCGCCTTGCTGTCAACATTCGACCACGAAGAGTGCGAAGCCAAATTGTTGCAACCGGTAAGAGAAATTCCGGAAGATTGTGTGCGAAAAATAGTCGCACTGAATCAGAGCCTTTGGACTCATCTAAACAGTAACGAATGGCTATATGTAGCACCGAAGGAAGAAGGCTTAACAGTATTGTGTGGAAGGGAACCACCAAAGGACCTAGTAATAAAAGGGGTAGGAAAAATTAGTTTTTACAGTAAATGTGAGGGGTATGGCACTAGAGTGTTCATACAAACAGATAGAGTGATTCAGAGTAATGTGACGAAGAAAGACATAGTTCCGCAGATCAATCTAGAATTCGATTGTTGCGTGGTAAACAAGGAAAAAAGGAATGTCTCAACGTTAGCATTAGATTTGCCATTGGACCAGGTAATAACACAGTTAGACGACTTGAAAGTCGCAGGAAAAAGACTGGATGATGTCCAGAAGATGGTAGAGAGACAAGAGGAGGAAATGAAGTACTCCAGGTACTTCACACATTACTCCATAACTACGTATGTAGCCATATCAATAGTTATTCTAATCATAATAACATGCTGTTGTAAAAACTGTAAATGTTGTAAAGACTGTTTTAAAAGTATATGGAAATATTTTGAAGACAGTGATTGTTGTGGAAAAGTATGTATAAGAAATACCATAGTGAACCAATACCCAGAGACTAGTTCAGCTAGAAGACACAGTAATAAAGAAATTGAAGAGATAGTAATTTATGAAAGATGTGGAAAAGACCAAGGTGATACGGTCGCTTTCAGAAACAGACGTTAAATAACTGTATTTGAAATGTGTAATTGAAATGTAACTGTATTTGAAATGTAATTCTAATTGAAATGTGAATGTATGTATCAATGAAAGTGTCTTTTGATTTTAATGCAAATGCTTTTGACATAACTGAATGTTAGGCATGTATAATGTAATTGTATTATTGTGTGTTTAATGAATTTGACTTTACTAAATGAAAATGAAAAATATAACATATCAGATGCTAATGTAATAAACAAATCTGTAAAGCATGTAATGGAAAAAAAATAAAAGAGTCACAATTGACGCTACTCTGAGGAGTAACGCCAATTTCCCTGGCGGGGGAGGTGTTGTAACCGCAGAAAAGCCAAGTCTAAATGCAGTTGTTCTCAGACGATACACCAGAAATCATACGGGGAGATAGAGTTGACAGGGGACGCCAGGCGTGTCAGAGGGGTCACAAAAGATAACGACGCAGCCAGATAGCCGAGGCGGCGGTCCAAGCGGCCAGGCAGCTGCGCGTGATAAGCAAGGAAGCAGACTCAGCTATTAAGATAAAAAGGGCGCTCTGGGCAGGTCCCTTAATAAGCAATAACTTACAGTATCAACACTCTTGGCTAGAGGGAGAAGTCTGGGAGCGGAGAGAGAAAGAAAGAGGGCCCTAGGTGGGGACCGCACTACGTCATGAGGAGCCAATGAAGGGCTCAGGACGCAGTGCGTGACCATATAGGGAGAAGCCCCTCTACCCCTCCACCCAGCTTCTGAAGAAAAGTACTGAAGTTAATACTAAAACAATCCCTAATAAGGAAAAGTTGCACTCGACGCTACGTCATGCCAAGCGCTGGCGGGGTCGAAGGGGAAGAGCTAACAAAACTCGGAGGCACGCCGCTCCGGGGATCTCTCTCTCTCGGGTTTAGGCAGCGACGGTAGTCAGCGTGAGTAGCAGCCGACTTGGGCTGAGGGCGGGCTGCAGGCAGACAGTTGGAGATAGTCGCCGATGAGCGTTTAGGCAGCGACCGCGGGACTCTGACGTAGGGTGCTAGTGTGGGCAGCAAAGTGCTGGAAAGTTCTATCAGGCAGCCAGAACGGTGGAAGTCAGTCACCGTCTCTGTAATGGGCTTGGCTATTCTGTAGGTACAATCACTACGCAGTTAGGGTGATCTGTATTCTTTATGAAGAAATTAGAACTTTTATAACGTCCATACGAGTTTACGTCTACCAACATCCTAGCCTTGTACCTTCACACCAGGGAATTTAACATCTTAGCCAGATCAAAAGTCTCCCTCTCAATTAGGTCAACCGGCTAATTCCCGTTTACGAACCGTGTCGCTCAATCCCTCGCAAAACCCACGCTTGGGACGCGACACCTCCAAGATTCATGGTGTCAGCTCCCTCCAGTACTATTTCAAACATTAGTCGAGTCCATGGCACTTCTGGTTCGGGCACGTGTGCTCGCAGGGGCCCTTCACGATATTAGGCAGTTGCTTCCGTTTCTTTGGCTTTTCAGTGTAGTATGCCTTTAGCTGCTTGAAACCCTTGAAAACGCACAAATTAACGCAAAAAATAGATGTTTTCAAACTCAGTTTCTTCGTTTAGCACTGACTATTCCTAACGTCAAAACAGTGGTATGATTGTCGCTGACAACATGATTTTTGACTGAGTTTCAAAATATTAGAATCAATAGGAGAGTACTGGTGACTTTCTGTAGTATTCGACCAATAGTGGGGTAGTGGGGCGACGAGCGCAATTTTGATATCAAATTGACATGCAAATTAATTAAATTGATCAATAAATCACCCCCTTCCACCCTCGGAACAATCATCAAGGAATACCATCATGAAACCATGAAACGGTCATCACACGTAATTACACTGTTAAAAATCCGTCTATCGCGAAGCACACCATCAGCCATCCACTGACCCGCACACAGCGCTACCTCACGCCACATGCTGGTGTCCAACAGATTGCACTACCCCCGCTTGAGGCCCTGCGACCACTGTCATCGCACCGCCAGCAGCCTCGTGATGTGCAGAGACCGGATGTCGTCCTGGTCTCCGAACGAAATTGTCAAATGCCAGCATCCCTCTGATATTTGATATCTGAGAAATTCCTGTCGAAACACGTGCTGTTTCCCCCCCCCCCCCCCTCTCTCTTTCTCTGTATCTCTCTTTCTCTGCCTCTCTGTCAAACCGTCTCGTCTTGTCATGTGCCACTGCTGGGCCTGCATACGCCGTCAGTCGCGGTCGGGCTGAACTTCAAACAAACAACGTTTACCTGGCAAATCCCCAAGCCTCACCCTGCAGAATACCAATGTGAGAACTCTTCCAAGGCAAATACCTCATTGACAGTTGATCCAGAAATACTTCTGAAGTCAATAAATTGATTGAGTAATTAATTTTTGGTCACATGATCGTGATGCAGAGGCTATAAGGCCGACACAATAGCTCGCTGCTCCCAGTCATAGTCAGTCATTGGATGAAGAAGAACCTTGAAGGGTTACCAGCAGTCGAGATCCTCATCTGCCTCTCCATCACAGAGGAAGTGTAAAAGTAAGTATTCACTACATATCGTTGCCACTATTACCGCATGTAGCGGTTCCTCCTCCTCCTCTTCTTCGTCAAGTTTCCTTCCTTTGCTCCACTCTATGTCATTGTCTGTGGATTCTTGTTTTTTCTTCTTTGTTCTGCGGCTCTGAGGTATCTGGACCAGCAGCAGCCATCATCGGCTCGTCGAGAGCTGCAGCAAACTCTGACCTGTCAGGATCAGCACCGTGGTATCCTGTAGTGCACCTGACCAACATGTTGGATCATGACAGCGAGCTGCTATTATCCATCCTGCTCTTTGGTTTAGACACCCAGCAAGTCCAAGACTTTCACAACTGCTCTGCTGGAGGTCCTACACTACATGGTGTGGGTCAGTACCGCTTTCCAAGAGACGCACCATTCCAGAACATTCCGGTGTTACTGCAAGAACAGAGTGTTGATGTGGTGGATGGGAAGCTGCCGATTCCACCCAGAGCACTACTGCTTTTCACTTCAACTTATAATGTAACAGCTAGTGGTTTAAAGCGCTTAAATACTGGGATAGAAGCATCAGTGGACTGTGACTGGGGTTCTGCTTTAAAGATTGATAAAGCATCGAGTGGTGTTAAAATGCGGGTTACAGAGCTGGAATGGGATTAACTGTGTAGTGCAGAACACTGCATCAACCAACAGATGACCTCCGAGCATCCTCTATCTACAGACATTTACTATGCTGGTCTGACGTTTTTATAACATCATTGAATAATGGCGTGACACTTATGGTGAGATCTGGAGGTCGATCCATTTGTCTGCAACACTCCACCGGTACAAACTGTTCGGTCTGCAGATGGTGCCATCCCTTGTGCTGGAAAGACTTAACCGTTCAAACTGTGTATAAAGACATCGTGAAGTACCTCTGTATGTATAGCGTGCATGCAGATGATTTAGAACAGTGCATCAATATGTTGTCAAAAGAGGAACCTAAAGAAACTCCTATCAGTTTGAGAGAAACACATGTTGAATTTACAGCATACAAGAAACAATTATTCGCGAAATACTGTAAAAAATGAACCGTTGTTTTTGTTGTCGATGATGTACTGCAGCATATGTACCATTGCTGAAATGTAAATAAAATAGATATAATCGTAAATCTTTGTTGTTTTTCTTATTTAAGAACCTCGTCCTTATGTAAGGTGTAGCCATTGTAGCTCACTTAGTAAGATGATTGCGCGATAGTGCATTACTACTACTACTAGAAGCGTTCACTTTTTCTATAAAAACCCATTGCACACCAAAACCTGACATAGTCGGTATCATGGCTATGTGAGTAAACCATCAGGACTTTGTTGTAAGTGACTGGTCCTGTGAAGGGGTAGAAAAAGACCTGAAGAAGAAGAAGAAGAAGAAGAAGAAGAATGGGGTACTCCTCCCTATAACATAAGAGCGATAATTGTAGTCCATCCAACTGTGTCAAGACAAATGTTCTCATGTCACTGCTAACACACCTGTCTGGAGTCTGGTTTGAGCATGTATGTGAATTTTCAAAAACGCTGTTTCAACCGAAGTACGAGTTACCGCGCCGGCCACAGTGTCCGAGCGCTTCTAGACGCTTCAGTCTGGAACCGTGCGACTGCTACGGTCGCAGGTTCGAATCCTGCCTCGGGCATGGATGTGTGTGATGTCCTTAGGTTGTTAGGTTTAAGTAGTTCTAAGTTCTAGGGGAGTGATGACCTGAGATGCTAAGTCCCATAGCGTTCAGAGTCATTTGAACTATTTTTGAACCAGCTATCGCAAAAGATACTGCATGGTGTAATATACACGACCTTCGGTCAAAGCAGTCAAATTCTCCCACCAGAAAAAGTAAAGCCGAACACAGTGTTGATATTTGATGATGTTGCTGTGGAAAACCCATATCAAATTCTACAATATTTCTGTTTTGGTCGTCATATAGGTATTGATATATTTTGTTTGAGTCATACATATTCCAGAATCGCGAAACAGTTGGTGAGGGATAATGCAAATCCCATTATAGCTTTCAGACAAGACAATTTGAATCTAAAACATATTTATCTGGCCCATGTAGAAACTGACATGTCATTCAATGATTTTGTAAAGATATATGCAGATTGCTGGAATCACACACAGTAAATGTTTCTTGTTATTGATAAGTCAAGAAAACTGAATGATGGTAGGTAAAGATGGAATTTCCAGAAGTTTCTATACAGATACCTACGGAAAAAAGTGATGAGTATGTCAGTATACATCACACCATGGACGAATTCGCACGTATGTCAGGCACTCAGCCTGAAAGGATAAGTGTACATAGACACAGAATGCGTCTATACATAGATGGAAAATTTCAGTCTCTCGAATGTAAAGTTAAGGAGCTAATGATGTATGCTGAGACACTTCTAAGACTGATCAATGAATTAGATACTACGGTTCTGAAAAATAAAGTAGACAACTTGGCTGTAAAAATTGATGCAACTGAAAAGAAAGTACATGAGTTAACTATAAAAGTTGAGCGAAATGTATATAAGGTGCAGCCGGTGAAGCAACTTGCTTAGTATATAGTAAGGTAAGCATGTCACGGAAGCCCGTTCAATAGAAGGTATGGTTGCTGAGATTAGGACATTTGGATCGAGAGCAGACACTGCGAGAAACGTTTATACCAATTACTGAATCTCTCGATGAACTCTATGTGAAATTACACAGCGATGACGATGATGCCATCGCCGGTGTCATTGACAGTCACAGCAACGCTATAACAGACAAAACATTCTTTGTCAGTGGCGAAAAACCATACATGCTAGGCACACAGCCTATAACTTTAAATGAAAAAAAAACTGTACAGATAGGGGATAGGGAACTTCAAAACACAGCAGGTCCACTGAACCTCATTTTCCTCGAAAACCAGAGTACACAGGAAAGAAGGAAACCAATGCAATTCGAAATACAGAAACATTATAAAGCCATTATTATCAGACGATAGGTATAGCAGTGGTGATGGTATTGACATTGAGCATAAAAGAGTCAGCATTCAGTCTTCTCCGTGTATATACTATGACGACCCCAATGAGATAACAGATTGACTACGACTGCTCATGGCATCAGCTCATTCGAATGATGTTGTCTCAATAATTTCACAGCTTAGAGAGAGAGGTATAATCGAATAAGTATAGAAACAGTAGTTCAAGAACTGCAGAAACCAGCATGCAAAACATACCCTCGTAGGCACGTTATGATTAAAGGTTTGGATGACTTATGGCAGGCTGATATTTCAGATATGAGAAAATATTCAGATGATAACAACGGATTCAAACATATTTCAATGGTTATACCTGGGCAATAGCTCTTAGAACAAAAACGGGCAGAAATGTCACGAATGTGTTTGATCGTTTGTGGCAGGCAGAGATAAATCGATGCCTGGACAACCTCCAAACCATTCCAGGTGGAGAATTTTACAATAGGTTTTTCAGGACTGTGATGCAGCGGTATGGATACATCACTACACAACATTCACTCACCTGAAGGCGAGTGTCATGTAACGTCTGAACAGAGCAATGAAAGGTCAAATGCGGATACGTTTTAATTTTCGGAACTCATACAAATGGACAGATATCCTATCGTATCGTAACGAATTTTTTCATTTTTTCACTTCACAAAGATACAGTTTCATTATTGAGATACATTTCAGTTCTTGAGATAGAATTCAGCTCTTGAGGTACAATACAGTCCTTGAGGTACAATACAATTCTTGAGGTACAATACAATTCTTGAGGTACAATACAATTCTTGAGGTACAATCTGACTCTGACTCTGCTATTCCAATGCAGTGATACTTTTACCTAACGTGCTACAACAGTAACACTGGCCGAGAATATTACTTTTACAATTTTTTTCCCAGTAACACAAGATGATAATGTCTACAGTTTTTCCACATATATAAATCTACACTAAAAACTAATGCGGAGATACTATTTTTTACTACTACAACTGTCCGCACATGGTAGCTGAGTGGTCAGCGCGACGGAATGTCATACCTTACAGAGCGGGGTTCGATTCCCGGTTGGGTCCGTCGTTTTCTCCGCTCAGAGACTGGGTGTTGTGTTGTCCTTATCATCGTCATTTCATCCCCATGGACACACAAGTCGTCGTAGTGGCGTCAACTCGAAAGACTTGCACCAGGCGAACGGTCTACCCGACGGGAGGCCGTAGCCAGAATGCATTTCCGTTTTTACTACTACAACTAAACTCCACAGTCCCAGTAGCATAGCTTTTACAGTAATTCTGATGGACTGTGTACACTTAGAAACTAATTTCCTCAGCCACAATATCAAAGGTTTTTACAATAATTCTGATGGACTCTGAGCTATATAGATATATTCACTTAAAAACAAATCTGACTTGTATGGCTTGCGGCAGGTGAAAACTTACGAACTGTTCTATTTAGCAGATGCACGTGGTGCATAGATATGTGTATATATTTATGGGGTACACATGCATTACGAGAAATAAGTAAATATACTACTTTTTCGGTTTACGCTTTTTTTTAATAAATATAAATATACTTATTTGTTTATGCTGTCAACACCGACATTGGACTGTTGATGACTGGAAACATGTTGCCTGGTCGGACGAGCCTCATTTCAGATTGTATTGAGCGGATGGACGTGTACGGATATGGAGACAACCTTATGAGTCTGTGAGCCCTGCGTGTCAGCAGGGGACTGTTCAAGCTGGTAGAGGCTCTGTAATGGCGTGGGGCGCGTGCAGTAGGAGTGACATGGAACTCCTGATACGTCTAGATACGACTCACGTCTAGATACGACTCTTATATATGACACGTACGTAATTATCCTGTCTGATCACCTGCATCCATTCATGTCCATTGTGCATTCCGACGGACTTGGGCAATTCCAGAAGGACAAAGCAATACCCCACACGTCCAGAATTGCTACAGAGTGGCTCTAGGAACACTCTTCTGAGCTTAAACATTTCCGCTGGCCACCTAAACGTGGACATTATTGAGCATATCTGGGATTCCTTGCAGTGTGCTGTTCAGAAGAGATCTCCAACCCTTCGTACTCTTATGGATTTATGGACAGCCCTGCAGGATTCATGGTGTTAGTTCCCTCCAGCACTACTTGAGACATTAGTTGAGTTCATGCCACGTTGAGTTGTGGCACTTCTGCGTGCTCGCAGGGGCGCTACACGATATTAGGCAGGTGTACCAGTTTCTCAGGTTCTTCAGTGAATATTGGTGATGTCTTTCAAAAACTTTCGTCCACTGGAGTGCTGTTGACTATCATATGGTGCCAGATGCCGGTGCTTTACAACACTTGTTTGATAGACTCTTGCAGAATGCTGCCCCTTCAGAAAGTACTGACTGAAAATACCTGCAGTCTGTTCTCGAATCTGATTGCCTGGAAGACTTAAATGTCAAATAATTTCCTAGAGTTGAGGAGAATCGAGTACCTAGCCGGTGTGAATGTGGATGTATCATAATTTTTCGGACGCTGTACACATATAAACAATGATTGCACTACTTGTTTGAAATGTGTAATTATGTTCGAGTGTAAAGTTACTGTGGTCAGTGTTCCGACACGTGCAAAGAAAATGATGTGGGTGGTACTATGTCAGGTCGCAAGGGAGGTATAGATTTGACGTGGAAAACTGCGATTTCAATGCATCGACAGGCGTAAGGATTACGACACATTTTACGTGGAAAATTATGTCCTGTCATAAGAAGAATATAGATTTACATGGGAAATTGATATTTCCAGTGCTACAGTCGTTGAGAGGAGATACTTCCGAGACTTCGCTCACTGTCGAATGTTACCAGATTGGCACTAAGATCGTAATATTTAATTGTAATTACAGTGATAAATATATGGCTGGTTTTCTAGGACGACTGTACATGGTATTCAGGCGTATGGCAGAGATATGTGGTGATGCGAAAAAGTGGACATTTCCGGCTTAAGATGTGAGCTGCCACTGACCCTCCTGAATTGGACAGGTGGGTTAGAAGCTGGCAGCCGACCTAACCAAGTCGCCCCCTGTGTTGGGTATCCTTCACGATCAAGTCTGTTGCGAGTGTTCTCTGATTTTTATGTGGAAATTTGAGAAGATTCAATCCGGCCAGTGTTTGCAGCGGTATATTATTCCCCCTCATGTAAATTGAGTGGCTGACTGCTTGTACTACCAATCTAAACATTTCCCCGTCTTTATCTGGTTGAGACAACATTGATAGTGATGTATTGTTTGCAACTAGAGCGTGAAAAACAGGTGGTAGAGACATTTGTTGGTTCTCTAGACATGAGAAACACATGCCATAGGAGCATTAAAACTTTAGTTGACTTTGTAAAGTATAAGGATGATCTGGAATCTGTTATATCATTGACATCGGCATTCATTAAAAAATACGAGTGGAACCACCAGTTTCCTTTATTTTGAGTTTTTACGTAAAACTCTTTGCAGACGAGATAAGTTTCTAGTTACTCAATGGTCTGCAGCACATCCCACATAATGACCTCGCTAAAGTTTCGCCTCTCCAGAGAAATAATTTTCACTCCTTATCTTCAGAATTATACTATCCAAGCGATCGGTAGCATACTGCTATATGGTTGATATCGAGAACAGTAGCGTAAATGGTATGATATTCTGGCAAACCATGTGAAAATACATGAAATTCTAGACATTTTCATGTGCTACTCGATGATTTTAGCATAGAAGTGTAACAAATACCATCGTTTTTTGGCATGGAAAATTGGATATTTCAGCTGATACCGGTAAATTAATTCGCGATTGACGAAGCATTTCTCATCGACAACGCTCAGAAAGTAAATACTCTTGTAATCCCAGAGGCTGGAGATGGTCGCAACTAGTTGCAGAAACCACAGCAGCAAGCAGTCCCACCTAGGAACAGTAGTGTTAGCGGACACCTTTGCGCCAAGGAACCAGTCTAGACTTTGTACACCAGTTCAGAGAGTGGCAGCTGTCTGCAGAGGGCGCTTTGATCACACATCAGACTGCGTGTGTGGGGGCAGTTGCCTCGTGATCGTTGGCCGCGGTGGGTCTCTGACCGACATCACATGATATATCTAGCACTGCAACTGTATATGGTGCAAGTGCTTGTGTTTTGGGGATCTGTGTGTCTCCACAATATACCTGTATATAGGAGTGCCTGGTGGTCGACAGCTATACGCAGGATGCAGAAGTGATGATTTTGTATGGTGCAGTATATAAATTGTGTTTACTACAGCGACGTAGCGATTTGGCATGGTGGTACAATTGTTTGTGGTGGTATAGCCTGGTTGGATCTCGGTTTCACGCCGAAAAACTCAAGCTTTCCTCGACAGCAGCAGAACAGCGTAACTGACTATCTTTGGCTATAGTTTCCACGTTTCATGATCTGTAGACCACTTTTGCTGGGTTTAGCTGTCAGTGCAATACGACCACTGCATTTTATCTTTTTTTCGATCTGTACAGAAACAGTTTTCCTTTGAAATTCTCGTAATTTTTCTGTCTATAGAAAGTGATAGACAGTGTTCCCACACCAGCAGTAGCGGTTTGGTGGGTAAATTCAGTAAGAACCAATGAGGATGCTCCATTCAAAAATGGTTCAAATGGCTCTGAGCACTATGGGACTTAACATCTGAGGTCATCAGTCCCCTAGAACCTAGAACTACTTATACCTAACTAACCTAAGGACATCACACACATCCATGCCCGAGGCAGGATTCGAACCTGCGACCGTAGCAGCAGCGCGGTTCCAGACTAAAGCGCCTAGAACCGCTCGGCCACCGCATCCGGCTGCTCCATTCACAGGAGGTTCCATGATGTGTGAGAGTCACAAGATATCCTTTTTAGGGGGCATATGAGTCTCTACAGATTGGTTCGAACAAGTCAAGAGCAGAACAAGGCATCTACTGAAAGTTCCGTGACCAAGTGATGTCTTTTCTCTTCGAGTGTTCAGTGACAAGTCCAGGCAGGTCAACCTGCCACTGTGGCCTTCCAGGCCAGCAGTTGTAGGGCACCGAAAATTCCAGCCATTTTTCTCATCTGTGGTACAGTGCTTAGAGTTCTAGAAGAATCTTTCAGATCCAGTGTGCTGTGTGTCTGTGCTTAGACACTAGTGTGGGTTTCCCACTGTGGAACTGTGCTTCGAAAACTGAGGATAATAAAAAATAAGTTCCTTAGCACATCTGAATCTAGCAGCACATATAAACAAAGCCCAATCAGCATTTCATTTATTTCGACTTGTTGGTGAAGTGAACATCCTATGTAGAGTTACTATCTATTTTGAGTCTACCTGATACTAGTTTCGAGTGAAATTGTGAATATTTTCCAGCAGGATAACGCCAGTTGTGTGACATCACCAATGTTGAGCTGTATTGTGATTTTAGAAATTAATAAACTGTGTGAAAGCCATCCCTGCAGATTGTTTAAATAAACAATGTTCCACACTGTCTTGGCTTCCACAATTTGTTTCAATAAACGACATTTTTGCAGATTGTTTAACCAATACTCCAATGCCTTAAATTGTTCAGTGCAATGTGACTGACGATATATTAGCCTACTGTCGTGAGATCATCCTAGTCTAAGATTCCAACACAGACCGAGTGATTTTTCACACTATTTTTTTTTCAAGGCAATGGGGAGGGGAGGGAAGGGGTGGGGATTTACCAGAGAGGTGGTGAGGGAAGGGAACATGTGCCGACTGGGGAAAGTCCATGACGTCAACAGGGGTTAAGGGTAATTAATTGATCACTTAATTGATTTGCATAATTAATATGACATCACTTTGATATCAAAAGTGTGCCACAATCGATTTTATTCCGCTACCCACTGATCACCCGAGAATCATACGATGGAGTACGAACGTACCAATATCTTGGCACAGACTTCCAAATACTGGGACAGTGTCGTTAGAAAGGCCATAGAAATTCGCATCAGGGGCGATCTCATTAACTGAAACTGCGACTGTAATTTTAGCGAGGTTTGGGAACCAGCACTGATTTTAATTAAGAAGACTCTCAGCCAACAAAACGATCTGGCGACCAGGACGGACAGAGAACTTAAATCAACCCTATCACAGACACCGGCGCTAGCGTCTTTACGACCGCCACCGCGCAGCCGCGAACCGTGGCTGGAGCGGGTCGCGGGGCAAAGGATACTATTCTGCCGCACGCCCTCAGGAGCTCACTTCGTCGGCGCACCTCACAATGGCGACATGCCTGATTGCCGAAATGTTGTGCCCATTGGACTCCATGAACCGGCAGTACACCCGTAGACAGTTAGACCAGTCATACTGTGGTCTACGTGTTATGCTACACCAACACATGCAAAAATAAATAAACTTTTCACGAGCCTACTATCAGACATACCTCATAAATGTGTGCATGAGGGGGGAAAGAGAAACTTCAGACTTATTAGCCCTAGAACACTGAAGAGCGGAAAATGTTACATTGTTACCAAACCATGGTAAATTTTACAACTCCATATTTTATTCTAAGGAAGTCATAATTCATAGTTTATGCACTACAGGTATAAGGTCTGCACTGGTATGTCACTCACAAAATAAGTATAAAATGTTCTGTTTTGTTCCCTATACTGACAATATCCGATTGGCGGGAACCGCGAATTGGTACCAACTGCAATAGTAAATTTTACAAGTGTTTTTAATGTAGGGTTGGTGACTTCACTTCGAATTTTTGACAGAGAAACGTAGATAGTGAGGCGGGGCGGGGTCGGTCGTCTGCTTTTCTGTTAACGCTATCGTTCAGTCCACCTACCTCGATAGGATTCTTGCCAATGTCCCTTCACTCTGTGGTAGCAGATACGTGCTAGGCTATGTAAAGAAGCGTTGATGAAACCACCACCTAATACCTACCACACAGACGCCGCGTAACTCTAGCTGAAAGTCAGTTCCTGAAAGTTCATGATTAAAAAATCGGGCCTTCGGGATCTTCAGTCTATTTGCAGAAAAGCGTTTAAAATTAGATTAACTCTGCTATTTGTTCATACTGAAACACATGAAATGGCTATCAAGTCCGTATTTAATATGGTAAAACGTTATCATTCGAAGTTCACTGTCTGCATAACAAATATTCACACTAAAAGAAGAGTTGTTAAATTAAGTGATGTGTCGTTATCCCAGGCTGCTAGGCAATGCGCACTTCTTTGTCGTCTATGGCCCAGAATTGTAAACACGGGAGTATGAGAATCTATGTCCGAGTTGTGTTTCAGGTTAGGGGCTATCTGGGCTACTGGAATGAGCAAGTGATCGGTATGCCATTCGGTGAACGTGTGAAACTAATATGATAGAGGACCTCGTGTCAAGCTATAAAAAAGAACCAGCGCGGACATCACAGAAATAAAGTTCCACATCTTCGAATAATGTTACAGAAATTCCAGATATACAAAAATGTTCGCATCAATGGGACAAATACATTTACGCATAGCCAATAGCTGTATTACGAAAATTAAGAAATTAACGACTATTTGTATGAATAAGTACTTATACAAAATATTTACAAAATTCGATAGCACGCAGATCCATACACCCATAGTCAAGAACGGGGTCTCAGATGGGCGATGAACGGGTCAGTTGTCACCAATATTACTGCTTCCAATGGTGTCAGTCTTAGACCATATTTTAAATATATTTAATTATGCAACCGCCAGAAAGCCCAATTCTCCATACATATGCATAATATGAATACAACATTGATTAGCTCTAAATAGTCCCGTTCTCCTAACGTATTATATATGCAGATTCAAGTTGTATTTGATATATAAACGTATAATTAACTGTTTTGGCCATTAACAAAGATATATGCTATTTGACTAAATTGCAGGCTATGTAAATTCTGAGAGTACTCTTGAAAAGAGATCAAAGAGAAGCTCAAAATAATCAGGACATTCAGTTACATTTAAAAATTTTGTTATTGTTGAAGTAATGAGCACATGTGTGCGAATTATATATTTCACTTATTAATTGATGAATCAGTTGACTTCGAAAAACGTGTGTGACTCGAAACTGACCAGCAAGACGGGTGCTCCCCTCATAACGTTAGCTGTACGCCTGATTTATCGTAAATTTCAGTGTGGGCCATATTCCCAAATTTCGGCTGTTACGTTGGAGACTGGTACGCTAGGAAAGTATACAAAGTCGCTAGTCAATGAAGACCTTGTAACTCCATCTGACAATGAAATCCAAGTAAATCCATTACCAAATGTAGACAATTATGGCACATAGCCGGTTGAAACCTTCCTTCTTCGAGTTGTACGGTGTCGCCATCTAGCAGCAATAATGAAAAGCTCACATCTCCAGCGATATGTAGTTTCTGCTGTAAACCTTGCATCTCCGGTAATCACCATCGTCGGTGCACAGGGCGAACACATGCTCCGATATTAAAACGTCTTTTGATGTGATAGTGACCTTTTTGACTGACAGACCCACCACTGCTTTATTGCTACAGGTACATGTTAGTATTTCTAGGTATTTATGTATTGTATTTTAATATACACAATCAATATTGACCTCTTTAAATACAATGTTGATTTAAGAGTTTTTCATCGCTCGTAAAGCAGACTGCACTCGGCACATGCGAGGTTTTAATTTTAGAACTTTACAGAATCGTATACATTCTACAGTAACTACTTTATTTTCAGTTATGGGTAAATAGAGTAAATTCACTCTTAACCTTGTGAAATAAGCCAACAACGTGTCATATCGTATAAAATCAGCGGGAGGAGTTTCTAGTCAGGTTCCTCTTTGTCCTGCACCAAAAGAAAGAGTAAACCTACAAAATGGAGGTAAACCGCTTATATTGTTGTAACTTTAAGTAAGATCCTGTTTTTAAAGTTGAGCTGATTAAATTATTTAAATATTATTGTTTACACTACAGATACTGCGGAAAAAGAAGCCAATACAGAGGCGAATTCCACTTCTGAGTTTGAAAGTCTCTTCGAACACAGCAGCGAGGATGATATCTCCAGTGACAGTAGTGATGTGTATGATCCAGATAAAAACAAAAATGACCATAGCAGTAACAACAGACGACGATGACGAAGTTGATGTGGGAGTAAAAAGTACTAAGCAGCACCGTAGAAGGAAAAGCAATCAATCACTTCAAAGTTTGCAGAAAGAAATACGTATGAGGGGACAGGATTATTTAGGAATGCAAAAAGATGAGTTTGGCACAAAGAGACCAACAATGAACAGAAGTAGGAGAGAAATGAAACCACGATGTACTTCTTAACATTCTCCTTTAAATCGGAACAGGAATTGCAAGAATATTACAGAAGAGCAGAGACCGCTAATAACTAATCATTTCTGGGAAGATATATCTTGGGGTGAAAGAAAAATTTTTGTTAGAAGCCATGTCTACTATGTTCCAGTTAAAAGACGCAGAAATTTCAGAATGTAATATATCTCACCGCTCTAACACACTATATTACAATTTTGTAATATAAGGACAGAGAAAAGGTGCCTGCAAGACTATGTTTCTGAATACTTTGTGCTTAGGCGAATGGAGGGTCAGAACATGGGCATCTAGTGCATCAGGAAGAACGCTTGCAGAAGGGCCTCAAATGCAGGAGAGACCAACGAAAGTTTCAGGTCGACGACAATCAGAATCATATTTTTTTGCAGAGCTGGCGAAACTGGAATCGCATTACTGCCGTCGTTCTTGCACGAAACTCTACTTGGAACCTAACTAGCAGTACTACATTGGGAATATATACAGTTTTGCAAGAGAAGAGGACAAATCCCAGCTGCTTGCAAACAGTTCTGCAAGGTATTCGATGAAAATAATCTTAACTTACTTTCGCCTAAAAAGGACCAGAGCAATCTTTGTTGTTCTGCCAGACAGGCAATGTCTCAGACAATGAATACTCTTTGCATATGGTCCGAAAACCTGTGGCAAGGGAAGCGAAAAATAGTGATAAATTAGGACCAGCTGGAGTGTTTACAATGGACCTTTAAGCACTTCTGATTTCTCCCAGGCTAAAAGCATCTGCACTGTACTATAAAAGCAAACTAAAGGTCCACAACTTTACCATCTATGATTTAAAAAGTAATGATGGCTATTGTTACCTTTGGCAAGAGAGTGAAGGTGGACTAACAGCTTCGGAATTTGCCAGTATACTCGTGCATTTTATAGAAACGTACGTCCAAAAGATTCAGAAGCTATTTTCTAAAGCGACGGATGCACGTACCAGAATCGAAACTCAGTCATCAGTAATGCACTGGCTCATTTCGCCAATCAGAAAGGCATTACAATAGCGCAAAAATTTCTGGAGAAAAGTCACACTCAAATGGAGTGTGATTCTATGCACTCCACCATAGAAAGGAAGTCAAAAAACGACATATTTATACTCCTACTGGCTATGTAGAAGTTTGCACTACCGCAAGATAAAGTCCTAGACCTTATGTTGTCAATTATTTGGATCACACATGTTTCAGGTCCTATGATAAACTCTCGTTGTATTCGTCTATTCGGCCAGGATCCAAAATTGGGGATCCAAAAGTGACTGATATCCCGTGTCTCAAGTATGATCACTCCGTAAAAATTGAAATTCAGCGATACATGGGAACCACTTCCAAGAAGGATGTCAAACATACCTAGCTCATTTACACTGCTCCCTCTCTACAGTTCACCACTAAAGATCAGTGCAGAAAAGTTTACGCATTTGCAACAACTAAAGCTGGTCCTTCCTAGGGATGTGCATTCATATTATGACACACTGCCTCACACTTTTAATGAGAGAACACGTCCGTGCCTAAAAAAATGCAGCCGAAAATAAACTTGTTTACAGCCACCTATGACTGTGATTGTGATAGTAGCAGTAATATCAACAATAATAAATGTTAATAAACTGCACAAATGTTTACAGTAATAAAAGTTTAATTAAAGTTAACAACATTGTTTCTATGTTTTTTAAACAATGTAATTTATTAATATCCAGATTCCAATATTTTGATCAATGTGAAATTATTCATTTCACTTTATATCTGTAACAATGTATCCTTACAGATGTTTCATAATACACAAATTATGTAAAGTTTAAGTAAGTATTTTTTAAACAAATGAAGCATTCATTCATTTCAGTTCTTAACAGTGCTCTCGTTACACGCCTCTTATCTCCATCACTTGCCAAAAAAATAACTGTGAAAACCTCGTAACTCCAAAAACTGGCAGACAATTTGATGTGCATAATAAAGTCTTATGTACCAATGACTAGATCCATATTGTGTAGCAGAAACCACTACATTTGACTAATCAGGTCCCCATGTGATTTCTATAATTCGTTTTTTTTTTCTCTTGTGAAATTTGATCAGTTTGAGTTACGAGGTTTCATTGCCTAGCTACGATAAGGCTGAACGACTTTAATACTTCCTCCAACATATTTCTTCATCTACTGTGCCTGTACCTTCAATAAAGGTTACGGCTCCATTTTTAGGACTGCCGTCAAGTGACGGTGTTTTTTATTGAAAAAAAACCATGAATATTTTACTTGGGGTCTTAAATGTGCAACTGTCTGGTTTAATCATTTTAAAAACATGTACATATTTTATACTATCAAATCTTTTATAAAATGTGTTTGTATATTTTATTAATGCACTCGACTGAAGTGCAGCAACATAGCACTGTCAGCCCTGTCAGAACAAGGAAATAAATTAACAGTGCGATGCAGGGAACAAAAACGCCACTCAGCGGGATGGAATGTGTGCCGCTTTGAGTAATGTTCAGATGTTTGGCAATTGATCTGTCGCGCTGGTTTCGTACTTTACTAGTTTTCGGGTGGTAGTCTCTGAACATCATCACGGAAGTTAGACCAATTCGCTGTAGTTCTGTGATATAAACTGGCCGTGACCCAGCACTGAAACATTTTGCAAGTGGTAGACTCGCGTGGTTTCAATACGTTATAATTTCACGAATGGAATGGAAGACAGTGCTATGAGACATTGACTGTATTTTAATGTATTAACTGTTGGTCTTTGGTGAATCTGAGACGCTTTGGAACTTTTTCTTTGCGCGCTATTTAAATAAACGGTAGCTCATGGGTATCTGCTAGCACTTGTTCGCGTCTATGCAAACCTTACTGCTCTCTAATATTTCGTATGTTTAGATAGTGGTCAACATGTATTCGCCATCTGAAGCGCTGTAAGATCACTATTCATAAGTTTTACTTGAAAGAATAAGAATAAATAATTGCTTTTAATTTATCCATGTATTTTTGTGTTGGCTACTATAACTGGTCCTCCAGGACCAAAGACATTTGTTTTCTAATTTCATTTGAGGGTATGAGGATGTGTTAAACTTGTTGTTATTTCAGCTAAGACAGCAGTAGGGCATGTACGTGAAAGTGTGATACCCACCCACAAGACGACGTAAACTAGGACCTGTTAATCAGAGTGGTACATTCACCCAATCCACATCAACTTATTTCTGATTGCATTCGTTTGCAGGAGATATTCCAAGTAGTAACTTATTAAGTTGTGAACCGTGCGAGGCTTGAGTGAACTGAGGAATTATGATGGAAAATTGCGTCATCTGCATCCACTGTAGCTTAGATACATTACCATTGATTGACGAATACAGTTTTCATGAGCAATATTATGTTCTTTGAGTAATTAAAATCTACAGGATACGACCCCAGAATGACAGTGCCCCCTAATACAGTTCTCTAACCTATATTTTTGGTAAACAACTATATACAATATTCGTATTTATTCATTAGCGCATGGAAAACCAAGTGTCACTCATGTACCCAAAGGATTCGTCATGAAGTCTTTCCCTGTGATGTCTATGAGACCTTCAATGAAAATATGAGTACACTGCTGAAAAAAATTACTTCTTCATTCAATCCAATTTTCTTGATTATCCTGTTTGAAGGATATCCCATATTTAAAAATGCATTTGTGAATGAGTGAGATGAACTACGTTTTGTCTCCAGAATGAGATTTTCACTCTGCAGCTGAGTGTGCGCTGATATGGAACTTCCTGGCAGATTAAAACTGTGTGCCCGACCAAGACTCGAACTCGGGACCTCTGCCTTTCGCGGGCAAGTGCTCTAGTGGTAGAGCACTTGCCCGCGAAAGGCAATGGTCCCGAGTTCGAGTCTCGGTCGGGCACACAGTTTTAATCTGCCAGGAAGTTTCATACGTTTTGTCTATTTATTTGGCAAACACGCTGAGAAAAGTGGCCCCTTCGTGTTGAAAAGCTGTTATATTGTCTCCCGCCGATCTTTTTTCCACTTTTTTCGTGTTTCGGGTGACTCTTCGTTTTAACGGCGATACATATTTTTCTCTTGAACTTTAGAATGTGCGTTACAAATCTGGTAACAAGGCCGCAGGGTCCTGTAGGAAATACATACACCTACATACAAGCTGACTTTTGCAAAACATTAAACAGGAACTTCGCAGCAAGAGCTTTCAGCTTTCTCAATTGTGCCCTTTTTTACAGAATATTTTCGTTTCCAACGCAATATTTCACTTCATTGTACACACAAGAGAGAATACGAAGAGAGCGCAACAAACAGTCGCTAGTAGATGACAACGCAGAACAACACACACATGCAAGGCGAATTTATAAAACCCAGTATAACGTAGAATTAATCATTCCTCAAAGAGTTAAAGCAATGCTTATCATAATTAATTTGAACTTACACATAAAATGAGGGATTTCCTTGTGACTATATACATTTCACAAAATATTTCATCTTAGAAAATGGCATTCATAAATCGTCTTCTTGTAATGTTTCTGAACTCGTTCGGTTTCTCCTACACAAGCAAGGCTGACGTCATTTCAGCAATGGCTTTTGTTGCTTGCTGATTTGATTGATCGAGGTGCCACAGCGGTTACTCATTATCTGGAGTAACGGGACTCAGAGCCACATCCGGCCAACCAAATTTAGGTTTTCCATTAATTCCCTCAATTACTTAAGGTGCTGAATGATTCAAAGGTACAGGCAAGAATTGTTCCTTGCGCGTCCTTGTACTATCCAAAGTTGTGCTAACATACATGGGACATTAAAACTTAGTGCCAATCCCTCTTTCCTCCTTTTGTAGTTAATGAATAATCTGCCTTTCTAGAAATTGGAATCATTACATTTTTCTTGAAGGCTTGGCGGTATTTCATCTATCTTCACAGCAGGTAGAATATTTTGGTCATGGCTGGCTTTCATAAGGACCTCACTAATACTGAGAAAATTTCGTCTCTTCCGGTGGTCTTGTTTCGACTTAGCGCTCTCTCAGAAGTTAATACACTACTGGCCATTAAAATTGCTACACGAAGAAGAAATGCAGATGACAAACGGGTATTCATTGGACAAATATATTATACTAGAACTGACATGTGATTACATTTTCACGCAGTTTGGGTGCATAGATCCTGAGAAATCAGTACCCAGAACAACCACCTCTGGCCGTAATAACAGCCTTAATACGCCTGGGCATTGAGTCAAACAGGGCTTGCATGCCGTGTACAGGTACAGCAGTGGCCATGCAGCTTCAACACGATACCACAGTTCATCAAGAGTAGTGACTGGCGTATTGTGACGAGTCAGTTGCTCAGCCACCATTGACCAGACGTTTTCAATTGGTGAGGGATCTGGAGAATGTGCTGACCAGTGCAGCAGTCGAACATTTTCTTTATCCAGAAAGGCCCGGACAGGACCTGAAACATGCGGTCGTGCATTATCCTGCTGAAATGTAGGGTTTCGCAGGGATTGAATGAAGGGTAGAGCTACGGGTCGTAACACTTCTGAAATGTAACAAATGGTTCAAATGGCTCTGAGCACTATGCAACTTAACTGCTGAGGACATCAGTCGTCTAGAACTTAGAACTAATTAAACCTAACTAACCTAAGGACATCACCCACATCCCTGCCCGAGGTAGGATTCGAACCTGCGACCGTAGCGGTAGCCCGGCTCCAGACTGCAGCGCCTAGAACCGCACGGCCACTCCGGCCGGCTGAAATGTAACGTCCACTGTTCAAAGTGCCGTCAGTGCGAACAAGAGTTGACCGAGACGTGTAACCAATGTCACCTCATACCATCACGCCGGGTGATACGCCAGTATGGCGATGACGAATACACGCTTCCAATGTGCGTTCACCAGGATGTCGGCAAACACGATTGCAAAAAAAATGACGTTTTGCCATTCGTACACCCATGTTCGTCGTTGAGTGCACCATCGCAGGCGCTCCTATCTGTGATGAGGTGTCAAGGGTAACCGCAGCTATGGTCTCCGAGCTGATAGTCCATGTTGCTGCAAACGTCGTCGAACTGTTCGTGCAAATGATTGTTTTCTTGCAAACGTCCCCATCTGTTGACTCAGGGATCGAGACGTGGTTGCACGATCCGTTACAGCCATGCGGATAAGATGCCTTTCATTCGACTGCTACTGATACCAGGCCGTTGGGATCCAGCACGGCGTTCCGTATTACCCTCCTGAATCCACCGATTGCCGATTCTGCTACCAGTCATTGGATCTCGACCAACGCGAGCAGCAATGTCGGGTTACGATAAACCGCAATCGCGACAGGCTACAATCCGACCTTTATCAAAGTCGGAAACGAGGTGGTACGCATTTCTCCTCCTTACACGAGGCATCACAACAACGTTTCACCAGGCAACGCCGGTCAACTGCTGTTTGTGTACGAGAAATCGTTTGGAAACTTTCCTCATGTCAGCACTTTGTAGGTGGCGCCTACCTTGTGTGAAAGCTCTGAAAAACTGATCGTTTGCATATCACAGCATCTTCTTCCTGTCGGTTAAATTTCGCGTCTGTAACACGTCATCTTTGTGGTGTAGCAATTTTGATGGCCAGTAGTGTATAAAGGCAGCTTACTCCGTTAGTAGTAACGATATTTGATAGTAATGCTTGGTGAACCACCTTATTACGTTGAAACCAAACTGTAGATATAGCTACCCACTACTCTTTGTTGCTTTGAATTAGAGAAGTCAGTATCCCTATATCTGATTTTCGAACGTTTCCCATTGAGTGTAAGTGTCGTACGAAGGTTAATCACATTTGCTAGTTACTGGTTACACTGATGAGGACAATCGTGGCTCAAACCGTGAAAAAATTCTTCATGTGAGCCTGTAGGTATTCCTACCTACTTCTTCTTCTTCTTGCGTTACGGCCTGTCTAGGACCACAGATAGCCCATTCGTGGACTGCATTTTCCTCTTCTCCGACAACCTCTTCATTCTTTCGCTTCTTCTCTCCCGCTCTTCTTCCGTTTCCGTTTCTCCTGTCGGCTCCACTGGTGACACTCTAATCTATTCCTACCTACCTATGTTAAGGTAAATTTTAACTGTGATGTTAGGCTTCATACGTCATTATTCCTAGCGTCATAGGCGGTAAGGGCAATGGTCACATCGCTATTAATGCATGGTGTTCACTCGGTTTTGTCGAAGAAATTTTGCACTGAAACTCACGCAACAATAATAAATAAACTAGCCAAACTGATGGAAGTAACATGCGCTGTAGATCAGGGGGGCACGATGCGATGCCTCACGGTAACCTGGGCAGACGGTAACTGACATCACGTGACGGCTGGCGTTAGGTGCCCATTGGTCGGCGTCCACTGCATCGAAGGCAAACTATCGACCAGGAAGTGTTCTGAGCTGAACAGACAGCCACGAGCTCTTCCGCGGATATGTTTTTGAAAGATTTTTCTGTTATTGTTGGGTCATAATATGAAGCTATATTTATGATTCATCACACTGATGCTTCAGCATACAGACGAAATATCGTTTAAAAGTCGGGTAAGTAATTGATTCGAACTCTCGACTTTCTGTTTGCACTGTGTAATGTTTACCACCAGACCACGAGAAGAAAAAGCACCAAAGATTGTGCGGAAAATTGAGGCTTGCTCAAAGAACTTCCGTATCCTACAGTATTGCCAGTTCGTGCAGATGGCTGGGTTTAATATTCTGAAGGGGTGTCCAAGTTTATTACTGCGTTAAGAGAACAACTCTGACTAAATCTCTTTGCCAGCTGCAAACTGGAAATTACTCCAGACTATAAATTCAGTATCTCCAAGCCATGAGGTCATCTGTGCTGAATTCATTCTGATATTGTACTTAGAGTAAATTTCTACCACTATCAACACGTCGACCATCTAACACGACGCTCCTACCGCCTCTGGCGCTTCCGTTTTAAATGGTGTTGTTCGTGCCATAGAACGAATTCATGATTGTAACTATTCTCTGACAGCAATAATACACTACTGGCCATTAAAATTGCTACACCACGAAAACGACGTGCTACAGACGAGAAATTTAACCGACAGGAAGAAGATGCTGTGATATGCTAATGATTAGCTTTTCAGAGCATTCACACAATGTTGGCGCCAGTGGCGACACCTACAACGTGCTGACATTAGGAAAGTTTCCAACTGATTTCTCATACACAAACAGCAGTTGACAGGCGTTGCCTGGTAAAACGTTGTTGTGATGCCTCGTGTAAGGAGGAGAAATGCGTACCATCACGTTTCCGACTTTGATAAAGGTCGGATTGTAGCCTGTCGCGATTGCGATTTTTCGTATCGTGACAATGCTGCTCGCGTTGGTCGAGATCCAATGATTGTTAGCAGAATATGGAATCGGTGGGTTCAGGAGGGTAATACGGAACGCCATGCTCCATCCCAACGGCCTCGTATCACTAGCAGTCGAGATGACAGGCATCTTATCCGCATGGCTGTAACGGATCGTGCAGCCACGACTCGATCCCTGAGTCAACAGATGGGGACGTTTGCAAGACAACAACCATTTGCAGGAGCAGTTCGACGACGTTTGTAGCATTATGGACTATCAGCTCGGAGACCATAGCTGCGGTTACCCTTGACGCTGCATCACAGACAGGAGTGCCTGCGATAGTGTACGCAACGACGAACCTGGGTGCACGAATGGCAAAACGTCATTTTTTTCGGATGAATCCAGGTTCTGTTTCAGCATCATGATGGTCGCATCCGTGTTTGCCGACATCCAGGTGAACACACATTGGAAGCGTGTATTCGTCATCGCCATACTGGCGTATCACCGGGCGTGATTGTATGGGGTGCCATTGGGTAAACGTCTCGGTCACCTCTTGTTCGCATTGAAGAGACTTTGAACAGTGGACGTTACATTACAGACGTGTTACGACCCGTGGCTCTACCCTTCATTCGATCCCTGCGAAATCCTACATTTCAGCTGGATAATGCACGACCGCATGTTTGCAGGTCCTGTACGGGCCTTTCTGGATGCAGAAAATGTTCGACTGCTGCCCTGGTCAGCACATTCTCCAGACAATACGCCAGTCACTACTCTTGATGATTCTGGTATCGTGTTGAAGCTGCTTGGGCAGTTATACCTGTACACGCCATCCAAGCTCTGTTTGACTCAATGCCCAGGCGTATCAAGGCCGTTATTACGGCCAGAGGTGGTTGTTCAGGGAACTGATTTCTCAGGATCTATGCACCCAAATTGCGTGAAAATGTAATCACATGTCAGTTCTAGTATAATATACACTCCTGGAAATTGAAATAAGAACACCGTGAATTCATTGTCCCAGGAAGGGGAAACTTTATTGACACATTCCTGGGGTCAGATACATCACATGATCACACTGACAGAACCACGGCACATAGACACAGGCAACAGAGCATGCACAATGTCGGCACTAGTACAGTGTATATCCACCTTTCGCAGCAATGCAGGCTCCTATTCTCCCATGGAGACGATCGTAGAGATGCTGGATGTAGTCCTGTGGAACGGCTTGCCTTGCCATTTCCACCTGGCGCCTCAGTTGGACCAGCGTTCGTGCTGGACGTGCAGACCGCGTGAGACGACGCTTCATTCAGTCCCAAACATGCTCAATGGGGGACAGATCCGGAGATCTTGCTGGCCAGGGTAGTTGACTTACACCTTCTAGAGCACGTTGGGTGGCACGGGATACATGCGGACGTGCATTGTCCTGTTGGAACAGCAAGTTCCCTTGCCGGTCTAGGAATGGTAGAACGACGGGTTCGATGAGGGTTTGGATGTGCCTGCACTATTCAGTGTCCCCTCGACGATCACCAGAGGTGTACGGCCAGTGTAGGAGATCGCTCCCCACACCATGATGCCGGGTGTTGGCCCTGTGTGCCTCGGTCGTATGCAGTGCTGATTGTGGCGCTCACCTGCACGGCGCCAAACACGCATACGACCATCATTGGCACCAAGGCAGAAGCGACTCTCGTCGCTGAAGACGACACGTCTCCATTCGTCCATCCATTCACGCCTGTCGCGACACCACTGGAGGCGGGCTGCACGATGTTGGGGCGTGAGCGGAAGACGTCCTAACGGTGTGCGGGACCGTAGCCCAGCTTCATGGAGACGGAGCAATTTGGCGGTACGTCCACCCGGCCTCCCGCATGCCCACTATACGCCCTCGCTCAAAGTCCGTCAACTGCACATACGGTTCACGTCCACGCTGTCGCAGCATGCTACCAGTGTTAAAGACTGCGATGGAGCTCCGTATGCCACGGCAAACTGGCTGACACTGACGGCGGCGGTGCACAAATGCTGCGCTGCTAGCGCCATTCGACGGCCAACACCGCGGTTCCTGGTGTGTCCGCTGTGCCGTGCGTGTGATCATTGCTTGTACAGCCCTCTCGCAGTGTCCGGAGCAAGTATGGTGGGTCTGACACACCGGTGTCAATGTGTTCTTTTTCCATTTCCAGGAGTGTATTTGTCCAATGAATACCCGTTTATCATCTGCATTTCTACTTAGTGTAGCAATTTTAATGGCGAGTAGTGTAATAATGTGTGCTTCCTTTTTCAATGTTTGTATGTATTTAGTTGCTTGAATATTAATTTTTCACAGATGTTGGCGTATGTGACGTTACTGCTTGGGGTGTTCTCCCTGCAAATGCGTGCTTTCCAAGCACCAGGGATAAAAATGCTGTCATTAATAGACGCATGTGGAGGATATGATAGCGAGGTATCTGGTATTTTGGGTAGTGGTAAAAACTATTCTCTCTCTCTCTCTCTCTCTCTCTCTCTCTCTCTCTCTCTCTCTCTCTCTCTCTCTCTCTCTCTCTCTCCCTGTCGTGTGAGTGTGTGCGCGCTGGCATAGATAGTAAATGTATCTATGAAGACAGTGACAGAGTCCCCAGCGTGTGATGCCACAGCTGATGAAGAGGATGAACACGCGCAGCAAGTATGGTGGCAATTTAATATACCGAATTTGGGCGAATGGACACAGATGTGCGCGTCCTTACTGTAGTCTGAAAATGCCGGAATGTACGTCAGACAACAGTCTCGACACCATGCACTATTACCACTACTCCACTGCGCCTGGCTTAGCGTGGGTCGCAGCGCTCAGGAGCATGTACACTGAGTGGAACTGTGGACTGACATCAACATGCTTCTGTTCTTCGAGCGCGGGATCTGCGGGGAACTTTGTCAGTGTTTTCATAGATACATTTAGGCAAACAAAGTGCGAAGGGTTGGAAGATTTAATTCCAGCCATCAGTGATACTTATACTAGGCATCAGGAGCTCAAGTACAGTTCCGGGAGCCCTGAGGCCAATACATAAAGTAGAGGCCCTTGCACCTCCTATACGCTTATCCCCTCTCCACCCCATTTCTATCTCAACGAAACGTCGCCCACTCGTCGCCTTTCACAGCCAATCTGCCCTCCCCCCCCCCCCCCCCCCCCCCACACACACACACTACATTACACTATTTCCCGGCCGCTCTCCTTCAGCTTAAGAGCAAAAAGTGAAATAAGTAAGAAAAACCTTACAACCTTCTATTTTACTGTAAATACGTAGGTTGGAACTTAAATAGTGGCAACACTGTTGTGGAGACACTATGCAATGGAATCTGCTACTGTAGCTGATAGCACACGTTGCTGACATTCCCACCTTACCTCTGAGCAAATAGTCTCGCCAGTTCCACGTTACTGGCGTGCGCACAATTGAGGGTAACACACTCATTTGTGAGCGAGCGGTCTAACGTAACGATGTCACTATGTTTTCGAAACAGAAACAACAGAGTTGGATCAAGATTGAATGTGCCAGAGGTCGTACAGCACGACAGTGTCATCAAGGTCTTCAAGAGGCGTGCGGGGAATCGGCATTGCTGTACAGAACAGTGGGTAAAAGCCTTCAGCGAAGGTCGGCAAACTGTGGCAGACATGCATCGGGCAGGTCGTCCTAGCTTCTCTGAAGAAGAAGTGCATGCTGTTGCCGCGTTAGTGTACAGTGGTCGGCGCCATACGATTCGTGAGCTCGTCCACGAAACCGGATACTGTGCTTAGCATCCTGAAGGAACGCCTGGGCATACGAAGAACTGCATCACGATGGGCTCCGCATGACTTGACGGAAATGCAAAAATGGATGTGTTACGACGCTGCAGAAATGGATGCGTTACGACGCTGCTCAGACCCACTTGGAGCACTATGAACGCGAAGGAGAGGCTTTCTTACGACGCATCGTAACACTGGATGAGACATGGGTCACATCGTACGACCAAAAACTGAAACGCCAATCCAACGAATGGCGTCATTATGAGTCGCCGAGTAAGTTGAAAGTGCGTCAGAGCCCCAGTATGGTGAAAGTTATGGTGGTTCTCGTGTACAATTGTGATGGTGTTATCCTAATGCACTACGTTTTCCACGGCAGACCGTCAGTGCACAGTATTACTGTTCGTTTCTGGAGCATCACCTGCGACCAGCTTTGCGGAAGAAGCGGCGACACTTTCTGCGCAACCCACCCATCATTTTGCACGACAATGCGCGGGCGCATACAGCGCACGCTGTGGCTGCTCCGTTCAGTCGATGGAACTGGGAAGTACTGTACCATCCACCATACTCTCCGGACTTAAGTCCACGTGACTTTGATTTGATTCCGAAGATGAAGGAACCACTTCGTGGCATTCGCTTCAGAACTGTTCCAGATATTCGACAGGAAGTATACCGCTTCATTCGCACCATCAACAGAACAGGCTCTGCTAACGGTATACTACGCCTTCCACATCGATGGCAACGGGTTCTACACAACGCTGGTGACTACTTTGAAGGACAGTAACAGGTGAAACGTGTAACTCTTTTGTATCGGTTGTGAATAAATAGTTGTCACTAACCCTCGTATAATCTTAACGATTTCCCCCCATTTTATATTAACAGCATAGAACTGTTACGCCCCTACAGCACTGCACATAACAAATACTGCACACTACCCTAGGGACATCTTAATTACATACAAAACAAAACCTTTAATGAGAATCATCTTAGGTTCATAATAATAACATAAAAACCAATGGAAGAAACTGAATAATGTCACAAAAGTGAAATAATATCTGATACTGTACTGCAAGACAAGACAAGAATCCGAACATCCAGCATGCTGAGATAATTTTAGGTCAGAAACTTCTGTTATAGCGCGTAAAGGTCAGTCTGCTCTGTAACTGTTCGTTTGCACATTTTTGACATGGTTTTTGCATTTTCGGAAATACTAATTTCGCGATCTGGTATGACGACTTGAAAATGGGTCCCGACCCGAAACTAGCCATCGAGTGAACAAAAAAGTGAAATTTGCGAATTTGGCTGGTTTTTCATTGTACTGAAAACAAGAATGAATAAATAATTTGAAAGAAGTATGAAAGCGTGAATATCCATATAAAAATGTAAACTATTAATGAAACGTATTTGCTTAGTGCTCCAAATTCTCGTCTTACTCAAATTCCATTTCTTGTAGCCCCTATGTGCAAAATGGTCCACTACTCTAGAAAAATCAATATTCATGCTCTTTAATTTCCTACATAATTTACAGGTCCAAATCTTCATTTGTAGTCGTCGGATCGCTGTAAATTGCGTGACGATACTTTTTACTAGACCATACCTTAAAGTCTTATCCTGTTCCACTTGTGGATGGAGCATGGAAAGACTGCTTGTGCACCTCTATGCGAGCGGTTATTTCCATAATTTGATCTCTGCGGGATATACACGTAGGGGGCTGAAGAACGTTCGGGGTTTCTGTTTTGAAAGATGAGTCTTGGAGTATTCCAAGCACGTACTTGACATACACCCGGTGTATTTCTTAGAGTACTACTAGTTAAAATTTTCCAAGATTTCCGTTCCATTCTCTGACCAGACAACCAAACCAGTAAGCATTCGCGCCACCTTTCTTCTGTTGATAGTGTTTACTAGACGCGTACTCATTTCTGAACCGTTGTAGAACGTGAATATTTTTGTGGTGTTTTTAGTATAGAGAAAGAACCTTCAACTTTTACAACGGTCGGGGTTCTGCTAGATGCATCAGGATGGCTTTAAATCAAGTTTGTATCAAAATTATCTGTACAGAAGAAGAATATTATGGTAAAATGTCATTGAAAAACTTAAGAACTTCATTTTTAAGATCTTAGTCGCAGGCGGGCGGTACTTATGAAGAAAGGGTATATTGCTACGAAGGCATCTTCATTCCTTAAAACCAGTTACTGAGCTGCGAATAAACGTTGACAATCACTGGATAAAAAGTGTTACTTTAAGTCCAGTTAGGGGCTGTATCAGGCTCTCGTGCTCGTACAAGATCGCCAAAGTGCTTCTCGACCGCTTGAACTCCCTCGTTAGGGACTTAACGCTCGATAGCCCATGTTTCACAGATGTTGAAAGTTTCGCCAAGTAATTTGTCGCATGATTCTTTGATGCTAGCTGTTTCTGAGAGCAACCGAGCGATATGTTGCAATGGTAAAACACTGGACTTCCATTCAGGAATACGGTGATTCATATCCCGGTCCGTAATTTCACTGCAAACCACTCGAGGCAAATGCTGGGCTGGTCCCTTTCAAGAGGACATGGCCGACTTCCTTACTCATCCTTTCTCTACCCAACTTGGCACTCCGTTTCTAATCATCTTGTCGTCGACTGTACTTGAACCCTTACCTTCCATCTTTGTTTTGGACAGTGACTATGGAGTCATATGTACCTGCAACGTCCATACTCTCGGACCGTAAGAACTAATGTATTGGTTTATACTGAACCCGAAAAGGGTAACATTATGTTTTAAGACCGATTACTATACTTCATTTGATACATTTCTTATTCTTACGACTGTTTATCAGAGCTTAATTTCTGTCTGCACAGATGTTTCTTATCTGCCATCCCCGCGCGTTGAAGTTGGCGTCTTTAGCGTTGCTCTGGAAGTTCTCACGGAATACAGTTTTAAATCCTACCACAGTAGCATCCTGTGAGAAAAAAATTGTAGATGTTATCATCTGTTTCGAAATAACGTGATGTTTCTTGATTAACCACTTAGCCTCTACGGCGCCTTCAAGGATTGAATTTAAATTATGATTTGATTCTTTTTGCACACTATTGTACACACCACTCTTGACGGTTGCTGCATCATAGTATTGGCCGAAATAGTTGCTCACATATAGTCCATTTCGTAATATGCATTCAGTTCACTGATGTCCATATCCTAATGTAGACCGATCTTTGACCTGGGTAAAGCAGGCAGATACGTTTACGTCAGAATGGTTTCCAAAACAAACTCATTTGCTTAACCTAGGGTAAACTTCTATGACTGATCGATTTTACTAAATTTTCCGATTTTTCTTCCCATTTTAATGTTTCCTAATTTTTCGTATTTATTTTAAATACCAGAGGCACCTCAACCTTCCGGGCACTGCCCCCGTCGCCCCCGGCTTGTTATCATCGCTGGATAGTTTCCTAAGAATTTTACATAACACTATAAAATCTAAGAAGAAGCGAGGCTGCTGGAGTAGACGACATTCCCTGAGAACTGCTGATGTCCTTGGGAGAACCAGCTATAACGAAACTGTTTCACCCGGTGTACAATATACACTGAAGAGCCAAAGAAACTGGTACATCTGCCTAATATCGTGTAGGCATCCCAGATATGCTCAACTGTTCAACTGTGTGAAATCTTATGGGACTTAACTGCTAAGGTCATCTGTCCCTAAGCTTGCACACTACTTAACCTAAATTATCCTAAGGACAAACACACACATCCGTGCCCGAGGGAGGACTCGAACCTCCGCTGGGACCAGTCGCACAGTCCATGACTGCAGCGCCTTAGACCGCACGGCTAATCCCACGCGGCCCAGATATGCTCAATAATGTCATGTCTGAAGAGTTGGTTGGTGGCCAGCCGAAGTGTTTAAACTCAGAAGAGTGTCCCTGGAGCCAAGCAATTCTGGACGTGTGGGTTGTCGTATTGTCCTGCTTGAAACTGCCCAAGTCTGTCGGAATGCGCAATGGACATGAATGGATGTAGGTAATAAGACAGCCTGCTTACGTACGTGTCACCTGTCAGAAATGACGGAAGAAATGACGACACATGGAAGTTTGAGCCTGGCCGTGAGCCGCACACGGAATAGCCAATACGGTTAAGTCGACCACTCACGTAAAGCGGTAAATCCGGTTGCGAGTCCCGGTTCGGCACGTATTTTCATTGTCGTTGTCGGCCGCTGTGGAGGAGCGGTTCTAGGCGCTTCTGTCTGAGCCACGCGACCCCTACGGTCGCAGGTTCGAATCTTGCCTTGGGCATGGATGTGTGTGATATCCTTAGGTTAGTTAGGTTTAAGTAGTTCTAAGTTCTAGGGGACTGATGACCTCAGATGTTAAGTCCCATAGTGCTCAGAGCCATTTGAACCATTTTTTGCATTGTCGTTATTATACAGCTGATGGTCGTTCGTATTCACAACTGCGAATACATTTTATGTACTTTAAAAAAACTGTGAACAGCAGTAAGAACGCGGAGCAACGATAGCAGTCAGTAGGTAAACCAACAAGAAAAATCTGAGTTTCGACAACCCGTGGTGCCCAAAACACAGGCGTCAAACTGAATTTCACCTTCATGGGGACGCATAACATAAATTCTCACTAGTATATAAAATCAATAAATTGGAGATCTTCGATACTGCAGTTACGTTCAGCGTAATTTGATTATGTGAACGAGTCATCCAGACTGTTTATCATGTTTCTCAGATATAGTTTGTGTTGGGTATCCGTTTTTATTCGAAAAGTCGGGTGTGTCTTGAAACGCACGTGTTCCACGCACATATTATAAGAAATATTACTTTTTCATAAGAATTTCTAACGATTATAGTCGAATTTCAAACATTAGCTGTATTTTTTTCAGGAGATTAGTTTATCTTTTAAGTTATAGGTGTCTTATAAACGGAAAGAAATGCAATTTGTATCCGCTTACATACGTATAATTAAAGCTTTCGTCTTCGCGCCATTGCAGTTCGTATTGTCAATCCCAGTACAGTGTGCCTTCGTTTTCTTGGCTTCTCATCTCTCTAGCACTGGATCGGTAGATGTCGCTGCAGTTCAAACGGTTAATAGGAGTTTGTTAATTCTTCTCGCTGCCAACTTCGGCGATCAAATGATACAGTGCTCAGTAGACTTGTTTAATGTTGTGTTTCACTTAGGTGATAGGTAATTTGTAGCAGTACGATTAGCACATGACGTCTTATTCCACTGTCTATTCCCTGATTTCCATCATAAGTAGTATTAATCGCTCAGTCTGAGAAGACTCTCGGAGTAGTGGCTGACGGGAGTAGCTGTTTCGAATGAAGTCGAAAGTAGGATAGCAGTAGGCATATTGAGCGAGGTAACTACCTCCTCTCAATGTCACTGATTAGATGATGGACCAATGAGCTTCATCCACTGCTCCTGACGTCGCATCGACGTTATTATACTCTCAGCCAATCACAATGCACCATGTGACCAATAATTATCATTGCTATTGAAGCAGCTCTTCCCCATCTTCATATTTTATAACTTGGACACTTGAGTGGGCCCCATAGAAGGAGGTTGTGTCTATTTTTAGTAACAAAATACATTACGTCACATCACTCGAGCTCTATTTGTCAATAACAATTTAGTATTTCGTTATTCGAGGCACCAGCGGAGATCACACCCAGGCAGATATGTAAGTATTTTCATTCCCCACCATTTTTACATAATTACCCATTTTCGTATATTCCACAATTAACGCATTTTATCGAAATACATGAGTTTGCTCTCGACATTACGTCAACGTTGCGTAGTGCTGACATCACTATGCTCTCATCCAATCACAATGCAGCAAGTGCACGAATTATTTATAATTGCTAAGGCCTAAGGCACCACTTTATTCTGTGTGTGTGTGTGTGTGTGTGTGTGTGTGTGTGTGTGTGTGTGTGTGTGTGTGTGTGCGTACGGTTAACATAAAAATGTATGTGCTACAAATGAACGCAGTAGGAATAATGACTCATCTCACATTAATGATGTCATAGCAAATTCTATAAGCACAGCCCATTTCCAGCCAAAGATGCTGTATGTATAAGAAACACCACACCACGATAGATAAACCTCCTGCTAAGCCACTGCCACATTACTGGATTGTGTGACATCACAGCAAAATTCTGATGCTCCCAACAAAAGATACTACGTGTGTAGCATAGCGTTTGAAAATAGACACCTAGAGATAGCCTGAGCAGTAACTGTGACCACCCCAGCGAAAAGTAAGGCACCTGTTTGGGTAGACCGTCCCTCCAATGCTGAAGTGAGGTGTACAGCCACGAACACTGCTCCATTGCAGCAATGGCCAAGAAAGTTGCATTGTTACAGGCGTAATCATCTCTGACGTGGTTGTTGGTACAATCATAATTCATTGGCTGAGAGCATCATAACGCCGACGCAACATCTGGAACGGTGGGACAGAACTTCCATAGTTGTATAAAGTACGAAAAAGTGTGGAATAATACATAAAATTGTGGAATATACGGAAAACACACGAAAATGGGAGAAAATTACGTAATATTGGGAAAAATACGAAACAGTGGAAGAATGAGACTATCTGCCTGTGTGTGGCCTCTGCTGGTGTCTCGATTGACGACAATCATATAATATTAAATTCTTGAGACTTCCCGGCTGATTAAAATTGTGTGTCGTATCGAGACTCGAATTCCGAACTTTTACCTTTCGCGGGCAAGTGCTCTACCAACTTAGCTACCAAGCACGACTTATAACTCGTCCTCACTCCTTCAATTCTGCCAGTACTTCATCGCCTACCTTTCCAAACTTCACAGAAGCTCTCCTGCAGGCCTTGGAGAACTAGCACTTCTGGAATAAAGGATATTGCTGAGATGTGGCTTAGCCACAGCCTGGGGGATGTTTTCAGAGTAAAATTTTCACTCTGCTGCGGCGTATGCGCTTGTATTCACTTACTTTTGGCCACCACCAATCTTAGCAAAGAGCATCTTCACTGAACTATCAAAAAATTTAAACCTTTTTAAATTCAATAAAAACAACATTTCTGTGACCTTTAACTTTGCATATTATGTCTTGTTTCGTTTACGAGATCATACTTGCAATGAACACATTGTTGTCTGTTAGTCTGTTGTCTAAATTATTCACATATCTTTACGTTAGCATAGTTTCCAAAACCAAGTGTAATTATCCTAATATAGGGAAGGACTCCACCTGACTGATCAATTTTACTAATTCTTCAATTTAAACTTTCCGTATTTTTTTTTCCATGTGTGAGGTGTGAGGCGCCCCCAATCCTCTAGGGACCTGGGGCAGAGCCCTTACTGCCCCACCTTTCAGGAACATGGATGTTCGTACTAATAAAGTCACGCCATAAAACCGTCCCTATATTTGGGAGGTTTCCAGTGTCTGGTGTGTGAAGAACTCGATGTTAGCTTTGTTAGGGGTTCCAGAAGAGTCTGATGTAGGATATACACTGGTGAGCCAAAACATTATGACCACCTGCTTAATAGCCTGTTTGTCCGTCTTTGGAACTAATTACATCACTGATTCTGCGTATCAGGGATCCGATAGTTTGTAGGTTCGTGGAAGTATGTGGCATTAGAAGTCTACGCACAGGCCATGGAATTTTCGTAAATAACGGGTCGCTGACTTGCGTATGCTGTGATGGCGCCCGATAGCGACCCAAATGTATTCCATAGGATTAACATCAGGCGAATTTTGTCGCCGAGACATCAACGTGAGTTCATTATAATGCTCCTCAAATCACGGTAACACGGTTTTGACTTCGTGACACAGACAATTATACTGCTGAATGATGACATCGCAATCGGGGAAGACATCAAGCATGAAGGGATGAAGGTGGTTCGCAGCTGCAGTGTGTATTCGATCGCTAAAACAGGTTCCATGCTAGCGCAGGAGATAGCATAATACAGCTACCACCAGCCTGCGCCCTGGTCCGCTGCACGTTTCGAGCCGCCGTTCACCTCGATGACAGCGTTTGTGGCAACGACCATCTACCTAGTGCAGCAAATAATTCACCCGAAGAGCCGACACGTTTCCACTGATCGACAGTCGAATCCTGATGGTACCGTGTCCACTGCAATCATAATTGACGATGTCGTTGGGTCAACAAGTACGATGAATGGAGTGCCCCGAAACATTTGTACGTGCTCCAGCATTGTGCTCGTTCGGCAGAGATGCGACAGGTCACCATCTATCCCATTTTACAGAGCAGACATGCCTCTGAACGCCATGTGCTGTGAAGTGTCGTGGAGGTCCAACCATTTAGCATCTAGTGGTAGTTTCACTGTCCTTCCTCTTTCCATAGATGCTTATGACAGGACGTGAATATTCGACTAGGTTCGCCGTTTCCCAGATACTCGTTCGCGGCTTCTGCGTAATAATAATGTGCCCTTTGTCAAAGTCGCTTATTTCAATGGATTTCGCCGTTTGCAGTCCATATTTTCGCTAGGGTGATCCCTGTCTCCTGTCTCTGTCTGCTACGCTTACATTCTTTTGTTACTGCGTCAGGAGCCCACAACACCGCCAGGCGGCATCCAAGGTCGCGGTGGGCAGTAGCCATAATGTTCCGGCTTATCAGTGTATACTGCAGGTATAACTTGCGTCACTACATGCTATAAACTAAAGCTCCTCGCCACGTTTTTCTGTCTGTGTGTGAAGGATAATCTCAGGAGCTACTATAGGGATTTTGATACAGTCTCCACTAATAAACAGACTGATTTTTGAGGAAGATTTGTGTACATAATTTATTACCTCTATGCCAGACAGGCCATTCGGACGCAGATAATTAGTGTTACCCGTGCAAAGCCGGATCAGGTCACTTCTGTCCTAATAAATTGCATGCACTGCACAGTGATTTACCGTTATGTCCAGAGCATCAAGTCAAACGGCTCCCTCGCCATGTTGTTAAAGAATCTGGGGTGGAACAAAGAGTAAGAGTATGAAAGTAAGCTTTGGAATTTCTCCATCAATTGGATTAAAACCCACAGTTACATACTGGGAAACGAGATTGCCGTTTCTGTTGGTAAGGAAGCAGTGATATCCAATAAAGCGGATAATATACATGTTCCAATGGAAGATACCTTACCTAAATTCAAAAAGAGTATTCGTAACAACTGAGGCCAATAATTTCAAGTCTCGCAGATACAGAAAAATGCTAAATGCATAACGGAGAGATACACAAAGTGGTTAAGCCACTACACTCGTATTCAGAGAGAGCGAGACTCAACCTACTCCTTGGTTTTCCTACATAGAGTAAGGCGAATACCGAGATAGTTCCTTTGAAAAGGACAAGGGCAATATCCTTTTTCACGCTAGTCAGATAAGGTATTATGCTCTGCCTCTGGTGATCTCGACATCGTCGGGATCTTACGCTCTAATCCTCCGACCTTCTAGTTACGCATAAATAATGCTAGTGATGCCTAACAGGCCTTAGAGTGTCGGACTCTGCTGCACAAGGAAGTTTACATTTACTTTAACTCGGCTTACGTTCAATCATTACAGCTTTGTACACCACCTGTACTAATCAGCTAAGACATTATAACCACTGGCCACCGGCAGAATGAATGCACACTGATGGCACTGTGGCCTTGTGACAGTGAAATGAAACGATGTAAGCAGAACAGAGACGAAAGGAAAATCACAATTCGGATTCCTACCAAAGGTTTCTGCAGAGCTTCAACTGCTGCAACTTGCTGAGCTTACCATAAAGAAGCTTAATCGCACAATGTCAACAGCTGTCGTCTTTCTGGACATTGATGTGCCTATGATTTGGTTCGAGAACCTGCTCAGGAAAATTCAGCAGACCACAAGTATACCGGACTGTTATACACGATAAGTTACCAGCTTCCTCCACAGCAGATCTTTTTCGGTACGCGCAGAGACACGAGAAAAGCATTCGTCGTCTCCCACGGGAGTTAGATATCACCATCGAATTGTGCAGAAAGAACAATGCCAACTGATCGCAGAGAAGACAACTGCGGTCTACTTAAACAAGAAAAGGACAGTACTTCGTGACACGCAACGACTGCAAAACAGGAACATCTCATGTAGACCTGCTGCCCGGTACCTAGGTGTAAAACCACACCAATATTTGTTCTTCCTCCAACATGTAGAAGTACTAGGAACAAAAACGCTCTTGATGGGAAAGAAACTCATCTTCCTTTTCCTGAAAGTCTCTACGAAACTTAGACTACTTAAGCGTATGGTGCTATCAAAGACTCTATGGCAGTACTGTCTGGAGTTTAACTAGTAAAACCAGTGTCAACGGAATGCAAATAGTCCAAAATAAATGTATTAGATGGATTTTAAGAGGGAACAGATACTCAAGAATCGAAGACGTGCACCAAGCCTCCCACGTGGGTCGTTAGCCAGAAGCGATCAACGAATCTATATAGTAAGATCTACCAAGTCCGTGGGATCGTAAGAGAGCTGGAACACACAGGCACAACGAATCAACGTCACTGGTACTGATTCAAAGCTCCTAAAACATTAGCCCTCATGGCATAAAAAAATTGAGAACAATATTGTCGGAGGTAGGCTTATGGATCACTTTGGCACTAAAAATCATTTTCCAAAGTGATATAAGTGAACATAACCCTCCCCTCTTACACACAATGGTGAATGGTGAGGTGAAGGTCGCCTCGAGGCGATGGGACTTCCGACCCACTTAGGAAAAGTTCTAGCGACAATATGGGCCACAGAAGATAGTCGACAGTTCGCGTGCTATTGTCGTAAGCGTCTATGGAAAATGGTTGGTGAAACTACGAGTACAGTACCGAGCGAGGTGGCGCAGTGGTTAGACACTGGACTCGCATTCGGGAGGACGACGGTTCAATCCCGCGTCTGGCCATCCTGATGTAGGTTTTCCGTAATTTCCCTAAATCGCTCCAGGTAAATTCCGGAATGGTTTCTTTCAAAGGGCACGGCCGACTTCCTTCCCCGTCCTTCCCTGATCCGATGAGACCGATGACCCCGCTGTCTGGTCTCCTTCCCCAAAACAACCAACCAACCAACTACGAGTAGGTTCCAAAGTTTGAAACGTCCAAGTCTCATCACAGAACCTGAAGGTTGGACGCCTGACCGCTCTGTAAAGCAGGACAATCGGAAATCTGTGGCAGATCTGATGACAGAGTACAGTTCTGGTTCAGGTACAGGTGTTTCGAAATATATTGTTCAGCGTACATCGTAGAAAATGGGGCTTCGCAGCAGACGAAGGCTTTTACTTTGTAATAGGTCTTCAGATGACAAACAAATTCAGAGAAAATAAGCGACTGATTTAAGCAACAACACAGATTTTTTTTTTAAAATTCCTTCCAATAATTATATTCATAATGCTTGCATGCCACTATAAGAACTTACAATCAGATTCAGGAAACTATTTGCAACCACAAAGTTTGCCGTATACAGGGAATCCCATGAGGAATGGTCAGTATTCAGGAATATTTCAGGAATAATCATTCGAAACAAAAAAAGAGTAGTAAACATGGGCTCTAAAATGCATATCTTAGGAGCTATGAGCACTTTTCCACCTTCGATAGTATTAAACAAATCTCTTCTAATGCAAGCTCTTTGCTTTTCGTATTTCTGGAGGATGTAATATGGACCAAAAGAAGAAAAAAGTCTCTTGTTAACATGAGCTCTAAGATGCATACTTTAATAGCTGTGAGCACTTGTTCAGTAGAAGAGACGTGTTTCACGTTAGCGAAGATGGACAAGTGCTCATAACTCTTCAAGAAGCGTTTTGGAGCCTATGTTTACTTGATTTTTTTCCTTCGAATGATCGTTCCTGTCATATTCCTTAACACTGATCATTCCTCGTCAGACACCATCTGTAAACAACCATAGAAATTCCTGGCAAATTGCTGCCTCTGAATCACTGGGTGCCGGGTTCGATTCCCTGCCGGGTTGGGGATTTTCTTTGCCTGGGGACTGGGTGTTTGTGTCGTCGTCGTCGTCATCATCATCATCATCATCATCATCATCATCTGTGACAGTGGCTAGATTGGACTGTGTAAAAAACTGGACTGTGAAAAATTGGGACCTTGTACGGGCGCTGATGACCGTGCAGTTGAGCGCCGCACAAACCAAACACAATCATCATCCTTGGGGAGGCGAAAAAATATGTATGTCGTAACAGTTAAATCAGTATTGAGTAAACCATCTACGTTATATTAATTTATTTTATTCCGTTATTTATCAGCATGCATGTTTTTTTATTTAAGTACATTGAAGATGTATTTCAGATGGTTAAACGAAAGACTAATGCGGACTCTTGTTACATTTCATATTTAATTTACATGCATGCCTACATTACGTAAGGTTGTAGCTGCGTGAGCCGTTTTCAAAGGACTCCAAAAGAAAAGTCAGTGACGTTGCTTGTGTTTGATAGGGGTTTGTTTTGATGGCATCCGCAGTGCAGTGTGCAAACGTTGGATGGAAGAGGATTCCTCAATCACAGACCATCAGAGTACAATACGAGAACGAATAAATACAACAAAGCACGAAATAGCAGCAGGAAGCTGGTACAGACTGAATTTTTTTAAATGTCAAACACACATTGGAAGGAAGTGTATAACATTGTTTGTCATTTCTGGATAATGTCTCTTGTTTTTCACTGAGACTGTGGGGTACACTTCTATGACAAGGATACTTTCATACTATTCCTCTTCCCAATTCGGCAACTGCAGGTGAGAATACAATACGCAATGTGTATTAAGTGCTATGTGTTGCATATAACTCAATCGATTTGTACATTTCTTTTGTTTCACGTGGATAGTACGAGCGACGTAACATTCAGTCTAGAGTACCTTCACAACAGCCGAATACGATGAGTCGGCCATCGCCACGACATAAGTGACATCCAGCAGACGCCACAATATCCCGTCGTTCATTGTTGAAGATCTCTCCTTTCAGTGTGTCAAAAGGAAATAAGGGTCATCTAGGATGTTATATCACAAAGGAGTATGAGAAAGACAGAGACAAGTAACAAAATTTGGAAACGTATGTGGAACATTGAAGAGGAACTTCAAAACAAGATAGAAAAAAATAACACGAATGAAGGTTTTTAAAGTAAGGGCCGTCCCCACACTACTCTACAGATGACAGTCGTACGTCGTTTACAAACGACAAGAACATAAGGTCCACGCAGCTGAAATGAGAATTCTTAAGACTGCGACTCTGTGACTGGCTGTACAACAGCATGAAATTACAATGAAATGAATATCCCTAGCTGCTTACACGCGTTGATATATGTCAACGGGGACAGTTGGACAGTTGAAAATGTGTGCCCCGACCTGCCCATTATACTCATTACTCGAGGCTTTACTGCCGATTCCCGTAAGAGTTTGGGTACAGTTTGTGCATCCGCACGGAAGAAGATGGTCAAATGGCCGGTGGGCCTTAACTATATGTACCACAGCAAATAGATTTAGAAACTGAAATGTTACGAAATAATTAAACATATTTAAGGTATGAAACAAAACTGAGGACAAATCGAGTAAATATCTCCACAGAATCAACTTCGGCAACTACCTTACAAAACCAGAAGTAATAATCCGGTAGGTCTTGGAAGTATAGAAAGGTCAATGTGGAGATGGGCACCGTAACAAGCAGAAGCATAAAGGCATGAAGCACAAAAGAAGAAAAAAAATGTCTATACTTTGTAAATGCCACGACACAAAATAATGAATTGTGAAATGTTGTAGCGTATTCCATGCCTGTTTGAGATTCGATTCTTTGTTATTAACCAATGAGTACGTATTTAACAATACGGCTGAAGTTAATAAATTGAAATTACTATTGTGAACGTACTGAATAGAAAATTTTTCATATAGTATTGTTTTCCATTTTGTGGAATTTGCTGTAGTTATAAAAAAAATGGTTCAAATGGCTCTGAGCACTATGTGATTTAACATCTGAGGTCATTAGTCCCCTAGAACCTAGAACTACTCAAACGTAACTAACCTAAGGACATCACACACATCCAGTTCCAAAATATTACAAAATTTTCTTCAACTAGTAGCGAATACGACAAAACGATAACTGATCCTATTCAAGAAGTTAATAAAACTCAAAAGATTTTCACGGAGTTTTCATGACAATTGAATAGCAGGGAAAGATGTATCATTGATTTTCACTATCAAAACACTTAGCCTAGGTCTTAACAATAGCAAATTTTCGTCCTCAAAATTCTTGTAGCAATGGATAAAGCCTGCATCCTATGTCTTCAATTTACTAATGTCAGAGTCATTTATTAAGTCAAAACAGTGAGGAATAATTTGTTTTACGTACCTGTAACCACTAAAATTGATCACTGCTAAGTACGTGGTCGTATACGGGTGAGATAATGACATCTTCGGACATACTTTGGGACAAATAAATAATAAAATTACCAGTCGTAAAGACTGTGTGTGTGTGTTGAACGAGTGGTAACTTTGTTATTTGTTCGTAAGTGTGATGCGCGTGTGCTTTTATACGAGTGACTTCAAAAAGTATGTTACACGTTATTATGACAGGGAAAGTCACTTCTATTGACTGCTGTACTACACTTAGAAGTGACACAGTTAGATGACACTATTTTCAAATATAGTCGAAAAGTGTCTGTAAACAACTGTCGGCACGTTCCACCAGTCGTTCAAGCCATCGACGATAGAAATCCGCTCCTTGGTAACGTAGCCGTTGGAGAACCACTGGGTAAACATCCTCATCGTTGGAAAATCTCTTTCCCTCCAGATGTTCTTTCAGCTTGCCGAAAAGACGGAAATGGCATTGTGTAAGATACGTACTTCCCGATTAGCATCACTAACGTCTGTGCGGCCTCAGTCAAATTGTTGGCACCGTTTCACTACGGCTGGCCGCCACATTCCATTTGGTTCATATACCGCCTGATTTTTCACGATGAATTTAGACATTTTGCACACAATAATCGTACTGTCCCGCGTGGGGTGTGTTCACACTGCATGCCGGAGAGACAGGTGCCTGGATATAAAACCCATTGTTTTGTCTCGCCGGCACGCCGGGAGCCGGGCGCGCCGCCGGCGACATCCAGGATGTTTTTAATATTCTCGAGGTGAGCCGGCCGACTATGCAAGCCAGTGGAGCTACGCTTCAGCTTCTGCAATAAACGTATCAGCTGTCTCCCGTCTGTTTTTATCAGAAGCATCACACCAAATCTTCATCAGCCTCTGTCACTGTGTCGTTTCCGTCAATAGCTCTAGCTGGGGGGGGGGGGGGGGGGGGGGGGGGGAAAGCTTTGTGATTTCTTTGATTATAATTCCGTAACGTTTCAGTGGCGGAACAATTACAAGTATTAGCTATATGCCAAAATACTCTCTCCTTTACGAGCTATCATTTATTGGAAAGCTTACTCTGATATATTGAACTTATTATAACAACTTGACTAGAAGAAGGGATCGGTTGGTAGGATATGTTATGAGGCATCAAGAGATCACCAATTTAGTATTGGAGGGCAGCGTGGAGGGTAAAAATCGTAGGGGGACACCAAGAGATGAATACACTAAGCAGATTCAGAAAGATGTTGGTTGCATTAGGTACTGGGTGATGAAGAAGGATAGAGTAGCATGGAGAGCTGTATCAAACCAGTCTCAGGACTGAAGGCCACAACAACAACAACAATAACATAATATTTTTGTACAGCCCATGTCATATGAACCAGTGTGTGTAGCGTTCTGGCATAGATCATCACTTTCCCCCACACACTTAAACTGTTGTGTGTTCATACATGCTATGCATGGTGGCATAGATGACGGAGGGAAAAGCATCCCCACCAAATGGCAATACGTTTAAAGTACGTCACTAACAATAAAGAAGAAAAGTAGTTGGCAAAATACTGAAGAAGAATTTTTAGAGCTCTAAAAGGCCAAATCAGCTGTGCTGACGCCACACCAAGACATTATCCAAAATTACGATACTTACTACTTCCTGGTGAGTCTCAGGAGTGCAATAAACTCCCTTCCTCTTCAGGGGCAAATTTTTGTAAAACTTAAAATGCAAAGGCTTGTGTATAATGAGATGGAGGCAGTGAGTTCGGTTGAAAGTTCTCCTTCGAAACAATGCCTACGCACTAATTCAACGTAGTTCATCGTCATAGACACTTTTGCTTCTTGTGTTATATTCCTGTAAAAATATGTTCTGTTTAGAAATATTTGTCTTGAACATTCATCTTATGCTGAAATGTATCATAACTCATTTTTCAATACGAATAAAAGTTTTTCAGGGACGTTGTTTAGTTCTTCGCGTAAAGAAAAAAACCGTTCTAAATGCCAATCCATATTGATGGGGCGAGTCCGTAACTACCCGCACCTTACGAAATTCGACGACTTGCGGCAGTGTGAAAACAAAATCAACAGAACAATGAAATCATGTTGTGTAAGATGCCAGTAATGGGATAGTTGTGAAACACTTTTGGCTGCACCTGTGTAAACTTCGCCCTTCAGCTGCGAAAAAATGTGAATCCCTTGCCGCTGGGGTCAGGCCCACCAAGCGGGGAAAAACCTACACGGAAACAGACACACACACAGATCTCTTTCTTTAAACTGGTTAGAACTGCATGCGGATCCAACGCGCCAGTCGATAGTAATTCATTTACTTGTCCTGCAATGTTTGGGGCTACACTAAATCCTCGTATTTTTCTTTCAGTTAAAGCAGAAGTCTCAAAATAGAAGCACCTTAGAGACAAAGAGAACTTAATTATTGTGTCACCGAATGATCCAGAAAAACGTCAATCGAAACGCAGTTCCACTTAGCCTTGGTTTCATTACATTAATTTCCTAAAGAAATGTTCAAATGTGTGTGAAATCTTATGGACTTAACTGCTAAGATCATCAGTCCCTAAGCTTACACACTACTTAACTTAAATTATCCTAAGGACAAACACACAAACCCATGCCCGAGGGAGGACTCGAAACTCCGCCGGGTCCAGCCACACAGTCCATGACTGCAGCGCCTAAGACTGCTCGGCTAATCTCACGCGGCTTAATTTCCTAAAATAAATACAATTCGTAAGAGCTATGCACAGTTATCTGAAAATGGAGATACGGACGATCCAAAGCATGTAATTGTCCAGCCACACAGTCCATGACTGCAGCGCCTAAGACTGCTCGGCTAATCTCACGCGGCTTAATTTCCTAAAATAAATACAATTCGTAAGAGCTATGCACAGTTATCTGAAAATGGAGATACGGACGATCCAAAGCATGTAATTGTCCAGCCACACAGTCCATGACTGCAGCGCCTAAGACTGCTCGGCTAATCTCACGCGGCTTAATTTCCTAAAATAAATACAATTCGTAAGAGCTATGCACAGTTATCTGAAAATGGAGATACGGACGATCCAAAGCATGTAATTATTTATGGCATGTGGTTCTACACTTTCCCAGAACTACAAAAGCGACAATGAAAAAACAAACATCTTGTGTATTAGTCAAACATAAATATAGAAAGTTCTATGGACGTAATTATATTTTTCAGCATCTGCCGTTTTTCATCTCAACTAAAAATGAATTAGATAGAATGTTGCGCACTTTAATTGAGGTCCATCCACAGCAAAGTCGTAAATAAATTTATTCTTCTCTTCTACTTCCAAATACGAAATGTACATTCTACTAATTGTAGGAAATGGAGAACAAAACATTTTTTGCCTTTTATAATGTAAGTTGTGGGCCGCTGGAAACCGTAGCAGCTGATTGTCCAGTATAAGCTGATGTCACCTAGTGAAAAATTCGTATACGTTTAGATTTTTCTAGACATGGATTATTAAAATAACACAAGGGACCGTGATTTCCCTAAATCACTCAAGGCAAATGCCGGGATGGTTCCTTTCAAAGGGCACGGCCGACTTCCTTCCCCGTCCTTCCCTAATCCGATGAGACCGATGACCTCGCTGTCTGGTCTCCTTCCCCAAAACAACCAACCAACACAAGGGACCTACACTAGACCTGAAATGATCGCTAGTAATTCGTTTCTTTATATCCTGTAGTGTTTGATATCACTCTGAACACCAGCGAACTCTGTAAGCTTACGATCGCAGCATTGAGGCGACTCAATAACTAGTATTTAATTGTGAACAGAGGCAGATACCACTGTCACTACTATTTCAAAAACCTTTTTTTACTTTTAGCTATATTTCACTCGCAATAATGTGTGGTCCAAAGCGTATCTAAGAGTAAGCTACCCGCTATCAAAGTTTTTTATTACAAGATTTGTAAATCAAGTGCACATGATTGACAAACAGCATCATTTCACAACAACGGTTACGTATTATGGAAAGGTAAATGGTTCATTAAGAAGCTAAGATGCTACTATACCACATGTACAGATATCAGATTTTTTTAAACAGAATACTTTTTTCCAAATCGATTGAGAAACGTTATGAAACTGAAAAATCACGCGAAACGAAAAGTAGGTGTTTGCTTTTTTCTAGAGAAGAGTAAAGCTTTCAAGGAAAGTACAAGTTCATGAACGACGTACCGTAGTCTTATACACCGCCAAGAGTTTTGACAATGTGAAAATCGGGAAGTGAATGTTTCCCTTTTTTGTCCTCCCGGCCCGGCGTGCAGTGTGACAGCGGCTTGAACTAGCTGGGTACGGGCCGGGATTTAGATATGCGCAACAACCCATGTATAAAATAGATCTGCATAAAAGTTTTTTTCTACACGTTTTTTTATATTCCTGTTGTGTGTTTCATTCAAATGGATAACTCGAATGCCATGCAGCTATCAAAGTCTTGTTGTGGATAGTGTAAACCACTAAAAGCTTGTATATTTGTTGTGAAATTTTATAAGAAGTCTTTTATTTCAACTTTGAGAGTTAACAATTAGGTGGTCATACTTCTCTTGGAGATGATCAGCCTCATATACCCCAAACCTGCAACCAGAGTCGAAAATGTGGAGAAACTGCACAACATCCTGTTGGAATATTGCCGATTAAAGATACAATAAACACGTACCGCCATAGGTAAAAGAAAGGGCATGGTGCATTTTACACCAAGGACTGTGAGGAGTTTTATGTTTGACCGTTTAGAAAAGAATCCAACTGATTTCGTTCGCTGAATTGTTACTATAGACGATGCGTTAGTCTACCACTTCATGTACCAGAAAGAAACAACAGTCAGAGGAATGGCTGGAAACTGTTGGACCTGTAGAAAATGTCGACGTTCGTTCCAGCTGAAGTATAGATGCTGGTGGTGTTTAATGGACTGCAAAAGGAATTCTTATTGATACCTTTGTAAAAAGTAAAACAAGAACAATTTAATACTACGTACGAATTTTGGGCTAAATAGTTGGGAAAACATGTGAGAAGAGACCGACCTGGATAACAAAAAAAAAAAAGAGTCCTCTTTTATCATGACAAAGTACCTGTATCTAAATATAATATGATAAATTGACGGATTTTAAGTATGAATAGTTGGAAACTCAATGCTGTTAGTCAGATTTGACACCGCTCAGTTTAAGCGTATTCTCTCGTCTAAAGGCATTTTTACTGGAAAACCTTAGGAGCCCAAGAGGTTCTGTGTCATCCATTGATGCACATTTCGAGGACACTCAGACTCGCACTGCAGGGATGGAATCTACCACCTGGAGAAACTTTGGAAAAAAATTGCCCTCTTACAAAATTTACAGGATATTTTTTTATCAAATAACAAAACTAAAAGTTGATCCACAAAATTTCGGGCGTGCAGCCGCATAAATTTGGCTTCTTCTTTTAATATTTCGGCTGAATACTGTCGAGCCATCTTCAGAGTGAGCCATCTTCAGAGTGAATGGCTGGACGGTATTCAGCCGAAATATTAGAAGAAGAAGTCAAATTTATGCGGCTACACGCCCGAAATTTTATGGATCAGTATTTGCGCCGCAAAAAAATGAAGATGCACATAAAGTAAAAGTTGTTTATTCTTATATTAATTGGATTTTTCTAGCTCTTCTCATTGTTCCGTGGGCCATTTTGCACATCTTGTAGTATCTTACCTGTCGTACTTAATTGATCCAAATGTACGTTTAAAAGAGGGATTTAGATATAGTTCGGAGAAACTAAGTTTTTTAAAGCTATTTCTCAAAAATCTAGAGTAAAATGCTTTACAACTTACAGTTGCTATCGTCGTTGTATCAGTCTGAATCCATGGTTTTTCGAAATTATCAATACACACCTGCAGTAGCAGTAGCGGCGACACACTTGGTATCACTTTAAAAAGGAAGCCATGTCTGGAAACATACTATCTCTGTTCAACACTCCAAACATCTATGATATTACATTCCACTCTCCAGTGTCTGTTCGGTGAACGAGCGGCAGTTAGTGTGATTCTGGTAATTATTAAAGCTGTAAACAAATAATCGATGTCAAGTGCTACGACAGAAATGGAAAGTGTAGTCTACACACGACTCATTGTACACTCGGAATCTGTTCTTAGACTGAATACCCGTATCCTGTTCTGCTTCTACGGCAACGTTTAGCCGCAACATCTGCTCGTTGGATTTCTAGATGTGTTAGAACAAAATGATACTTTCCTTTCGTATAGCATCTGGAATTCTGCCACGCGTCTGTCGTACCGTTTTTGCAAGAAGATTGTTCTTAAGTTTTGTCGTTACTTTTATATAGTGACATTTCTTGTTGCTTATGGGAAACAATTCGAAGAGTGTCGGTACTAGAACTGGATCACTGTAGCTTGATTTTAATTGTGATCGCTTTCGTACTGTAGGTCTTCTTCGTTAGGAGGAAAGTCTGTCCCATGTTGCTGTCTCTTCGCGGTTTGTACCTTCTTCTAGGCCATTCGGTTTTATGATCCCACCAAGATACTCCGCCTGACAGGCTCGTCTATTCAAATAGTCATTGTGGAGGTGGATCTCATGTATTCCGAACCGCCGGTGATACACTTCGTGTTCACAAACGATAAATACAAGTCAGTTTTCAAAACTATCTCCTACAATATGTTAACCTATTACATTGCAAACTTAAAGTCTTCTGATAACAGTACGAGATAGTTAGCGAATGTTGAGCAACTGTCACTATGGTTCTCTAGCTAGCGCATTGATCCTCATGGCCTTATTGTCCTAGTAATTTTTCCCATTGGAAATGTCGTGTGGCTAGGGCCTCCCGTCGGGTAGACCGTTCGCCTGGTGCAAGTCTTTCGAGTTGACCCCACTTCTGCGACACAACACAACACCCAGTCCCTGAGCGGAGGAAATTTCCGACCCAGACGGGAATCGAACCCGGGCCGTTAGGTATGACATTCCGTCGCGCTGACCACTCAGCTACCAGGGGCTGACATTTTTCCCATTGATGAATGACTTTGTTCAGGACGTAGATCGAAAGTAATGAAGGAATATAATTCCTTTGTATTACGCCTGCTTTAACCTCCCACGGTTTTGAAAGCACTCTTATGAACTTAATTTTTGAGGTTGTAATTGATTAACAGTAGTGTCTTGTACTCCGTCCCAGTTTGGTTATATCGCTGTACTACGATCGATAGTCACAGTCCATTCCTAAGTCCACAAACAACTGAGTATTTCCTGCTTCTGGAAACTGTGTCCTTCAGTAATGTTTTGAGAGTCCAGTTTTGTTTCACATATGACCGTCCTTTTCGGTAACGTGTTGGATATTCGCCAATCTTGCGTTCGGCTCGCTTTTCTAAACGCAACAACAGTGGCATCGAAAGGATTTTGTATGTCTCTGGCAGAAATGAGATGTCTCTATAGTTATTAACATCACTTCACGTCCTATTTTTACACTGTGGATATATCAGCGTGGATTTGCAGCCTCTGCAGGATCTTACCAGTGTACTAGAGTTCTTGCATCAGCCACTACGACGGACTAACTATTTTCATCATACCTTGATACCTTTCAGTTTTTGTTGACGGCAGAATATCTTTTATTATCTTTTGAAACAGTCTCGTCCTGCCAGTTATACTTCTTTCTTGGAGGTGTTGTTTGAATGTCTAAATCTTCCTTACCCTTTTGGACAACGGTCACGAGGTTTTCTTTTATTGCTTTAATAACTTAATTGAAAATCTTGGCTTATCCGTTCCATCGCTAGTCTTCTCCAATTCCATATTTTATATGTTTTTTGTTAATAATGTCTGATTTTCATAGTCATATAGTAGCGTACTACAGATGAACGTCATGACAAATTTCTTGATATTTCCATACTAAGTGTGTTTTTTACCAGCAGCAGTTTTCTTTTCGTCATTACAAATTTTACTTATGCAGTTATTTTTCTTATTTGCAAGCTGCCTGTAACACTTAAATAACAATAGTTATCTACATAGTCCACTTTGGAGAAATATCCTGTGTTTTATTTATCTGAATTCTGATGTCAGGTTCTCCATCATTTGCTGTCATGACTTTGCTCTTGGCAGTTATCTCGAATAACATGCAAAGTTTTGCAGGTTTCAGTATCTGCAAATCATATAAATAGTGTTACTCTATTATTTCTCCTAATTCAAGAGAATTTTACTTTGTGTTTCACTGCTGAGACAATGAATCTGTTTTTGAGAAGGGCTTGTTGCATTGTTCTAAAGCACAACCAGAGGAAGGATTTCCACAGATGCTGCAGTTCAATAACACTTAGGTTTTTGAGCCATGACATTACACGTGGCAAAGTAAAGAAAGCAGTTGCACATATTAATTACAGGAATTTATGTAAAGTGCATACAGAGAGAGAGAACATGGTAAGAAGCCGCTGCGTTTTTTTTTTCTATAACTGGGGTATTAAGAAGACGAGTTTGTGATTATTTAGACATGTGTCATACTACAAATTCTGATACTTGTATATGGTTTGCTCTCGTAGTACTTTGAGGACTTGAAAGACGCCGATTTGAACCAGGACTTGGATTCCACGTTTTCTGGCTGTGAGATATTTTGCAACCTGGTGAGAGGCAAGGTCATTCCTTTATAGTGTATGGTAAGGCAACTTTCAAGACGGCGTCTTCTTTAGGCAAGAAGCTGTAACGTTATTCATGACTCTTATTCATTTTGTAACCAAATAAAATACTATGTATTTTGTATTTTTTTTTAACATTCACGTTGTTTCTTCCTTCATGGACGGGATAACGGTTTCAAAACCGACAAGATGATCAAAATTATATCTGTATTAACAATGACATCAAAATATACTGAATCCCACAACGTTTTTAAAACACCCCACATGTCATTAGGTTAGTGAATACTAAAATGTAACACACAAGCATAAACTAAATCACTGTAATCATTCAGTGAACTAGAGCATTATAAGACATAGCTTTCCATAGCCAAACAGTTTGCTAGATGTACTGTTGTTCAACCGAAAATATCTTATCACTGGTTATACGATACGTCAAACTTGCACTTTAAGGATGTACAGCCACACGCAACAGCACAGAGGCACTTCCATAAATTCATTATAAGAGAAGGTGTTAGAGAGCAAAGCGAACTGCAAACCTGGGAAGGGTGGCAACACCGTCGCGCTTATGGCCGAGGATCAGTGAGGGGAGGAAGTAACAGCGTACACTCCAGGATTCTTACAAGCGGAGTGCTGGCACGCGCCACGCAACATGCCCATAACAATGCCCTGGACAGGATAACAATAAAAAACTGACCGCCACTTTTGTTTGACTTAAATTTATCCATGATATGTGGAATGTTTTGAGCACTCTGACTGTATTGTAAAATTGTGAAATAATATTACTAATATTACTAATACTACTAATATCACTAATATTTAATTAGCACTACGCGTTTCGGCAGCATGCTCCCATAATCAGGCCCATTCTAGTTCCATGTACATTATAGTAATCTGAAATGTGATTAGGTTCATTTGATGTAAATGGAATGCACCTTATAATGACATCATGCTACCGAAACGCGCCATGCTAATTAAATATTAGTAAAAAGTGACTGAACTAGCAGAAATTACTTCGTAAATTTTTGTTTGACAATACATTTGACGCATTATCGCAATAAACATTTATTCACAGTGTAATGTGTAAATCAGTGCCCACATTAATTCTGGCGCTTCATTTGTTTGTAAAAATGCAGCATCCTTTTTTTAAATTATGTCGTCTCATTAACACATTATGACTTGTTGATTGTGTCACCTTTTACAAGAAAATCACATAGGCTGAAAATTTGTTCTCAGAATTTACTTGCTAGTCTTGATGTCCAGTCACGTGCAACAAAAGCAGTGAGGTTTCCGCAGTATTAGTGTTGCTTTGTATTGTTCATAATAGCGCACAAATTGCAGCCATATCCCCAATGGGACATTTGTTGTACCTATTACTTCTTTTTGTAGTAGGATCTTGTATTCCACTCCTTTTGACATCACGTCCTTCCTTCTCCAATTTACAGACCTTTTGGGTCTGCACCGCCACTCCTCTGTCATCGTCAATAAATTGAAAGACGTTAACGGCAGGTCGCCGCGTCCGATTGCGAAGGTATTTTCCGCAATCGCTTTCTTTGCTTGCACTGCGGCGTCAAACACGCACTACTTTGAGCTGGGACGAATCTGTAGTTGGCCATATGACAAAGTCAGTTCCTGCTAAGACTCGCGTAGCAGCGTAGGAAATAATAATAAATAACAATAGTGCACAAGCTAACACTGAGAACGTATTCTGAGGGATATACTATATAGCGGCTGTCTGCGTACGTTTCTTTTCCTACACTGTACTTTTGCCTTCCCTTTCAAACGCTTATCAACCAGCTGGTTGTTGTAATTGGTTTTGTCGAAAGTGACGGTGGAGGTTGACGTCTTGACGCCTTTGTTCGGCTGTTTTGGACAGCTCCCGCGCCAGGGGGAACGCAGCGATCGATAGCTTATTTATAAGCGCTTCTCGCAACGCAGCTGTCGGGGCCAGGCGGCTGACCTCGCAGCGATTTCTTTGTGCGCCACCTCTACGGATTTCTCGTAAGGTAGCTGCAGTACATGGCTAATGTCAGTGAGGTGTCATGCTTACGAAGGCTGTCGTGGCGTTTCGACGCCCGTACAGCCACAACGTTCAGACATCTTCGGCAATTTAATTAAAAAGCTGTTTCCAGAACTTCATGCTTTCCGCTCGGTTTTCTCTTTCAAAGTAGCAGCATTTACGGCTACGCACGATCCCATTAGAATGCTTTGTATCATTTACAGATGATTATACCGATATGGTATAAAACAACCTTAGTCAGCATCAATTAGGAACTCGTTTTCACTCTATCAGCTATCTTAAGAACATTCATAAATTCCTGAAGTAAAGTTTATACTCTTTGAACATTCATACATAGAAAGCAGGCAGCAACAATCATGCAGCCAATGTACGTAGCCATTTCGATAATAAAATGATGGCGCGCTGTTATTTTGATAAATTATGGCGTTTTTAATGTGGATAGAATTAGTGAAACGTAGTAAGGTACTATGCACTTGTGAAACCTCATTCGCCTGTTCTAGCTCCTCTAAAGAACAATGTCTTTATATTCCCACAGCTTACATACTACACCAAATTATTGACTCCGGAATCTTGCTCTCCTATAATTTCATGCACCAATACACAATTGTTGTGGTTGAGAGTCCCAGACTTTGTTCGCACTTTCCCAGTACAACATGGAAGTCCATTTTTGTTCTCTACACTTCTCTCACGTATGCAGCTAGATGACGATGCTAAAAGCGAACAGTATTTCCTACCATTAAAAGAATTTTATGGCCTCATCAGATGATGTGGAAACGTAATGATGAGTGTGAAACAGAAATTTCAAACTAGAGATAACTGATATTAAGCAAGAAGTGACTCTTGGTATGGAGTATTGTTGCTCCGCTAAACCGTGGTCCACTGAACTGATTATATAACATAAATGTACTACAGTAACAACATAGCTATATTTTTTATGTTTCCACCTTCGAGAATTTCATTATCAAATAAAAGATTCAAATTACGCAACATTACAGCAGCTTGCGACAAAACAATGACTGAAATACATTTTTCTGTGGTGGTCTACTTCACATTTTGTGAATAAATAACAATGACGCTGCCCATTTGTTGACATTCGAACTTGCTTAAAAATTAAATGCTTCTACCACGTGCATAGGCAAATCAGCGACCGGGGCGTTCTTCCTCCCTCTCACGCTTACTCGTGAAGGGTGACGCAACCCTCTTTCAGGGTCGTGTTAGAGACCGAAGCTCTGCTGTGCGACGCAGAGCGTTCCTTAATGCGTCACTGGGAAAATCCCGCCTGTGCGGCCAATGGTGCAATTCTCGCGGAGAATATTTCCCAAATATTCAATATTTTCTAGGAAAGATTTCACTTACGAACATGGACCGCAGTACTGTATTCGGTCTTTTGTTACATTTTTATGATACAGAGATTGGTATAATGTTCATACTGGGTGGTAACCGTTAATGTATGGTCACCTGAATAATTAATACAAGGAAGCAACTACGTTAGTTGCTCCAGAATAACGTCTGGGTAATGACCAGTACACTCGCTATGCCCAAGGACACTGTTTTGTGGCAACAGAGAAAAAAGTGATGCTACGATTCATTGAGTGCTGTTGGAAGAGAAGTGTGAGCTAAATCGGTTTTAGAGAAAAATTCGCCCGCATTAGATTTCGGCAATAATTCCTCTGGCCGCTACTGGGTACTACATTACTACGTGTCTGACCGCTGGTAGTTGTTTTAAAATCTCTACAGAAAATGTGGTAACGGCTCCGATGAGGCCTAGTACTTGCAGCTGATCGAATTCGGCTTTGACAAAGCGTTTTAAGGCAAATGAGGTTGGGAAAATGCGGCATAATTCAAAGACAAATTAAGCTGTAATGGTAATATGTGCTTCGAAATCTGTTTCGTATCCTTGACTAGTAGTAAAATGGCGTGTGTGTGTGTGTGTGTGTGTGTGTGTGTGTGTGCGAGAGAGAGAGAGAGAGAGAGAGAGAGAGAGAGAGAGAGAGAGAGAGAGAGACCATGGGCTCAAGTAGACACACATTCAATTTTTTAAACCTGTCACGGAGTCTCTGATTCCTTCTCACTTTTTATGTTAAATGGCCAGCCAGCCACATAATCTGAGAACAGTTTTGAATACTTTTATATTATAACAGAACAGCCAAGTGAAAAAAAATCTCGTGACTATTCGAGTTTAAAAACTGTGAAATTGGGAGTATTAGTCCCACTCGCCGGTAAGCATTTTATACGAGCGCAGATAATTTCTTTGTTGACCCCCAGTCGCGGCGGGACTCGCCTACAACGTAGGCTGCCCGCCGAGATGACACTCTTGTAGCCCACCATTATGGATTCCGTTCACGTTAGTTAAATCTAACTTTCTATATCACTCTCAAGCTCATGTTCCTTTAGCACCTAATGCGCCAGGACTTGGCCTGGTAAAAAATTGTGTGCTTCTACCGAATGTAAACAGCTACTACTTCAATACGAAATAATAAAGTCCACACGACTCGCGTCGACGAAACGTTAAGCCCTAATCTTCCTTTTTTACAATTTCCATGGCTCGAAAGTACGATATTTTTCTCGTTAATTTTATCTATAGCTATAATGGTGCCGTTCGTGCAAGAAAACTGCAATAAAAATGGCAAACATCTACACAAACTTGCTTACACATAACGTTGTCGTGGTATGACATACAAGTAGCCCCAATAGATCGCATCAATGGGAAACAGTCGAAATGTATAAATTAGTCGTGGGACATACAGTGCAGGGTAGTCATGAGGTTGACGTCAGACTGACATGGCCTCGCAATCATGGTTACTATTTTAAAACATGTACAGGACTCACTGGAGTGAAAGCTCGACTACGTCTTAGGCAACCATCTGCACCAATTACTGTGTGCCTGATAGTACGCCGATGACTAATGCCCAAATCGGTAAGAATGTGAGGTCGACTGTGTGGACACACGAATGAACGTGGTAGTCGATGTACAAACCAGGTGTCTGCCTGTGGCCACGACTCAACATGCAACAAAACAGTGGCGTTCATCCACAAATAAATGCGGATTTGCGTCGCCGACAACCTCCGAAGCTCGGACAGGAACACGATCGTCAGCATGTGCAGTGTTTCTCGTTCTTATCTCATTACGTAGTTGTCCAGTAGCAACAAAATAGTAATAGTGGTGACCGCAAGATGTTACTCTTCTTTTCATCTACCCTCTATATGTTGTTGTTGTTGTGGTCTTCAGTCCTGAGACTGGTGTGATGCAGCTCTCCATGCTACTCTATCCTGTGCAAGCTGCTTCATCTCCCAGTAACTACTGCAACCTACATCCTTCTGAATCTGCTTAGTGTATTCATCTCTTGGTCTCCCTCTACGATTTTTACCCTCGACGCTGCCCTCCAATACTAAATTGGTGATCCCTTGATGCCTCAGAACATGTCCTACCAACCGATCCCTTCTTCTGGTCAAGTTGTGCCACAAACTTCTCTTCTCCTCAATCCTGTTCAATACTTGCTCATTAGTTATGTGATCTACCCATCTAATCTTCAGCGTTCTTCTGTAGCACCACATTTCGAAAGCTTCTATTCTCTTCTTGTCCAAGCTATTTACCGTCCATGTTTCACTTCCATACATGGCTACACTGTTTACAAATACTTTCAGAAACGAATTCCTGACATTTAAATCTATACTCGATGTTAACAAATTTCTCTACCTCAGAAATGCTTTCCTTGCCATTGCCAGTCTACATTTTATATCCTCTCTACTTCGACCATCATCAGTTACTTTGCTCCCCAAATAGCAAAACTCCTTTACTACTCTAAGTGTCTCATTTCTTAATCTAATTCCCTCAGCATCACCCGACCTAATTCGACTACATTCCATTTCCTCGTTTTGCTTTTGTTGATGTTCATCTTATATCCTTCTATCAAGACGCTATCCATTCCATTCAGCTGCTCTTCCAAGTCCTTTGCTGTCTCTGACAGAATTACGATGTCATCGGCGAACCTCAAAGTTTTTATTTCTTCTCCATGGATTTTGATACCTACTCCGAATTTTGCTTTTGTTTCCTTTACTGCTTGCTCAATATACAGATTGCATAACATCGGGGAGGGGCTACAACCCCGTCTTACTCCCTTCCCAACAACTGCTTCCCTTTCATGTCCCTCTACTCTTATAACTGCCATCTGTTTTCTCTACAAATTGTAAATAGCCTTTCGCTCCCTGTATTTTACCCCTGCCAAGTTTAGAATTTGAAAGAGAGTATCTCGTGACTTTCAGAGTTTAAAAACTGTGAATTTGAGAGTATTAATCCCACTCGCCGGCAAGCATTTTATACGAGCGCAGATAATTTCTTTGTTGACCCCCAGTCGCGGCGGGACTCGCCTACAACGTAGGCTGCCCGCCGAGATGACACTCTTGTAGCCCACCATTATGGATTCCGTTCACGTTAGTTAAATCTAACTTTCTATATCACTCTCAAGCTCATGTTCCTTTAGCACCTAATGCGCCAGGACTTGGCCTGGTAAAAAATTGTGTGCTTCTACCGAATGTAAACAGCTACTACTTCAATACGAAATAATAAAGTCCACACGACTCGTGTCGACGAAACGTTAAGCCCTAATCTTCCTTTTTTACAATTTCCATGGCTCGAAAGTACGATATTTTTCTCGTTAATTTTATCTATAGCTATAATGGTGCCGTTCGTGCAAGAAAACTGCAATAAAAATGGCAAACATCTACACAAACTTGCTTACACATAACGTTGTCGTGGTATGACATACAAGTACCCTCAATAGGTCGCATCTATGGGAAACAGTCGAAATGTATAAATTAGTCGTGGGACATACAGCGCAGGGTAGTCATGAGGTTGACGTCAGACTGACATGGCCTCGCAATCATGGTTACTATTTTAAAACATGTACAGGACTCACTGGAGTGAAAGCTCGACTACGTCTTAGGCAACCATCTGCACCAATTACTGTGTGCCTGATAGTACGCCGATGACTAATGCCCAAATCGGTAAGAATGTGAGGTCGACTGTGTGGACACACGAATGAACGTGGTAGTCGATGTACAAACCAGGTGTCTGCCTGTGGCCACGACTCAACATGCAACAAAACAGTGGCGTTCATCCACAAATAAATGCGGATTTGCGTCGCCGACAACCTCCGAAGCTCGGACAGGAACACGATCGTCAGCATGTGCAGTGTTTCTCGTTCTTATCTCATTACGTAGTTGTCCAGTAGCAACAAAATAGTAATAGTGGTGACCGCAAGATGTTACTCTTCTTTTCATCTACCCTCTATATGTTGTTGTTGTTGTGGTCTTCAGTCCTGAGACTGGTGTGATGCAGCTCTCCATGCTACTCTATCCTGTGCAAGCTGCTTCATCTCCCAGTAACTACTGCAACCTACATCCTTCTGAATCTGCTTAGTGTATTCATCTCTTGGTCTCCCTCTACGATTTTTACCCTCGACGCTGCCCTCCAATACTAAATTGGTGATCCCTTGATGCCTCAGAACATGTCCTACCAACCGATCCCTTCTTCTGGTCAAGTTGTGCCACAAACTTCTCTTCTCCTCAATCCTGTTCAATACTTGCTCATTAGTTATGTGATCTACCCATCTAATCTTCAGCGTTCTTCTGTAGCACCACATTTCGAAAGCTTCTATTCTCTTCTTGTCCAAGCTATTTACCGTCCATGTTTCACTTCCATACATGGCTACACTGTTTACAAATACTTTCAGAAACGAATTCCTGACATTTAAATCTATACTCGATGTTAACAAATTTCTCTACCTCAGAAATGCTTTCCTTGCCATTGCCAGTCTACATTTTATATCCTCTCTACTTCGACCATCATCAGTTACTTTGCTCCCCAAATAGCAAAACTCCTTTACTACTCTAAGTGTCTCATTTCTTAATCTAATTCCCTCAGCATCACCCGACCTAATTCGACTACATTCCATTTCCTCGTTTTGCTTTTGTTGATGTTCATCTTATATCCTTCTATCAAGACGCTATCCATTCCATTCAGCTGCTCTTCCAAGTCCTTTGCTGTCTCTGACAGAATTACGATGTCATCGGCGAACCTCAAAGTTTTTATTTCTTCTCCATGGATTTTGATACCTACTCCGAATTTTGCTTTTGTTTCCTTTACTGCTTGCTCAATATACAGATTGCATAACATCGGGGAGGGGCTACAACCCCGTCTTACTCCCTTCCCAACAACTGCTTCCCTTTCATGTCCCTCTACTCTTATAACTGCCATCTGTTTTCTCTACAAATTGTAAATAGCCTTTCGCTCCCTGTATTTTACCCCTGCCAAGTTTAGAATTTGAAAGAGAGTATCACGTGACTTTCAGAGTTTAAAAACTGTGAATTTGAGAGTATTAATCCCACTCGCCGGCAAGCATTTTATACGAGCGCAGATAATTTCTTTGTTGACCCCCAGTCGCGGCGGGACTCGCCTACAACGTAGGCTGCCCGCCGAGATGACACTCTTGTAGCCCACCATTATGGATTCCGTTCACGTTAGTTAAATCTAACTTTCTATATCACTCTCAAGCTCATGTTCCTTTAGCACCTAATGTGCCAGGATTGGCCTGGTAAAAAATTGTGTACTTTTACCGAATGTAAACAGCTACTACTTCAATACGAAATAATAAAGTCCACACGACACGCGTCGACGAAACGTTAAGCCCTAATCTTCCTTTTTTACAATTTCCGTGGCTCGAAAGTACGATATTTTTCTCGTTAATTTTATCTATAGCTATAATGGTGCCGTTCGTGCAAGAAAACTGCAATAAAAATGGCAGAGCATCAACACAAACTTGCTTACACATAACGTTGTCATGGTATGACATACAAGTAGCCCCAACAGATAGCATCCTATAAGAACCAGTCGAAATGTGTAAATTAGTCGTGGGGCATACAGAGCAGGGTAGTCATGAGGTTGACGTCAGACTGTCATAGCCAAGCAATCATGGTTACTATTTTAAAACATGTACAGGACTCACTGGAGTGAAAGCTCGACTACGTCTTAGGCAACCATCTGCACCAATTACTGTGTGCCTGATAGTACGCCGATGACTAATGCCCAAATCGGTAAGAATGTGAGGTCGACTGTGTGGAAACACGAATGAACGTGGTAGTCGATGTACAAAACAGGGGTCTGCCTGTGGCCACGACTCAACATGCAACAAAACAGTGGCGTTCATCCACAAATATATGCGGACTTGCGTCGCCTACAACCTCCGAAGCTCGGACAGGAACACGATCGTCAGCATGTGCAGTGTTTCTCGTTCTTATCTCATTACGTGGTTGCCCAATGCCAACAAAATAGTAACAGCGGTAACCTCAAGATGTTACTTTTATTTTCGTCTACCCTCTATATAAGAAACACCAATTAATAAGGAGGAATCAAAATAGAAAGAAAATGACGAACAATGTTGGTAGAGAGGAAGGGAAAGTTCGATCTGGATCAGAATGGGGCAAGAAACCGCCTGCGAGGTCTTCAAGGAAACTATCCTGACACCCGCCATAAGTGAGTTAAGTAAACTGCAGAAAACCATATTCTGAAAGTCCACGCGGATTTGAAAGTTGCTCCTTTCGAATGCGAGATAAGTCATTGCTACTGTACCAACTCGTTCAGTTTACGTAGAATGAGAGACGTGTTCGCTGCACGCCCATGTGAGCAAAGTTCTTATTTTTGCGTAGGTCGGCATTACTCAAATCATAAAGCATCAAAATACTTTCTCGGCGCATCTTGGTGACTATATACAGCGCTGGATTACATCAGAACGCAACCCATAACTTACGCTTGTTGCATGATTTAATAAAACATGTAATCCAGGACCATACATAGCGATGAACACGGATCATTGAAGTACTAATATATATGTGATTTCGTCGTGAATAAGATCGTAATTCGCTTTCTGTTCCCTAGTTTCCTTCCTTTTTGTATTTTAGCCATAATATTTTCCGCCTACAAGCACTTCCATACGTCGAGTCGTATCACCTCCGACGCCCAAGTACATGTGAGGTAGCAGACAACCTTGTGGGTGGCGCAACCAAGTTTATGAGTAGTCATCTTGGGTATTAATAACCGCTACGCGTTTCCGTATAGATCGGAGAAGCGGACCCATTCACTCTACTGGAATCTGGCCGTTTTTATTCGGTAGTGATCCAATAATAAAGTACTAAATACAACTGGAGCGGTTATTAACACCCAAGACGACATATGACCTTGCTCCATAGACACTCCACTGTTTCAACTTAAAGCATATAATCTGTACACTTAAATAAAATTTTGTGGGGGCGTTCCACCAAACGTTGCCGTTATTTCATATTAGACAGGCTCTTTAGACGCCTTTAGTTTTCCAGATTAGATTTAAACACTTTTTAGCATTAATACATTGCTTGCCACGGATTGCCAGTCTTTTGCATTACGCCGTCACCAGTATCATTGAAGCTACTCTTTATTGAGCGAGGCTGCCCTCAGATATCAGAAACTGAACGATTACGTGTCTAATGTTCGGGTTGCATACTCCGCATATCAAGGCGCTGCTGGTACATCAGTCCTAACGCGCTTTCTTCGTTCTCGCTGTTGTTCTGCAAGTATGACGAATGCTCGAACTGTGGCGCTTACAGGAGTGTAAGGCTACTCGTGGCATTGTTAGTACGAAATGTAAGAACGCGCTATTACTGCTGTAAAGTAGCACTGACAAGGCGAAATGGTCGACTGCAGGGATCAGATGGCCTTTAGCGAAGCTGTGTTTTGTGAAACTGGGGAGGGCGTAAAGCGAAAATAAATTAGTTGATCCAAAGCACACAAATGCAAATATGTTCCACTAGAGGAAGAGTGATACCTGAAATGAGTTTTACACTATAGCGCAGGCTTCAAACGAAAAACACGCAAATTTCGTCTGTTGCAAACAAAATGGTTGTATTCTCGTTTATTCCACCTCGATCATGAGGAACCGTGCGCTGGAGCAAATGAAAACTCGTCACAGAGAAACGTCACTGTTATACTCCTGTGACAAAAAAGCGTTCTATTACTGTATTCATTTGCTCATGACAACTTGTGTTCATGGGCTAACAGCGATTTGTGTAGCTTATCATCCGTTTCTGTAATTTATTTTAACAATTAATAGGCATTTAAATATTGCACTTCATCTTCATGTCATGTTTTCTGGTAATGTCATTACACACTCGGTAACGCCTCGAAAGTGTGTATATGCCAACGTAATTGTTAGGCACTCTCTGAGTAAATGTTAAATTTTAAAAAATATTTTACCCATCTAAGTGTATGTATAAACATAACAATATTCACTGCTGACTGTTATGCTGATACATAACTTGCTTCTTTCATATAGGCAGGTTGGACATTTTGTGACACTTGAACTTAAACTTGAGAATGCCTTTAAAGCCGAAATCATGATTGTGTGTAATAAAAATAAAAATGGGTAGTAATTTATATTTTAACGCGTATTCAATTACAGAAATATGTGAACAGGATGAATATGGTGCCGCGGTCGGCAACGCCTATATGAGACAAGTGTCTCGCACAGTTGTTAGATTGGTTACTGCTGCAACAATTGCAGGTTATTAAGATTTAAGTGAGTTTGGGCGTGGTGTTACAGTCGGCGCACGAGCGATGGGACACAGCATCTCCGAGGTAGCGATGAACTGGGGATTTTCCGGTACGACCATTTCATGAGTGTACCGTGAATATCAGGAATCCGATAAAACGTCAAATCTTCGACATCGCTGCAGCCGGAAAAAGATCCTGCAAGAACGGGACCAACGACGACTGAAGAGAAGCTTTCAGCGTGACAGAAGTGCAACCATTCAGCAAATTGCTGCAGATTTCAGTGCTGGGCTATCAACAAGTGTCAGTACGAACGATTCAACGAAACATCATCGATATGGGCTTTCGAAGCCGAAGGCCTAATCGTGTACCCCTGATGGCTGCACGACATTGGACTCTTGACTACTGGAAACATGTTGCCTGGTCGGATGAGTCTCGTTACAAATTGTATCGAGTGGATGGAGGTTTGTGGGTATTGAGACAACCTCATGAATCCATGGACGCTGTATGTCAGCAGGGGATTGTTGGGTTGGGTTGGGTTGTTTGGGGGAAGAGACCAAACAGCGAGGTCATCGGCCTCTTCGGATTAGGGAAGGACGGGGAAGGAAGTCGGCCGTGCCCTTTCAAAGGAACCATCTAAGCATTTGCCTGGAGCGATTTAGGGAAATCACGGAAAACCTGAATCAGGATGGCTGGACGCGGGATTGAACAGGGGATTTTCAAGCTGGTGGAGACACTCTAATGGTGTGGGGTGTGCGCACTTCAAAATGGTTCAAATGGCTCTGAGCACTATGGGGCTTAACAGCTGTGGTCATCAGTCCCCTAGTACTTAGAACTACTTAAACCTAACTAACCTAAGGACATCCCACACATCCATGCCCGAGGCAGGATTCGACCTGCGACCGTAGCAGTCGCACGGTTCCGGACTGCGCGCCTAGAACCGCGAGACCACCGCGGCCGGCTGTGCGCAGTTGGAGAGATATGGGACCCCTGATACGTCTAGATACAACTGACAGGTGGCACTTACGTAAGCATCCTGTCTGATCACCTGCGTCCATTCATGTTCATTGTGCATTCCGACGGACTTGGGCAATTACAGTAGAATAATACGACACCCCAAACGTCCAGAATTGCTACAGAGTGGCTCCGAGAATACTCTTCTGTGTTTAAACACTTCCGCTGGCCACCAAACTCCCCAGACATGAACGTTATTGAGCATATCTTGGATGCCTTACTACGCGCTGTTCGGAAGAGATGTCCACCCCGTCGTACTCTTACGGACTTATGGACAGCCCTGCAGGATTCATGGTGTCATTTCGTTCTAGCACTACTTCAGACATTAGTCGAGTCCATGCCACGTCGTGTTACGGCACTTCTGTGAGCTTGCGGGGGCCCTACATGATATTAAGCAGGTGTACCAGTTTATTTGATTCTTCAGCGTAAATCAAAATAAAATTTTCAGTATTATTTCATTATTTTTTGTGTGCTGAAGACATAACGTAGATTTTATGTGGTACAAACTGCAGGCATACGGACAGCGCCGACAATTCCACAGATTTTCACACTCAGGTCGCCACGTAATAGTTACTTCTTTAGTTTCATAATCGAAATAAACATATATTGTAGCATTTTTGGAACCTTATTATGGAGACGTCGAAACGCTACCTGAGGAAATCAGTGTAGACGTCCTGGACACTTAACGTTAAAGGAATTTCTCTTCAAAACATGAATTACCTCGTAGATGAATCAATTTCATTTGCACAAGCACATAAGCGCTTTCAATTGAAACGGCAAGTGGTCTTGGAAACAGATGATAGATTGGCAGTGCCCTCAAAACGTTTACGAAACTGTTCTTGTAATTATTTCAAGGCTGCAATGAATTCTTCAAACTTCACGTTTTCTTCAGTGCCAGTGAGCTTAGAGAACTGGGTTGATTTGTCAGAACGTGTCCCTTTTACAAGGTGATTTTCTTTTTGAATACATCCCCATCAAATGATAAAGTTGTTTCTCAACTTGTAGTGTCTTACTGGGCACAGTGTGTGGTCATGTCTACTTATAACGCGAGGTCCGTAATCCGTTTCGGATGTTCTTCATTTCGTTCCTGCACTTCTTTTCCGTCATAAATTCAGCACTAGCGAGTTTTAAAATGAAAAATCGCTCCAGGCGATCTCTTTCACTTAACCAAAATACTTTGCAATGATCTATAAATTCTCTACACTCTTCGTTCAGTCTCATCGAAAACTGTTCAACTGGCAGTGGAATAACGCGAGCTACTTCAGTAATTTTACTATTCGTACCGCCAATTTCTTCACGTGCTCCATGCCTACAAATTTAGCGCAGAGTACTACTTGAGGTAGAGAACAATTAATCTTGTTTGTCGGCCGTTCTAATTTATTGCTCTTTCACTGTCAATTTAATATTTAAATTCTTTCTGCGTGGTACAGTAATCTCGTTTCATTGCAAGTTTGCGGTACCAGTCGCTTATGCAACTGCATAATATAAAGGGTGTTAATTTTAAGTTGACTAACCAGAATAACTCGAGAAATAAGCTTCACACGAAAAAATCTGTAGAATCCAACGTTGATTATTTTCGAGGGGGACGTCTGCTGGTGCTAAAATTAACCCACCACCCCGGCCCCCTGGGGGTGGGGCGGGAGGCAACTTTAAAATTTCAAATGGGAACCCCCATTTTTATTGTAGAATCAGATTCTACATAAAAAAGCTACGCAGATTTTGTCTTAAACATTTGTTTTGATTCTGGGTAATTTCCGCTGTAATTCAAGAAAATCCATGTTCTCATTTTTGTGTGGATAATGATTACCGATAAATAAAAAATACTTATTAACTTCGTAAATTTTGATTCGCTGAAACCATAACTCTCCCTCTCTCCCCATTAATACTGGGGTCAACATTTGTAAAACTAATTCCTCTCTCTCAAACCGCAACCTATGGAGAGAAAGGGAAAATTTTAGTTTTAGCGAATCAAAATTTACGAAATTAATAAGTATTTTTTATTTATCCGTAACCATTATCCACGCAAAAAAGAGAACATGAATTTTCTTGAATTACAGCGGCAACTACCAAGAATCAAAACAAATATTTAAGGCAAAATGTACGTAGTTGTTTTATGTAGAATATGATACTGCAATAAAAAATGAGGGTTCCCATTTGAAACTTTAAAGTTTCCTCCTGCCCCACCTCCAGGGGGCTGGGGTGGTGGGCTAACTGTAGCACCAGCAGACGTCCCCCTCGAAAATAATCAACGTTGGATTCTACACATTTTCTCGTGTGAAGCTTATTCTTCGAGTTATTCTGGTTTATCAACTTAAAATTTACACCCTGTATATTGAGAATTCTCATGTCTCTTTTATGTCTTTCCTATTCATTTTTCAAAGGTTTGTAACGACATATCGCTAGTGTGCCTCTTTTTGTGCAAACAGCACAAGAACGTCCTTCAAACCACGAACAAATAGCGAAGGTTAAACATCGTTGACACCCGATTCTGTAGAACTGAGGAGTGTGACAACCCAAATATGACACACTGCAATACTCAGTGAAATGTCACGCTGTTCCAAGTACTTCAGAGAAGGACCGAGTAAAGCGGAGAGAGGCCGGGCTTTGGCCCGCCTACAGCCGTCACATCATACACGCGTGAAGTATGGCACGCCGTGGCCGGCCTTGGTGTAAAGCGAGTATGCGGAGCTCATTTCTAATCTCTAGTGTTTCATTGGTAAGGCATTGGAATCAAATTTGGGAGGAAGACTGTTCAAGCACCCGACCGGACATCGATATGCAAACAAAAAAAAGTTTTATACCAAAAAGAACTTTGGCTATTTTTACGCTATAGCCTTGACTGCAGGACAGACAAATGTTAAAAAATCTGGAGTATACAAAATTAACTGTGGCTCGTGTGATAGCTTTTACATAGCGCAGACGAAGGTATTTTGCCACATGTTTTAGGGAACCACTTATAAAAACAACAGTGCCCTAGTTTCAAATTAAAAAAATGAAAGTCACGTACTATCATCGATCAATGACAAAATGGAAATCTTGTATATTGAGTCTAAAGATCGAGACCTGGGGATTCTTGAGGAGCTTGAAATATATAGTCATCGTTCTTCGAAAGTTGTTAACAAAGAAACAGGATCACCAAAAGTTTATCAGTGTATTTTATGGTCTTTTGCTCACATAGATAATTTCAAGGCTACACACTATATCGTACCTACTATTTTTCCTACACAGATTCATTTTTCTGAATGCGATTCTTGTGTCTCAGTCTTCCTCCATGTTTATTTTTTATTTCCAAGCAGTGTCATGCCTTTCACTGGATTTTTTCTGCAGTTTTTTTACCCCTTCCCAACCTACCACCACCACTCTTTACCTTTACCCTTTATTGAGTTACTTAGCATTCATAAATAACGTATATACACATACGTAAAGCTAATCTAGACTACATTTCCGATTATCGTTTCGTTAATGTACATGCATTTGCATTATACATCCATCAGCACCTTGTCAACATTTTGCCTACATTCAAGTTCTGGCATCCACAAACGCTAACGTAAATTGTTTCGCTAATTACGTTTCGCAGTGTAGTTACATGTACTGACTTCTTTATGCATTCTATTCTTGTTACTTATAGTAAAAAAGACAGTTATTTTAAGTTTGTACTGTATTACTTTATTCACTGTCTTTGAGTAAACATGTAATAAATAACGTTTGTCAGTTTGCACCCTTGTCCCATCTTCCTTTTACCCTTGCTCCCCTTCCCCCCCCCCCCCTTCCTCGCTATCTTAATTTTAGCTGCATGTACTCTACGTACTCTATTTTACTAGATTAACTATATTTTCTTTCTTTTATAAAATGTAACGCATATTCATTTACAGTTTTGTGTAATATAATATATGACAACCGTGCACACAGCTTCCTCGACTTTCATCTACATCTACGTGATTACTCTGCTATTCACAATAAAGTGCGTGGCAGAGGGTTCAATGAACCACCTTCAAGCAAGTGTCTCTACCGTTCCACTCGCAAACGGCTCATTGAAAAAACAAGCTCTTAAATTTTTCTCTTATTTTATCGTGATGATCATTTCTCCATAAGTAAGTTGGTGCCAAGACAATGTTTTCGCAATCGGAGGAGAAAAATGGTGATTGAAATTTCATGAGAAGATCCCGTCGCAACGAAAAGCGCCTTTTTTTTTTAATGATTGCCACTCCAATTCAGGTATCATATCTGTGGCGCTATCTCCCCTATTTCGCGATAATACAAAACGCGCTGCCCTTCTTTGAGCTTTTTAGATGTCATCCATCAGTCCCACCTGTCGCGGATCCCACACCGCACAGCAATACTCCAGAATAGGGCGGACAAGCGTGGTGTAAGAAGTCTCTGTAGTAGACCTACTGCACCTTTTAAGTGCTCTGCCAATGAATCGCAGTCTTTGGTTTGCTCTACCCACAACACTACCTATGTGATCGTTCCAATTTAGGTTATTTGTAATTGTAATCCCTAAATATTTGTGCGACTTATAGCGTGATCGAAATTTCTTAGATTTCTTTTAGTACTCATATAAATAACTTCATACTTTTCTTTATTCAGGGTCAATTGCCACTTTTCGCACCGTACAGATATCTTATCTAAATCATTTTGCAATTCGTTTTGGTCATCTGATGACGTTATAAGACGGTAAATGACATTATCATCTGCAAACAATCTAAGACGGCTACTGAGATTGTCTCCTATGTCGCTAATATAATCAGGAACAACAGAGGGCCTATAACACTTCCTTGGGGAACGCCGGATATTATTTCTGTTATACTCGATGACTTTCTGTCTATTACTACGAACTGCAACCTTTCTGACAGAAAATCACGAATCCAGTTGCACAAATGAGGCGATATTCCATAGGCACGCAGTTTGGTTGGAAGACGCTTGTGAGGAAATCTAAAAATACGGAATAAATTTGACATCCCCTGTACATAGCACTCATTACTTCATGAGTATAAAGAACTAGTTGTGTTTCACAAGAACGATATTTTCTGCATCCTCGCTGACTGTGTCAATAAATCGTTTTCTTCGAGGTACTTCATAAATTTCGAGTACAGTATATGTTCCAGAACTGTACCGCAAATCGACGTTAGTGATATGGGCTTGTAATTCAACGGATTACTCCTACTTCCCTTTTTGGGTATTGGCGTGACTTGAGCTATTTTCCCTTCTAGGTACGGATCTTTCTGTGTGCGAGTGGTTGTACATAATTGCTAAATATGGAGCTATAGTATCAGCATACTATGAAAGGAACCTGACTGGTAAACAACCTGGACCGGAAGTCTTGCTTTTATTAAGTGATTTAAGCTGCTTTGCTACACGGAGGTATATCTGTTTGTAAGTTTCTCATCTTGGCAGTTGTTCTTGATTGAATTCAGGAAAGTTTACTTCGTCTTTTTTTGTGAAGTAACTTTCTTCCCTACCCCCTTCCTTTGTCTTCGATGTCGGTCATATGTCCACTATAATGCTCTTGTTTGGCATACTACTACTACTACATGTATTGTATGGTGTTTGATGTACTACTTCCTTTTTAATATGCTATGTTTTTTTTTCAAATATTTTGGTATGTGTATATAATCTGACGCCTACAGCGCTACATTGTGCCACACCACCTTGTGACTATTTTTGTTATGCTGCACGTAACGTCAAATTTATTTTCCCAGTTGTACTCTAAAATTGGTTACCTGTGTGTATGAAGCCCTTTACCTCCTTTACGACTGAGCGAGATGGCGCAGTGGTTAGAACTCGGGATTCGCATTCGGAAGGAAGTCGGTTCAAACCCGCATCCGGCCTTCCTGATATAGGTTTTCCGTCGTTTCCCTAAAGCGCTTCAGGAAATGCCGGGCTGGTTCCTTTGAAATGGCATGGTCGACTTCCTTCATCATCCTCACCTAATCCGATGGGACCGCTGTCCTCGCTGTTTGGTCCCCCCCTCCCCCCCCCCCCCCCCGCCTCAAATCAGCCAGCAAACCTCCTATGGTATGCTCATTTCCATTCATGATCTTTTGTCAATTTATTAGGGGTGGGCAAACGATACTCGCGTTCGAACGGGCTCGAAATTTCCCGACACGCCGCAGCTTTCGATATAGTACCGAGCTTGTTCGAACAATCACGTGCCTTTGGACTAGCGCGGCTCGATTCCAAGGAATACCAAGGAACTACGAACTAGAAACTATGGCTCTGCACTTTCGTGGAACACTGGAGGGAGTAGCATTAAATCCTTCCGCTGCATAAACTCCTGTTGTATTTGAATAAATTTACGATACGAGTTCTCATACAGTAGCGGCATGTATAAGAATATTAACATTTATGCTGATTTTTAAGTAAAATTATGAGACAAAGACGAAGGTATTGTCCTCCAGAAAATATTACTTGAGTGAACCCAGTATAACATTTTATTTGATTATGGGAGACGGTAACGATAGGTTGAAAATGAACAATTCAATCCCTTTTCACATATTAGAATAGCAGAGAAATACTTTAGCAGATTTTAATCAGGTTCAACATAAGACAGCAACATTTGGATGAAACAATCAAGACAGTTAATTAAGAACTAAACGCCGAACAAACGAAATGTGTCGTTAAATGAAACAAGAAGATTACTGTTACCAGTCACTGTTTCTTTTTCTCCACGACGCGTATCAATGATTTAAACCTCCACCATCAGGTGGATTTACATTTGTTACTATGACGTGTGTGTGTGTTGTGTTACAGTTTTGGAGGAACTATTTGCACTGTCTATTGGAGAAACAAAGTTTTATTTCAGAACATGGTTTTGGGTTCCTTTTTGCAAACAACTAACCGTATATCTAATGGCAAAAATAAAATAAGTAAAATAGAGTACTTCCAGTGGTTACAGGTTCCTTTCACTGTCTTAACACATCACATGTATACAGTCATATTTTGTAAACAAATATGTCTTCTGGAAACTTTTAGCAGCAAGGATGATATATGAGAAGAGAAACCTTATCACAGAGTACAAAGAATATACGTCGTAACAGCATTATTAGAGATTAAGTTTTAAAGGATTTTGGAGATCTTTGTTTTCAGATGTTGAATACATGAGCTGGAATAAATATTTAAGGAGGTTAAAGTCGATGTTGTCAAGTTAATATAGCTTAAACTTCATATTCGTTTATATAATCAGGTGACATGTTGCAAACTTTGATTACAATAATTACGTTGGCTACAGTGGTAAGGCTATGCATAAATAACAAGTTTGGTTGGGATTCACAAATGGTAATGAAAGGCTGCAGGCAGAGGGAGAGGAAAAGAACGTGAGAGTGAGAGGAAGAGAGAGGGTGGAAGGGGTGATTGGATGAGAGCAAACTTTCCAAAGCTGGGGGTTCTTAAGATTATATCTGTAACACGTAATAACTGCCTAAAGGTTGGATAATATATTGGTTAATGCTTTAAAACATGCAGACAGATGTAAAATTTGTGCCATTAGTTGATGTAACATATAGTTTCAAGCTGACAGGGGGTACAAGATGTTGGTGTGATGGCATATTTGTAAAGGGGGTCAACCCCTTGTACATTTGTGGGATCTCATGGTAACATAACAAAACATTTATGGTAAATATCAAGGTGTGTGGATGGATTTAGGGAGTAGTAGGGCCAAGTATGTTGTGGCCCATTTTGTTAGAGTGGGTTGCCTACATCAGGGGCAGCTATGCACTCAGGGGCAACCTATTGCTCTCCTTTGATTGACAGGTACTTAACCTATTGTTCTGCTGAAAGAATCCTTCCTTTTGACTGACAGGCACTTAACCTATTTTTCCCAGCCCCCCCCCCCAGGGGAGTTATTGGAATAGCCCCTCTCACCCTTATCAATTTGATTGACTACTTAATTAAATTGATCAATTAAGTAACATAGCCCCCTCCCCTCCCCCTCCCCTCCTGTACCCCAGAAAAGGGTGGGAAGTTCAAATTCCATCAGGACAATGCAACACACCAAGACTACCTACACTAACCTAAGAAAATGGCAGGAAAATAGGTCACTTTGGCTACCTCCACTAACCTAAGTCATCTGACAACCAGCTCATCCTAGGAATTGGCAGGAAAAGGACTCAGCCCATGCTGGATAGGATGGACGTAAGTCTTTATTGTACAGGCAGTCTTTATTTAAAGAATATGAGGCAGTACCACCATCCAGTGTGTCCAACACAAGGTCTTGAGTCCAACTAACCTAGTACACAGTACTGCCACCAGCTGGCGCCATGTTCCCTCCTGAGAAGGGGCAACAATGGTGGGAAAGAGACTCAGCCCCTTCTGGGCTGCTGGAGAGAGGGAGGAGTGCAGTTTATTTATTTGGGAATGATTTATTTAGGCACGGATTTGACATAGGTTGTTTATTATACTGATACAAAACACTCACCCTGACATGCTTGAGGTTGCAGTAAATGGTCTACAGACCTGCAAAACACTCATAAATAATGTAGTACACTGATATGCAGAGACGTGAATAGCTCTGGGGCAAACATATTGCACAACCCAATGTTCCGCACTGTACTCTGGGTGTCTTAACCTAGTTCAGCCCTTTGTTGGCACTTAACCTATTGTTCTGTTAAGTGGTTTTCCATGTCACTCGCATTTCCTCCAACTATTATACCACCTTTGATACCAAATTAAGTAATTAGTCATGTTCTCCCACCATTTTCTGGTACACTTTTCGAATTTCACATGCTTTTGAACGCCATTTCTGGCGCATTCTTCTTTGTAACCAACCACCTTAAACTATTGTACTCCGTTTTACATAAAAAGTATGCAAATTAACCTAGTGTTCTGCACTTAACCTGCTGTTCTGCTCCATGTCACCCACTCACGCACACCCTCTACTTAACTATTGTACTGGTTATACCATGTTGATATAAAAAATTATGCATATTAATTAAATCGATATTCTTCACATGCATGGGGTAGTTTTTTTTTAATTCGCAGCATCCTATTGGTCGGTGAAATCGATGGAATACAGTTTAAGCAAACGATCGCTAATAAAAAACACATCCCACCGTTCTCTGTCTACTGGACCGCACAGGACGCTACCACAACCGCTCACAGGAGTCAGGATGCACTGACAGCCCCCGTGAAGTGATGCGGCCATCAGCTGGCAAACCACACGCAGGTTTCAGTTCAGGCCCCGCAAGGATGAGGCGGCGGCATCCTTTTCATACTTGATACCTGAGAAATTCCCGTCAAAATACGTGTTCACCTAGGCATCATTGCTGGCATGATGATGCAGAGTTGCAGGTCCAGCGCTATAGAAATCTATTCCAAAGCTTCCCAGAATAGTACAGGATGCATTGTTCCTAGATATCATAACAGGACATGCGAGCTGCATCTAGCCGTTCACATGTGCTGACCTGCCCATCCCAAATTTGTAGAGCAGTTCTGAGAGTGACTTCAGTCCTCAGAGTGCTCTGGTTACCTGTCGGGGGTGAATGACCACCCAATATCGCGGGAAGTAACTAGTGCAGGGAGGAGCATACTTACGGTGCATGTGCTTATGCTGTCTGTCTTCGCAGTATAGCTGCGAGTGTCTGGCGGCTGATATCTATACGAATGATGTAAAAGGGGCGATTTTGTATGATGCAGGATACGAATTATATGTTTACTACACTGACACAGTACGTGGTGATATATTGCCAGGTTGGAGATTTGTTTCACACTCTAATATTCAAGCTCACATCCTCAGTTGCAAAGTTGTGTAATTGCGTAAGAGTCTTTCCATATTTGACTATCTGTAGGCTGCTTTGCAGGGTTTAATTGTTGGTGCAATATGGTAATCTGTACAAAATAGGTTTTTGCCACTGAAAGTCTCATCTGCAGAAATAAAAAAAATAAAAAATAAGTAGTCAGTCATATTGATAAGAGTGAGAGGGGCTATTCCAATAATTCAGACCTGAGAAAGCACCTGTTGCAGTGAGGGGGGAAGTTTCATGAGGGGTAGGGGGAAGGGGCTGAGGAGCAATAGGTTAACTGCCTGTCAATCAAAAATAATGATCCTTTTAGTAGAACAATAAGTTAAAGACCTGTCAATGAAAGGAGAACAATGGGTTTGCCCCTGAGTGCATACCTGCCCCTGATGTAGGCAACCCACACTAACAAAAAGGGCCACAGCATACTTTGCCCAACTACTTCAGTGTGTTTTGTTTGGTGTTCCTATATTTGGAATGTTTTAATGACATCTAGTTTTTTCCTCTAGGTTGGATGTGTAGGATGTTGATGTTTGTGTTGTTAGCATGGTGCTTTGTTTCGTGCAGATTGGTGGCTATTGCTGATGTTTGATATTTTTTGTTCCTTTTTTGTTTTTTAATGCAGCAATTCAAACAACAAGTGGCATCACTAAGGCTGCGGTGGCTGACTACGCTGCTATTGTGCAGGTAAGTCGTAGATAGGATCAACCACGCACATTCGAAAGGCTATCGCTTACCGTAACAGCCAGTGAAGGTGTCCAAGTGGGTTGTGATGTAGAGATTGTCATTCATCTCTTCTCCTGTTGGAACACTGATGTTCGTTTTTATTTTGTTTCTAGCCAACCAGCAGGAGTAAGGTGTTCTCCTTCAGAGAGCAGGCCGTTATGAAATGTTACAATGTGGTGCATTAAGCGGTTGGGAAACGTGATAAAGGAACGTTTTGAAATGCTAATTACTCATCAAAAAAATAAAGAACGTGTAACGGAACTATTGGTCAGCGGTTTATCAGTAAGCAATAGGGAAACAAAAGTATCTAGTGGACTAGTAATTAAGAGTAGCAGCGGAGTGGCGAAGTAGTACGGCATAAGTACGTCTTGCGTAGAAGTGGTGGCAGTTGCACGGACTCGCGATAACCGATTGCGCGCTTCACAAAACGCTTCGCGCGGAGCAGCGAACGCCGAAGGACCGCACGAAGGAGACACCGAGTACTGGAGGCGCGGACAGAATTGCCGCAAAAAGAAGACGAGAGTGGCCTGGCAGGCGCGGGCGCACGAGCAATGGAACGAGCAAAGCTGTCGGCCTGAGAGGGGATGTCTTGGTGGCAGCGGCAGACGACGCGCCGAAGAAGATCTCGAAAGATAACCACAACGTCATCTACCAATATCAAGGATGATGGTGAGGAGGTTGCTGATATGGATTTTACAAAGAGAGAGCTACGCAGTACTGAGTGATTCAGTCCAGACATGCATTCAGTGAATGCTTTACTTGCTGATAAAAGCCGAGTAGTGTGGGGTTAACCCTTTAGTGACCAAATTATTTCCGGAAGTTGTAGACTTTTTATGAACACTTCATTGGGCTAAGAAACGGTTCATAAAATCATAGTTTAAATCTTGAAAGTGAGAGTTTAGCCTATGAGTATAAAAAATTTGTGGGAACTATTGTTCCCACCGTACTCTGGAGTAACTTCACTTGCAAATTTAAAAAATTGTATTTCCTTTATTTTTTAGTACAAAAACATGTTAAACAGTACATTTACATTTGTATTAGTTCATACTGTCCTTTGAGCTCACTAAGGTGATGTACTATGGAACTTAGAGAAGCATAGTGCTACACAAAAAGGTACACGACAGTTGCTACACATTATGTTTGTTCTCTTTTCTTTGTTCTTGGTGCTACATTGGCGGCATCTTCTGTTTGTTGTACCTTTTGTAGGGAAATGAGTTCCAACTTTCTCCAGACAAACTTCATCTGGTACTCCAGACACACCTCTTTTTGGTGTTTGGAAATGAAGAGGCCTTCCTCTTCTCTTACGACTTGAGAAGCCAGAGATAAGCTGCCTTCACAAGTGCAACCTAAATGTTAGCTGGTCTGATTCTGACTTCTGTAGCTTCCACATAATGTAGGAATTGACAACTGCCAAATCTACAAGAAAGAAAAACAGTTTGTGCCACCACTTCCATGAACGACGGCCTACAGCATACCGTTCACGCAGCTGATCAAATCCATCCAATGGGCAGAGTACTTCACTTCTGCTTCCACTAACTTACCTTCTAATACTTATGTAATTTTCAGTCAAATCCAGCAAATCTACACGAATACTATCTCCCTCATAAATATAAAAGTAGATAAATACAACACAAGTCACTTCACACGCTGAAGGAAAGCACGCTATCAAAAAAACGCTGTAGTGTTCGAAACAGTGGCCCGTTTTCACGCGGTAACTGCGCTTCTGCATTGATTGACTCACAAGGTAGAAAGATAACAGCTTTCGCCTAACCGTTGACAATCTACACATAGTTAGCACACTCTAACAGAGATGGTAACACAAGTTAGAAGTGGGAACACAGATTACCACTGAACTTATAGCGAAAACAAATAAGTGGGAACTATAGTTCCCACTGGACACTAAAGGGTTAGGAGGTGGAACGGATACGTTTGACAGCAAACTTGAGCGATTCACGACCTGTCGAGTTTGAGGCTACTCAAAGTAAATCAGTCAGTGGTGAATCGTAGGGTTGCCGAGGTACCAGGGCAAAGAAAAATGTGTTCTTGTTGTCACTGATTGCAACTTTAACGAAATTCCAGTAGCAAATTGTTAAAGATACAATACTGGCCATTAAAATTGCTACACCACGAAGATCACGTGCTACAGACGTGAAATTTAACCGACAGGAAGAAGGTGCTGTGATATGCAAATGATTAGCTTTTCAGAGCATTCACACAAGGTTGACGCCGGTGGCGACACCTACAACGTTCTGACTTGAGGAAAGTTCCCAACCAATTTCTCATACACAAACAGCAGTTGACCGGCGTCGCCTGGTGAAACGTGGCTGTGATGCCTCGTGTAAGGAGGAAAAATGCGTACCATCACGTTTCCGACTTTGATAAAGGTCGGATTGTAGCATATCGCGATTGCGGTTTATCGTATTGCGACATCGCTGCTCGCGTTGGTCGACATCCAATGAGTGTTAGCTGAATATGGAATCGGTGGGTTCAGGAGGGTAATACGGAACGCCGTGCTGCATCCCAACGGCCTCGTATCACTAGCAGTCGAGATGACAGGAATCTTATCCGCATGGCTGTAACGGATCGTGCAGCCACGTCTCGATCCCTGAGTCAACAGATGGGGACGTTTGCAAGATTATGGCCATCTGCACCAACAGTTCGACGATGTTTGCAGCAGCATGGACTATCAGCTCGGAGACCATGGCTGCGGTTACCCTTGACGCCGCATTACAGACAGGAGCGCCTGCGGCGGTGTACTCAACGACGAACCTGGGTGCACGAATGGCAAAACGTCATTTTTTCGGATGAATCCAGGTTCTGTTTACAGCATCATGATGGTCGCATCCGTGTTTGGCGACATCACGGTGAACGCACATTGGAAGTGTGTATTCGTCATCGCCATACTGGCGTATCACCCGGCGTGATGGTATGGGGTGCCATTGGTTACACGTCTCGGTCACCTCTTCTTCGCACTGACGGCACTTTGAACAGTGGACGTTACATTTCAGATGTGCTACAACCCATGGCTCTACCCTTCATTCGATCCCTGCGAAACCCTACATTTCAGCAGGATAATGCACGACCGCATGTTGCAGGTCCTGTAGGGGCCTTTCTGGATACAGAAAATGTTCGACTGCTGCCCTGGCCAGCACATTCTCCAAATCTCTCACCAATTGAAAACGTCTGGTCAATGGTGGCCGAGCAACTGGGTCGTCACAATACGCCAGTCACTACTCTTGATGAACTGTGGTATCGTGTTGAGACTGCATGGGCAGCTGTACCTGTACACGCCATCCAAGCTCTGTTTGACTCAATGCCCAGGCGTATCAAGGCCGTTATTACGGCCAGAAGTGGTTGTTCTGGGTACTGATTTCTCAGGATCTATGCACCCAAACAGCGTGAAAAAGTAATCACATGTCAGTTCTAGTATAATATATTTGTCCAATGAATACCCGTTTGTCATCTGCATTTCTTCTTGGTGTAGCTATTTTAATGTATATTAACATGGCACTGATCAAATCAGCACCAGTATTACACTCGAAGTGTCAAATTTGTGCTGAGAAGTAAAGTCAGATAGCATGGAGAAGTTTGATAAGTGTAAGTTCCAATTTTAACAATACCAAAATACAGGTTGTAGATAAAGTAGGTAGTGATGTGGATTAAGTGAGTCACGTGTGTGTTGCAGGACACAAAGAGGTGTTAGGTTAAATCACTGAAGAAATTGGAGGTCATGCTACTGCTAATCGCAAATGTACCACTGAACTTGAGATGAAACAGGAATGTTTTGAGAGGAAAATAAATAATGAGATGTGTAACATAAGCGCTGCTTTAAAATCTGAGCAAGATGCTAGTTTTAAATTACATTTGAGTGAGACGACTCAGGCGTAGGCTGCTAGTCGAACAACGTGTGACTCGTTTGAAGAAAAGCAAGAAGTCCTTACACCAGGTGGATGCCCGACTGGTGAAATATGAACAAGAAATTTCTACGCTGTCCGGAGGGACAGGTCATGTTTCGTCTAGCACTTCAGCAGAAGCAGCGTTTATCCGCTGACGGAAATTTAGCAATTTTGAACCACAAGATGATGTGCATCTTAAACTGTTTGTCCCGGAATTTGATCGTGTAATGCCAGTGTATTAGACGGACCAAGAATGACTTTCCTCTGTAGTGGGACACTTAAGACGCGACGCCGTTAGGTGGGAGAACGATATGCCAACTACAATCTTGTGAATGGTGGTGGCGACGCATAAAACATGCAAATGTAGTTTTGGCGGCCGAGTTATTTGCCGTTCCATTATTGGAAAGGAATTGTTCGCAGCGACACGACACAACTATGAACGGTATATGATGTTTATTGAGAGAGTTGTGCGCTTGCATATGTGTGACAATAACCAAGAGGCGGGGGTCTCAAAGGAGGGAGCAAGCAAGGCCAGTAAGGCTCTTTAGGAGCGAGCACAACGCGGAGAATGCGAGGAAGGAATAGCCATATGAACGGGGCGCGTTGGGAGGAAAGAGCCGAGCCGTTACACTAAGCGATGTCTCAGTACTGGATCTGCTAGACGCGACGAAAGTAAACATCCCACAGGGCAACAGGAGCTCACGCAAAAGTAGGTGGGAGAAGTGATTGAAAAGAGAAAGATGAGAGACAGAGAGCAAGATTCACTGGAAGTGTTAGCAGTGCCACAAAGAAGGCAGTGAAGTGCTGCACCTGTGCAAGCTTGCGCACGCAGCAGAAAGGGAGAAGGGAAGGAGGCCGGTAGTGGGGATGCCAGCACACAGCGTGGTATCGCGCGCCTGAGACGACAGAAGCATCGCACAAAGCACAGGAGGTGAACAGCGTTACGGCCTAGCGCGCTTATTTGCCGAGCCATCACCAAGACGTGACGGCACTAACGACACAGAGCATACAAGAAAATAGCGTGGCCTTCGGGCCGCGCTTGGTGTGTCAAGCTTCCGTCTCCATGTGTATGCCCACAGCCACCTATCGCGAGGTACACTGAGAGCGAAATTTCAAGTCATCCGACTTGCCTTTAAAACATTATCTATCGTAGATGAAGCAAAGCTATATCCGTTTCTATAGTAAGTTTCTCAGTAAAAAACTGAATTTTCGAGTAAAAAAATAATAACCTCTGTTTCGGGATTCGTGCATGTCCTCCGCTGTGCAGTCTTCTTCATTCGATTTTGAGGAAACTATCCCGTAAAATAGTAATAATAATAATAATAATAATGATAATATTGTTGCGCATCTCACAGCCACACATTGCAGCTTGATAATGAACTTCAAAGAAAAATACAACACTGCACATAATCTGAAAAGTTTGCAGTGAAAAATGTCGCTGACCAGTTCACGTTCGGTGGATTTTAGGAGATAAGTTGCTGCGAACGAAATGTAACTAACATATCGAGATTGTTGTAGGGTAATGTCTGTTTCCATTCTGGAGGAAATATGTGAGATATACTGGAGATTCTCCGCGACGAGACTGGCACCTACGCGCCACATCCACGTATATTGCCGCTTGCTATGGCCTGCCACGCGGAGTGCGAAGCTGCCTAACGTTTCTCTTCTTCTTATGCTGCCGATACAAGCCCAAGATGGTGGTGGAAGAAAAACTTAATGACTCGAAACGACACCCGGAGTCATCAGATCATGACGCTGCCAGTACGTTTTTTAAGTCTATGCTGCTTGGTTCCAAGAATCATTATTGCTTGCATTATTGAATTTATTTCCACATTTGTTATAACATGTTCACATTACAATTGCTGTTTTAGTTGAGGGCGCTGCGAACTGTTGACATATTCTGCTGTTGGTTGTATCGAATGACACACGATCGATATAATAACTGCTCTCAGTCGTGTAATAGGCAGTATGTTTTAACCTATTACCCTAAAACACTGTCAATGGCGCTTTGCGAGCCTTTCGGTTAGCATATGTTTGAATCACATTATGAAAGAGTAATTGCCTTGCCAAATTAGATTCAGTTGCCAGCCACCCAAATATCTGAGACGTTGTTGATGCATAGTTGAGCTGAGACAGTTTTTAACACAAGCCATAGTGCTGAATGACCTTTCTCCTTCATCTGAAATCACTGGAAGATTGCAAAAGATGCGCAAGGCTACACATACATTCAGTTATAAGCATGAAACTTTGAGTTTGTGCATTTATTCAATAGCTCTAACGGTTCCTACGTCTCCGATGTCTGAAGTATGAACTGTTTTCAAATATTTCATTATTTCTTCTAAATCTGTTGCGACATCGTTGTGGTATTCATGATACATGACTTGCAAGCCTCAGCGACCCGAGCGTCAGTCGTCTTCGTGTATTTCCATAAAACTCCAAACGAGTCTTCTAAAATCTTTACTACTCCATATCGGGTTTTCAAGTTACACACTTGACTGTCAATAATGACATAAAAAAACATCTGTCTTCAACAAAACTTCTGAATTCACATGTGCAACTTCATTCCTGGTTTCATCATGAAATGATTTCCTTTTCTTAGTGCGTACCTCTGGAAATTCAGGATCGATATTAACTGCACTGGCAACAACTTTATATTCAGAGAGAAAGGTGTCCCAGTTTTCACGAAGATAGTTTAGGTCATTTAATAAGCCCTCAGTGTATCTTACCTCAACGTCAATGGCAGTATTTCTAGCTTGTAGTAATTTCCTTCTGTACTCAATTGGTAGCAACAACTTTAGCCAAATTGATGCCAAGATTAAACACTTGAATGATCTCACATAATCCAAAACACCCCCTACCACAAAACGAGTTTCAGATGACAATTTTAACTCACTGAGAGTTTCAACAGCAGTGGCAATTTTATTCAAATGAGCTGTTATTGATCTTACAGCAACAACCAGAGCTCTCCAACGGGTATCAGACATCAAATATAAAAACTTCCAACACACTGTTTCAGAATTTCTCAACGTTGTGTACTGCAACTGAACAAGTTGTTAAGTTGCTGAATCACTCCGAAAAAAGTCTTCCATAAAAAAAGTTTGCTACCAGAGGGGGAGAGGACTACCCACGGGAACACCGTCAATTTTCTCAAAATATTCGCTGTTTTGAGAAAATTGACGATGTTGCCACAGGTAATTCTCTCCCCCTCTGGTAACAAACTCTGTTATGGAAGACTTTGAGGAGAGGGCACTTGATTTGGCAGAACTTAGACCAAAGGTCTTCTGATGATATGTGGATGATGCTTTTGTAGTGTGGCCCCACCGTCAAGAAGAACTGTCATGCTTTTTGCAGTATCCGATTTCTATCCACGAGAATATCAAATATGCAATGGAAGTGGAGAAGGGCAGTTGTCTGCAATTTCTGAACGTCTAGGTCTGAAGGAAGTGGATGGATCATTGTGGCATTATGTCCACCGTAAGCTGAGACATACAGATCTGTATTTAGAGGCGCCTAGCTGCCACCACGTATCACAAACTATGGCCGTTCATCGAACGTTGGTGCGTCGAGCACACGTGTCTGATGGAGACAGCCTTGCAAATGAGCTGGAACACCTGCGATCAGTGTTCAAAGATAATGGATATTCCCCACATCAGATCAGCACAGCTTAAAGGAACTAGAAACATGACCATCCGCAAGAGAAAGAGGAGCGGTTTAAGTTCAGGGCGCTCCTCCCGTACGTCGGCAATATTTCGTCGAAATTAGGCAGGATCTTAAGAAAACATCATGTCAAAGTAATCTTCCGCCCACCTGCAAAGACTTGTGCTCTTCTCGGTTCGGCAAAGGACGATCTGTGATTGGTCAGACGGCGAGCAGCAGTGTGTGAAAGATGCGTTGAACATGATCGCCACACTCGCCTTTCTCCTCCCATTAAGTTAGCCATAGCCGAGTATTGCATCGCCACAGGACATTCCATGGATTATTCTGCCACGGAAATCTTGTCCTCGACGTTAGCTTGCTGCAATCCCGAAACTTCATGGCATACGTAAAGAATTTCCAAACTCTATTTTCTCGAAAACGGTTGAGAGCTGCGTCTTCATGTTTACATATGTTGATGTCCTAGTTATGCCCTACACATCCTTCCATATGAATTAGATCAGTGAGGGGATGTTCGTACGGTCCACTTTTTCGTGGAAATTGTAGTGTAATTCTATCAGAATACGTTTTTTGGCGGCGTTTCGTACTATGATAAAGCTTTTACTCGCGTCTAAGTAGTGACGAACTGTTTCGTTCACTCTCGCCACGGGAGCTATCGAGTTATTGCGCTTGCTGGTAGAAAGCGATCGCCTGTTCCAGAGCCCACATCAGCACGAGATGAATAACCTCTATGTTTGCGAGTGCTGTCGGAAAGCGGCGCATGCTAATGGACGGCTAAACTTATCGCGTAATCGGTAGGCAGTGGCCAGTAAATAGCGCCAACATGCAATTCTGAGGCTCGGAAGACGCTCTAGTGAGGGATATGACCTCTCTAGCCCTGCTACGAATATCGTCGTCGGAAGGAGAGATAAAGGAACGAACAGGCATACGAGGTCCTTGGTCTCATTTCGTGTCTCAATTTGGTGCTGTTGGAAACATTCTTTTGGTAACGCAAAACACTTTTCGAATATAACAGCGGTACCATAACCAATCTGGACACACGCAAGGTATCCTTGTAGTCTGTTTAGTATGCATTTGTTCAGTCTTACAGTGATACAGTTTACTTAGATCCATCGGCAGTAAGCTTACCTGCCCATAATGTGCGCTGTGATCTCAGGTATCTCGGCAACATGAAATTGTATACAAGTTGAACATAGTTCCCAAACATAATGCTATTTGAAGAAAGTTTAAAATTTACGTGACATACCCTCCTTTGCCGTTTCGTCTTCCTGTAATTCATTAATGAGACGATTGATGCGCCGGCCGGAGTGGCCAAGCGGTTAAAGGCGCTACAGTCTGGAACCACGCGACCGCTACGGTCGCAGGTTCGAATCCTGCCTCGGGCATGGATGTGTGTGATGTCTTTAGGTTAGTTAGGTTTAAGTAGTTCTAAGTTCTAGGGGACTGATGACCACAGCAGTTAAGTCCCAGCCGGCCGCGGTGGTCTCGCGGTTCTAGGCGCTCAGTCCGGAACAGCGCGACTGCTACGGTTGCAGGTTCGAATCCTGCCTCGGGCATGGATGTGTGTGGTGTCCTTAGGTTAGTTAGGTTTAATTAGTTCTAAGTTCTAGGCGACTGATGACCACAGATGTTAAGTCGCATAGTGCTCAGAGCCAGTTAAGTCCCATAGTGCTCAGAGCCATTTGAACCATTTTGAACGATTGATGCCTCATCCTCAAGTTCTTTATTTACATATGCATGTAAGATATGTAAATGGAGATCCGTATAGTTCGGTATATACACGGAAGAGCCAAAGAAACTGACACACATGCCTAATATCGTATAGGATCCCCGCCAGCACGCATAAATGCGGCAAAACGACGTGGCATGGACTCGACTAATGTCTGAAGTAGTGCTGGAGGGAACTGACACGGTGAATCCTGCGGGGCTGTCCATAAATCCGTAATGGTACGAAAGGATGTAAATCTCTTCTGAACAGCACGTTGCAAGACATCCCAGATAAGCTCAATAATGTTCATCTCTGGGGAATTTGGTGGCTTTGTCCTGAAAGAATTTCCCAAGTCCACCAGAAGAATGGATGCAGGCGATCATCTGTCAGAGTCGTATCTAGACGTATCAGGGGTCCCATATCACTCCCCACACCATTACAGAGCCTCCACCAGCTTGAATAGTCCCCTGTTGACATGCAGGGTCCATGGATTCATGAGGTTGTCTCAATACCCGTAAACGTCCATCCCCTCGATACAATTTGAAACGAGACTCGTAAGATCAAGCAACATGTTTCCAGTCATCAACAGTAAAATGTCGATGTTGAAGGGGTCAGGCGAATCGTAAAGTTTTGTGTCGTGCAGTCATCAAGGGTACAAGAGAGCGCCTTCGGCTCCGAAAGCTCATATCGATGATGTTTCGTAAAATGGTCCTTACACTTACACTTGTTGATGGCCCAGCATTGAAATCTGCAGCAAAACGGTCTTTTTCCGAGCTCAGCGACGTCGGAGATTTGATGTTTTACCGGATTCTTGATATTCACGATAGACTCGTGAAATGGTCGTTCATTGCTGCCTCGGAGATGCTGTGTCTCATCGCTCGTGCGCCGACTATAACACCACGTTCTAACTCACTTAAATCTTGATAACCTGCCATTGTACGGGCAGGAACCGATCTAACAACTGTGCCAGACACTTGTTGTCTTACATAGGCGTTGCCGACCGCAGAGCCGTATTCAGCCTGTTTACATATGTCTGTATTTGAATATGCATCCCTATACCAGTTTCTTTGCGCTTCAGTATATAAAAGGGACAATGAGAAATTGCGGGTATATGAGCGCCATCACGCAGGCTAGGGGTCAGTGTAGCCTTCGAATGGAAACTTTTTGATCACTCCTTATAACTGTCGTATTTCAGATTTACTTTTTTTCTCCACGTATCATATATTTGGACGCAACCTAATGTTCTGTGCGTCATTTTATAAATATTCACTACTTTCTCTCGAACGCTCATATACACTCCTGGAAATGGAAAAAAGAACACATTGACACCAGTGTGTCAGACCCACCATACTTGCTCCGGACACTGCGAGAGGGCTGTACAAGCAATGATCACACGCACGGCACAGCGGACACACCAGGAACCGCGGTGTTGGCCATCGAATGGCGCTAGCTGCACAGCATTTGTGCACCGCCGCCGTCAGTGTCAGCCAGTTTGCCGTGGCATACGGAGCTCCATCGCAGTCTTTAACACTGGTAGCATGCCGCGACAGCGTGGACGTGAACCGTATGTGCAGTTGACGGACTTTGAGCGAGGGCGTATAGTGGGCATGCGGGAGGCCGGGTGGACGTACCGCCGAATTGCTCAACACGTGGGGCCTGAGGTCTCCACAGTACATCGATGTTGTCGCCAGTGGTCGGCGAAAGGTGCACGTGCCCGTCGACCTGGGGCCGGACCGCAGCGACGCACGGATGCACGCCAAGACCGTAGGATCCTACGCAGTGCCGTAGGGGACCGCACCGCCACTTCCCAGCAAATTAGGGACACTGTTGTTCCTGGGGTATCGGCGAGGACCATTCGCAACCGTCTCCATGAAGCTGGGCTACGGTCCCGCACACCGTTAGGCCGTCTTCCGCTCACGCCCCAACATCGTGCAGCCCGCCTCCAGTGGTGTCGCGACAGGCGTGAATGGAGGGACGAATGGAGACGTGTCGTCTTCAGCGATGAGAGGCGCTTCTGCCTTGGTGCCAATGATGGTAGTATGCGTGTTTGGCGCCGTGCAGGTGAGCGCCACAATCAGGACTGCATACGACCGAGGCACACAGGGCCAACACCCGGCATCATGGTGTGGGGAGCGATCTCCTACACTGGCCGTACACCTCTGGTGATCGTCGAGGGGACACTGAATAGTGCACGGTACATCCAAACCGTCATCGAACCCATCGTTCTACCATTCCTAGACCGGCAAGGGAACTTGCTGTTCCAACAGGACAATGCACGTCCGCATGTATCCCATGCCAGAAGGTGTAAGTCAACTACCCTGGCCAGCAAGATCTCCGGATCTGTCCCCCATTGAGCATATTTGGGACTTGATGAAGCGTCGTCTCACGCGGTCTGCACGTCCAGCACGAACGCTGGTCCAACTGAGGCGCCAGGTGGAAATGGCATGGCAAGCCGTTCCACAGGACTACATCCAGCATCTCTACGATCGTCTCCATGGGAGAATAGCAGCGTGCATTGCTGCGAAAGGTGGATATACACTGTACTAGTGCCGACATTGTACATGCTCTGTTGCCTGTGTCTATGTGCTTGTGGTTCTGTCAGTGTGATCATGTGATGTATCTGACCCCAGGAATGTGTCAATAAAGTTTCCCCTTCCTGGGACAATGAATTCACGGTGTTCTTATTTCAATTTCCAGGAGTGTATATAGAGTTTTCTTCATGCATTCTGTCTTTTTCTTTAGCGTTTGTCCCAGCTTTGGCAATATGTGCTCTCTTCTCACCAGGATATGCCAATTATAATAACAATAAATATGCATGAAAAGGCTGCGCGCAGCATCGCAGTTTGGGGGGAGGTCTTGGTGCTTGGTTGCTATTTGAGCTAAGAACAAGGGGTAAAATGTTTTTGGTTTAGCCCGGACCAGCGTCATTTGTATAGCCATTCGAACATCTGTCTTACTGTAGCAATATTGCAGTATTATAAGTAAAATTTGAATTACAAACCGGAGCTGCCGCCCAGGCAAATTGTGTGAACCGATTACTTGCGTTTGCAAAGGAATTTTAATTCGGCTAATATTAATGCTCGGCTAATTCCACCATTTGTATGCTCACCGTTCGGATATGATGTGCAAAAATAGTCTCTGTTATGTAACTCCCGGCTGGAGCGAGACCAATGCTTAAAATTTGATTCACCGGTGCAACGGACCTTGGCCTAAGATAAGTTTTAACCGTTTGAAGAAATCTTGCTTCGTTTGGATTTTACGTGCAAAAAAAGCGTTTTTATGGTTGACTTTTGAAGCGCGCCACTCCTGTACTTTAAACTTGTACGAATCGGTTCAAGTCTGTACGAAGGTAGATAAATGGATGTAATCAAAACTATTTTATTGTCCAATAATCGTTATCGGTTGTCGAGTTACGATGGTTTAAAGTCGATCTAAACGCAGCACGTAAAAATCGTTCTTACGTGAACTGAATGGACGGAGACAGTGTAAAGTGAATCATATAAATAAATAATATGTTCTTACGATAATACTGAAAATGCACATTCTAAAATCTAGCTTAATTCGGCATTTATCGGCAAAAAGCAAGTTTTTTGTGAGTTTTTTACTCGTGCCACTTCTCTGTTTCAAACTTGTGCTAATTGATTCAAATTTTGTAGAAAAGTAGACAAATATACGTAATTAATGGTAGTTTTGTTTTGTGAAAGCTTTATCCGTTGCCATGATACAGTACTCTAAAGTTTCACATAAAATGCATGTAAAATTCTGTTTTACGCGAACGGACATGCCGAGCTGGTTGAAAGTGAGACGGATGACGATAAAAAATACATTCTTACAGTAATTATAAGAATCGTTTGCAAAAATATTTCATTATTTGGGTTTTACGTGCGAAAAATCACGCGTTTGCTCATGAAACTGTGTTTCGTTTAAGCGTTGCATTTGGATATAATTAAAAAACTGGTTATTACAGTTGATTATCGTTCCGTTGTCTATACGTTAAAGATTTCATTCACTAGGGCCTTAAAATCAACTAAAAATCTTTGGACATGCAAAACAATGCATTTACCCAATCCTGGAAAAAATGATATAATGTCTGATCGAGCGTTTTATCGACGATCACGCAGAAAATTAAACTAACCCGAATAATTGCTATAAAAATAATTGTCAGAAAAATAGGCCTTATTTCTAATCAACAGAAATTGTTTTACTGTGTTTCTTCAAAGACTACTATGCTACCGTGTAGAAAATTTGTTTTCGGACAAAACAAGCTTAAATTCGTCACTTTCCGTACATGATTGAAAAGCTGATAGCATTTTGTCGTGCGTACATTGTTTCGCGGATCTGCTTTTTTCAGTCACTCATACTCATATTAAATTCAGATTGGTTATTGGAGCATTTCGCATCAAAATTATTCACGTAATTATTTTAGCAACAGTTTCTTAATTTTCAATTTTTATGACTGCATACTTCAAAATACAGTGACAAGAATTTTAAGATAAGAGGTAATCACAATATTTATGCTTTTTAATAGTTTGCGATATAGTAAGCTTTTAAGTAAGTTTATCCATTTAGTATGATTGTATCGTAAGTTTATCAACGTAATATGAACTGCTTACATACATTATTTTCATAAACTTCGCACAGTATTTATTTAGTTATTTTGTGCACTGTATTAAGTATTTACCTTTATTTTTCATATGTTTGCTTATACAATCTCATGCACATATGACTAAAATAGTGTAACTATACATCAAAAAATTAAAAACAACAAAAAATTAACAAAATTAAAAAATATATAAAAGAAAACAACAAAATAATAAAAACAATAAAAAATAAAAATATGAAAAAATTTAAAAATAATACGAAAAACCTCCCGTAGGCATGTGAACCTGACGTGGTGGCGAGGCTTCTGTGTTCTTAGGGCACATAGGCTATACTGGACAAGTTCAACCAGAAGTAAGTCTTGAAGATATACTTCGTTAGGTTGGTAGGTAAACACGCCAAAGAAGAGGAAACACATAGTGGAATCGCAATTTTTACGTTGTGAAAAGCAGTGTCCGGCGAAATTGCTATATCGAGTGGTAAAAAACCAACAGAACACCATAAAAAAGAGTGATAAACATGGTGAACAGTGTGAAGAAGGTCAGGACGCAAAGCTGTGCTTATATGACAGTAATAAAAGTGGTAGTGTGACCTCCAGACCAGATGTGAGGAAACGCAAATCAGCAAATCTTAAGTAATGACTCTTCTTTTTATTCTTTAAAAAAAACGCGACGTGAACTGTTTGATAATCTAACACTAACAAAACTGTATCTTTATAGATCCCACTGATGATGCCATAGAACAAGATAAGGCGAAACGCGTATGGGATAAATAAAGTAAGTAGCAGCAGGAAATGGCAGTTTTATTTACAAAACAAGCATTTACTAAGTATCGCACTAAAAAATCAAGATAAAGTAAATATAAATGAAGACGCTACTGAATTTGCAGTCATCATATACTCCACATTTATTCGAATAATATATGAGAAATTCTCTAAGCACGTCCGACGTTATCTGAATGACACTATTCCAGGACGTTGGATTGGAAGAGGTGGAGCCGAAGATCAACTTCATCGCTAGTGGCCTGTCAGGTCTCCAGATCTCACCTTGTGACCTTTATGTGTGAGGTTACGTAAAGGACCGCGTTTTTATCCCCCCTATAACTGACATTCTTGAAAGTCTGCGACATCGCCTTGTTGAAGCTGTGAATTCGATAACGAGAGACCAGCTGCTTCGTGTGTGGCAGAAAATGAGCCACCATTTTGATATTTGTCGTATAACACATGGTGTTCACATTGCCTGCGTAAAAATTCGAATTTTTATCTTTCAGGAACGTTGGAATTGTATTTCTATCTTATGTGGTTTGGGAGCAATAAATGTTTAAAATCTGTTCCTTCTTGTTGAACAGCCCTGTAGAGTGGCAAGCTCAGGTAATGCTGATGGAGGTGGATAGCGATCACACACATTTCTCCCCAAAGTAGGCCACAAAGACTCAATAACATTAAGGTCTGGTTCTGTGATGAGCAGGGGCGATGTAACAATCCGTTCTCGTGCTCACAAAACAAGCCCTAGACGATGCGAACTGTGTGTCTCTCAACTCACACTTTTACTGCGTTGTGAGTTAGCGGATGATGTGTTTCCGCTTTCCTTGTATATATTACAAATCTTTAAAAGGTGCCACCAAACACTTTGGTTACCTTGGTTACGAATACACTCACCACACGGCCACCAACAACTTGCTCACGTTCGAATTCTATTAGTTCCGACATAATACACTGCAACTACACAGAATATTGCTCTAACCACGACCGACACTTGCAACGTATAGGAAATATTGCGCATGTGGCGTTCGTGGTCCAACACAACAGCACAACCTGGAGGCTTGGGTAACATCCCCATCTATGTTCGAGAATGCATTTCTCGCGGTGTTTCATATGTTTTTCAAACGCCTGTATATTCACTGTATTATAGTAGTAGACATAGAACGACATCATAAGGAGTGGTTGCTGAAACGATCCAATTGACAATTAGCAGGACCCTTTCACTTAATTTTGACAAATCGTTGATTTATCTTGTACTTAAATCACCACGTTGCAGGTGACAGATATCCTCGTGGTTAATGTCAGTTTTGAATTCAGAGCCACTTCTTCTCTAGGTAGCTCTTTAATTGGCAGTATCGAGCTAAAGAGAAAACATTTCAGCACACTCACCATGACAAAATGGCCATTCACAGTAAATACAGGCATTTCAATTTGCAGCCACTAATATGTACTGAACAGCTACGGAAGGATATGATGGAACCACGTTACTAATAAAAAACATTAATGTACTATATAACATCACATTGACCTTCTGTAGTTCAAAACATTCCAAACTTACGGTTCAACCCAACACACCCCTAGGCTCATGATAAGGTTACATAAATCTGTGACATGTTTGGCTTCGAAATAAACAACCTCTCTCTGACGAAAATAATGGGTATTCGGAAAACATTACAGTTCCGTATTTGGAATTGATGTTAATATTGCCTACGTAACGTGCTAGTCTATGGACTGGTTGTTCACCAGGGATCGTTTCTTGAGTCGTATATCTGCTTTATCGCAGTAATTTGAACTAATGAAACTGCGTTCCGGAACGGGTTTCGCTGCGATATTGGATTCTCCAGTTCCTCGATACACATCGATCCATCATCATGCAGTGCGTTCATCAGTATCTACACACATGCTCCACAAGTCACTGTATGGTGTATGGCGGAGGCTACCATGTACTGTTACTAATCATTTCACTTCCTGTTCCCGTCGCAGACGGAAGGAGGGAGAAACGACTGTCATTCCAAGAGTAAAATCGTGGTCATGTATAGCCTGCTTGCAAAATGAGCAAAGGCGCATGAATCTTGCCACGATCAATAAGTAAATAAAATAACTAAAAACGTAGTGGCTAGTGTGCAGGTATCAGACCATCAGTCGTACACTGATGAGCGAAAACATTATGACCCTCTCCTTAATAGCGTGTTGGTCCACCTTCGGAACGCAATACAGCAGAAAGTCTGTGTGGCGTGAATTCGGAAAGTCCCCGGTAGATTTTCGAAGGTATATGGCAACAATTGTCTACCGACACATTACGCAACTACCATAAATTACGGACCGGTAGTTTGTGAGTGGAGTTGACGCCCGATAGCGCCCATGTGTCTCCCATCGGGTTTAAGTCAGGCGAATTTGATGGGCAAGACAACAACGTGAGTGCACTATTAAACTCCTCAAAACACTATAGCACGATTCTGGCCTTGTGATATGAGCAGTTATCCTCCTTGTAGATGCCATCGCCATCAGGGAAGGCATCAAGGATTTAGGTATGTGGCTGGGCCGCAATAATGTTCCCATAATCCCCAGTCTTCACGGCGCCTTCGACAACTGTCACAGGTACCTAGAAGTAGAGATGAATGTCCCACATGGCATGATACAACCCCTATCGGCCTGTGTCCGTGGCGCGATGCATATTTCGAGCAGCCGGCCGCTCTTGTTGTTGTTGTGGTCTTCAGTCCTGAGACTGGTTTGATGCAGCTCTCCATGCTACTCTATCCTGTGCAAGCTTCTTCATCTCCCAGTACCTACAGCAGCCTACATCCTTCTGAATCTGCTTAGTGTATTCATCTCTTGGTCTCCCTCTACGATTTTCACCCTCCACACTGACCTCCAATAGTAAATTGGTGATTCCTTGATGCCTCAGAACATGTCCTACCAACCGGTCCCTTCTTCTAGTCAAGTTGTGCCACAAACTCCTCTGTGCCACAAACTTCTCTTCTCCCCAATTCCATTCAATACCTCCTCATTAGTTATGTGATCCACACATCTAATCTTCAGAATCCTTTTGTAGCACCACATTTCGAAAGCTTCTATTCTCTTCTTGTCCAAACTACACTCCTGGAAATTGAAATAAGAACACCGTGAATTCATTGTCCCAGGAAGGGGAAACTTTATTGACACATTCCTGTGGTCAGATACATCACATGATCACACTGACAGAACCACAGGCACATAGACACAGGCAACAGAGCATGCACAATGTCGGCACTAGTACAGTGTATATCCACATTTCGCAGCAATGCAGGCTGCTGTTCTCCCATGGAGACGATCGTAGAGATGCTGGATGTAGTCATGTGGAACGGCTTGCCATGCCATTTCCACCTGGCGCCTCAGTTGGACCAGTGTTCGTGCTGGACGTGCAGACCGCGTGAGACGACGCTTCATCCAGTCCCAAACATGCTCAATGGCGGTGCGGTCCCCTACGGCACTGCGTAGGATCCTACGGTCTTGGCGTGCATCCGTGCGTCGCTGCGGTCCGGTCCCAGGTCGACGGGCACGTGCACCTTCCGCCGACCACTGGCGACAACATCGATGTACTGTGGAGACCTCACGCCCCACGTGTTGAGCAATTTGGCGGTACGTCCATCCGGCCTCCCGCATGCCCACTATACGCCCTCGCTCAAAGTACGTCAACTGCACATACGGTTCACGTCCACGCTGTCGCGGCATGCTACCAGTGTTAAAGACTGCGATGAAGCTCCGTATGCCACGGCAAACTGGCTGACACTGACGGCGGCGGTGCACAAATGCTGTGCAGCTAGCGCCATTCGACGGCCAACACCGCGGTTCCTGGTGTGTCCGCTGTGCCGTGCGTGTGATCATTGCTTGTACAGCCCTCTCGCAGTGTCCGGAGCAAGTATGGTGGGTCTGACACACCGGTGTCAATGTGTTCTTTTTTCCATTTCCAGGAGTGTATTTATCGTCCATGTTTCACTTCCATACGTGGCTACTTATGACACCATAATGCAGTGCCTGTGTTGTTAAGGAGAACGACGCAATGTTCCTTCGGACAACCATGAATATCCGAAGGAACAGGAACTGGAGCAACTACACTCATTATGAAATACATGTAATGTATTCGCTGTTGCAGATACGAACAACCATCAGCTGTACAAGCGAATGACGACAATGAAAATTTCTATAAGACCGGGACTCGAGCCCGGATTTTCCGCTTTGCGCGAGCGGTCGCCTTACCCACTTTTGTTATCCATGCACGACTCACAGCCAGACTCAAACTTTCACATGTCGTCGTTCTTGCGTCACACCCTGCAGTCGTACACACATTTTGTAGTTCCCATACAGCGGAGGACATTTTTAATTGAAAGTCGCTGTCCGGTATCAGTGGATAAATCTCATATTGTAGTGCCTGTGTTGCTATGGAGAATGACGCAATGTTCCTTCGAACATGCAAGCATGTACGAAGGATCAGGCACTGCAGCAACTACAAACATTATGAAATGCATGAAATGTATTCGCTACTGCGAATGCGAACAAACATCAGCTTTATAAGCGAATGACTACATGGAAATTTGTGCCGACCAGAAGTCGAACCCAAATTTCCCGCTTTACGCGATCGGTCACCTTAACCGCTTTGGCTATCCATCCACGACTCTGCCAGATCCAAACTTCTATATGTCGTTCTTGCGTCACAACCTGCAGTCGTACACCCATTTTTTAATTCCCGTACAGGGGAGGACATTTTTAGTTGAAAGTCGCTGTCTGGTATCAGTGAATAAATCCGATATTGTAGTGCCTCTGTTGTTGAGAAGAACGATGCAATATTGCTTCTGACATGCATGCATTCCCTTATTTCATGTAGTTCGCTTTTATCACGGCGTATCCGGACACGATCACCAAACAAGAAACCTGATTCACCTGACAAGGCGGCATGTTTCCACTGATCCACGGTCGTTTCTAGATGACCTCGTGCCCGTAGCAAACATGAATGACGATATCTAAGTGTCCACTTTTGTGCAGCCCCACGTTCAACAATGTGTGGTGAGTATGCCCCGAAACACCTCGTCGCTGCTCGTGGTTTCACCGTCCTTCAGCCACTTCCTACATATGTTTACGACAGTAGCAGGTGAATAGCAGACAAGCTTCACCGTTTCCGCGATGCTCATTCCCAGACGCCCGGCTGTAACAAGATGTCCATTGTGTCAGCGCATTTCCCTATTTGCAGCCCGTTTGGTGTCGTTGGTTTGATAAGAAAGAAGGTAAAAGAAGTTGGTATCCAGCAAGAAATACAGGCGATGCGCTGCGTCCTAATCACGTTCATCTACTGACAAAATGTGTCAAAATACGTGGCGTCATGGATTTTAATCGTAAAAACAATTAATAAACTGATATCGCACTGATTGGGACATCGGCAGTTTAAATCCTTCCCGGCAGAGCTGGATTGTGATTGCGGCCGTGTTTTTGTGAAGTACGCTGGTTTTGTCAAGGTGTTGTTTTAGAGCGTTTTTTCAATTTGCGTAAAGACATAGCGTTATTCATGGACATGAAAGGAACGCCAATAAAACAGTACGATGACAGCCAGTGAAAATTAGATCTTACATTTCTGACTGACTTTACGAAGCACCAGAATGACTTGAGTACAACTTCACAGTGTCGATATAAACCAATTACCGACGTTTTTGACACCGGCTTTGGTTTTTAAAATAAAATTGCTGCTCTGAATAAGCAGCTTTCAGGAAGGTCATTTGCGCAGTTTCCGAATGTTGCATTTGTAAATGAAATATTGGAAGGAGACACTTAGCGAAGATTTTGATGATTTTTTACGGTGTTGCAGGCTTCGTTACAAAATGTTAATAAGTTCTTTGATTTAAATTGATTTGGACTTGGTTTTAGTGTTTTAAGAACTCCTTCCGTAGTGGACATTGAAAGTGTGCCTCCTGAAATTCAGTGTAGTCTTGTGCTCACGGAGAGGTTTCACACAGCAGAAAATATTGAAATGTTTTACAAGAACTTCCGTCGAGAGCAGTATCCGCAGTTGTTTCGAATAGCTACTCCAGTTTTCTATCTGTTCGAAACATATATTTCTGTGAAAGTGTTTTTTTCAGCAATAGAATTAACAAAATCGAACATTAGGCTTAGTCTTACTTTCGCTTATGTGACTGGAGCAATGCGTTATCTGACCAGTCATCTCGCTCCAAACACCGAGATCCTATTAAATCCTATTAAAAAAAAGAAACAGCAGTGATGGCAATAGATGTTTCTCTCTTTTTCATAAGAAGTAGGCCAACTCTGAAGTTAACGCTTCTCATTAAGACTGAATATATTAAGTGAATAGATGTCTTAAAAGAGCGTGTGTTCTTTGCTTATTACTTTGTGTCTGTGTTCTGTTTATGAAAAGGAAACTAAGTCGACGATAGTGGTATTTTATTTCTTTTTCTTTAACATTGTACCGTCCCTACCCCCTTTCTCCGCTGAAATAAATGACAGATTTTGTGAAGGTTTCGCACTGTTTGTAATTGCTGTCAGCCTATGCAGCATATCACTCTGCGTCGCTGTATTGCTTTGCTGCGCTGCAGTACACGTTACGGCATTCCACAGTAAGACTGTTCTTTATTGTTTCTTTCTCGCTGCCCGCATCTCGTGGTCGTGCGGTAGCGTTCTCGCTTCCCACGCCCGGGTTCGATTCCCGGCGGGGTCAGGGATTTTCTCTGCCTCGTGATGGCTGGCTGTTGTGTGATGTCCTTAGGTTAGTTAGGTTTAAGTAGTTCTAAGTTCTAGGGGACTGATGACCATAGATGTTAAGTCCCTTAGTGCTCAGAGCCATTTGAACCATTTTTCTTTCTCGCTGTGTTGTGCCTCTGCAGACGGTCAACTGCGCTTCCATCGTCTGCTGTTGTCATCTGAATGTGTGTATAAGCCTTAAGTTTTTCGAATGGAGCTGGGACGAAACGTTCACGCACAGAAGAAAGTGCAACATGACGTACAAACTGGTCGCACAAGGGGAAGAAAGTGAAAAATAATATTTCACTCACTTACAAAGATGTTGTACAACCTAATAATTGAGACGCAAAGCTTTATGCGACGAGATGACGTGTGAAAGTATGCATACTAGTATAAATTAATTTGCTTTCCTTCACGACAGGCCTGTTATAACTTAACTACTATTACTTTTTCATTCGGTGGCACTTTGATTAACAAATTCGTGCTTTAAGGCTTTTTGGCAAAAACTATGCACATGTTATATTGTGTCGCAAGTACACATTGCATTGTCGTACTGCAATCATTATAATGGAAAGAATACTAACGTCAGTACAAACTCGAGTGTCAGCTGTCGATCGTGTATTACCGGCAGTCTTCAGTCAATTCGCAGGTAAGAGACTTGCGAGCTGCGCGTGCGTCGTATCCGCACGCCGAGACACAATTACCAAAGTGACCATGGGAAGCCTTGCGCGCCCATTCCTGATTTACTGGGTTTGTCATCCCCCATTGTCTTCGTTTCTCTGAAAGTACCATAACAACACCGGAAAAGCCTGCAATATGCAATCACCAAAACGTGAAACACAAAAGACAGAGTAATGCAACAGTCCTCAGACAAAATATACACACTTTTTACATCTGTGTTCAGTTACTTTTGTTCAATGTATAAACGCAAAAAGTTCCCTTACAGATGATAATGATGAAAATATCAACATCCATCGTCTCGATAGAGTGTACAGCGACTATTAACTTACAACTAGCACTGCGGAAAAACAAATCAGGGACGTAACCGAGCATTAATAAATTTGCGCTTGAGGGCGAAGAGGTAAGTGGACATTACTGTTGTTACTAACAATTTTGTTTCCGACCAAGAAACACAACGCAATGCACTGTTATGTAGAAATTTTCAGCTCAATGCAGATACAGTAGTAAAAAGGGTAATAAATGAAACGAAATGCAATTACGCCATAGCGAGCCATCGGTGACGAGGTGTCCCTTATAACAAAACACTTGAAAACTTTGTCGTTAGAGTTCGAATTAACCCTGTAGATAATGAAAGTACACTATCTCATCAAAAAAGTTTCTGGAAAGCCACACACAATGCGGAATTGATTACTACTCTGAAGCGCCAAAGAAAGTGGTATAGGCATGTGCATTCGAATACAGAGATATGTAAACAAGCAGAATATGGCGCTGCGGTCGGCAACGCCTATGTAAGACAAAAAGTGTCTGGCGCAATTGTTAGATCGGTTACTGCTGCTACAATGGCACGTTATCAAGATTCAAGTGACTTAGAACGAGGTGTTATAGTCGCCACACGAGAGATGGGACACAGCATCTCCGAGATAGCGATGAAGTGGAGATTCTCAGTACGACCATTCCATCAGTGTTCCATGAATATCAGGAATCCGGTAAAATAACAAATCTCCAACATCGCTGCCGCCGGAAAAAGATCCTGCATGAACGGGAGCAACGACGACTGAAAAGAATCATTCAACGTGACAGAGGTGCAACCCTTCCGTAAATTGCTGCAGATTTCAATGCTGGGCTATCAACCAGTGTCAGCGCACGAACCATTCAACGAAACATCATCATCATCTATATGGACTTTCGGAGCCGAAGGCCAGCTCCTGTACCCTTGATGACTGCACGACGCAAAGCTTTACGCGTCTCCTGGGCCTATGAACACCGACGTTGGGCTGTTGATGACCGGACACATGTTGCCTGGTCAGACGAGTGACGTTTCGGATTGTATCGAGCGGATGAACATGTACGCGCGGGTATGGAGACAACCTCTTGAATCCATGGACCCTGCGTGTCAGCAGGGACTGTTCACGCAGGTGGAGGCTCTTTAATGGTGTGGGACGTGTGGAGTTGCAGTAATATAGCACTCCTGATACGTCTAGATACCACTTTGACAGGGGACACGTACATAAGCATCATGTCTGGTCACCTGCACCTATTCATGGTAATTGTAGATTCCGACGGACTTGGGCAATTAAAGCAGGAGAATGCGACACCCCACATGTCCAAAATTGCTACAGAGTGGCTCTAGGAACACTCTTCTGAGTTTAAACACTTCCGCTGGCCACCAAACTCCACAGACATGAATATTATTGAACATATCTGGGATTCCTTGCAACGTGCTGTTCAGAAGAGATCTCCACCCCCTCGTACACTTACGGATTTGTGGATAGCCCTGCAGGACTCATGGTGTCCATTCCCTCTAGCACTACTTCAGACATTAGTAGAGTCCATGCCACGTCGTGTTGCGGTACTTCTGTGTGCTTTCGGGAGCCCTAGACGATATTAGGCAGGTATACCAGTTTCTTTGGCTCTTCATTGTAGATGTCACGAGAGGCGGAACTGGCAGCATAAAAGTAGACACGGTGTCTTGTATTGTCAGTTGAGAAACAGCTACAGCAAAAGGGGTCTATCAGGATAATTCAGCGACTTCCAACGTGAACTGGTCATTGGATGGCACCCTAGTAACAAATCCATTGGAGACATTTCCGCCCTTCTAAAGCCGTCCAAGTCGACTGTTGGTGATGCGGGTGTGAAGTGGAAAAGCGAAGGAACAACGACAGCTAAACCAAGATCTGGCAGACCTCATGTATTTACAGACAGGGAGCGTCGAGCATAGAGGAGGGTGGTTGTAAAGAAACACATGAAACCAGTGGAAGGAATCACTCGTGAGTTCCAAAGTGTTACCAGCAGTACAGCTGGCACGATATTTGTGCGTAGGGAGTTAAAAAGAGTGGGTACAATGGTCGAGCAGCTCCTCGAAAGTCACACATTTCTGTATCACTGCTAAGCGATGTTTGAGCTAATGTTAGACCGACGCCAATGAACAGTGGACGACTGACAACGATTGATTTGGAGTGATGAATCACGCTACATCTTGCGGCAAACCGATGGAAGGGTATGGATTTGGGGAAAGCCTGGAGAAAGTTACTTGCCCTCATGTGTAGTGGGAACGATCTACATCTACATCTACATTTATACTCCACAAGCCACCCAACGGTGTGTGGCGGAGGACACTTTACGTGCCAGTGTCATTACCTCCCTTTCCTGTTCCGGTCCCGTATGGTTCGCGGGAAGAACGACTGCCGGAAAGCCTCCGTGCGCGCTCGAATCTCTCTAATTTTACATTCGTGATCTCTTCGGGGGGTGTAAGTAGGGGGAAGCAATATATTCGATACCTCATCCATAAACGCACGCTCTCGAAACCTGGACAGCAAGCTACACCGCGATGCAGAGCGCCTCCCTTGCAGAGTCTGCCACTTGAGTTTGCTAAATATCTCCGTAACGCTATCAAGCTTACCAAATAACCCTGTGACGAAACGCGCCGGTCTTCTTTGGATCTTCTCTATCTCCTCTGTCAACCCGACCTGGTACAATGAGCAATACTCAAGTATAGGTCGAATGAGTGTTTTGTAAGCCACCTCCTTTGTTGATGGACTACATTTTCTAAGGACTCTCCCAATGAATCTCAACCTGGCACCCACCTTACCAACAATTAATTTTATATGATCATTCCACTTGAAATCGTTCCGTACGCATACTCCTAGATATTTTACAAAAGTAACTGCTACCAGTGTTTGTTCCGCTATCATATAATCATACAATAAAGGATCCTTCTTTTCATGTATTCGCAATACATTACATTTGTCTATGTTAAGGGTCAGTTGTCACTCCCTGCACCAAGTGCCTATCCGCTGCAGATCTTCCCGCATTTTGCTGCAATTTTCTAATGCTGCAACTTCTCTGTATACTACAGCATCATCCGCGAAAAGCCGCATGGACCTTCCGAATATATCTACTAGGTCATTTATATATATTGTGAAAAGCAATGGTCCCATAACACTCCCCTGTGGCACGCCAGAGCTTACTTTAACGTCTGTAGAAGTCTCTCCATTGAGAACAACATGCTGTGTACTGTTTGCTAAAAACTCTTCAATCCAGCCACACAGCTGGTCTGATATTCCGTAGGCTCTTACTTTGTTTATCAGGCGACAGTGCGGAACCACATCGAACGCCCTCCGGAAGTCAAGGAAAATGGCATTTATCTGGAGGGCTGTATCTAATATTTTCTGGGTGTCATGAACAAATGAAGCGAGTTGAGTCTCAAACGATCGCTGTTTCCCGAATCCATGTTGCTTCCTACAGAGTAGATTCTGGGTTTCCAGAAATGACATGATACGAGAGCAAAAAACATGTTCTAAAATTCTACAACAGATCGATGTCATAGATATAGGCCTATAGTTTTGCGCATCTGCTCGACGACCGTTCTTGAAAACTGGAATTACCTGTGCTCTTTTCCAATCATTTGGAACCTTCCGTTCCTCTAGAGACTTGTGGTACACGGCTGTTAGAAGGCGGGCAAGTTCTTTCGCGTACTCTGTGTAGAATCGAATTGGTATCCCGTCAGGTCCAGTGGACTTTCCTCTGTTGAGTGATTTCAGTTGCTTTTCTATTCCTTGGACACTTATTTCAATGTTAGCCATTTTTTCGTTCGTGCGAGGATTTAGAGAAGGAACTGCAATGCGGTCTTCCTCTGTGAAACAGCTTTGCTAAAAGGTGTTTAGTATTTCAGCTTTACATGTATCATCCTCTGTTTCAAAGCAATTATCATCCCAGAGTGTCTGGATATGCTGTTTCGATCCACTTACTGATTTAACGTAAGACCAAATCTTTCTAGGACTTTCTGTCAAGTCGGTACATAGAATTTTACTTTCGAATTCACTGAACGCTTCACGCATAGCCCTCCTTACGCTAACTTTGACATCGTTTAGCTTTTGTTCGTCTGAGAGGTTTTGGCTACGTTTAAATTTGTAGTGAAGCTCTCTTTGCTTTCGCAGTAGTTTCCTAACTTTGTTGTTGAATGACGGTGAGTTTTTCCCGTCCCTCACAGTTTTACTCGGCACATACCTGTCTAAAACGCATTTTACGATTGCCTTGAACTTTTCCCCTAAACAGTCAACATTGTCAGTGTCGGAAGAGAAATTTTCATTTTGACCTGTTTGGTAGTCTGAAATCTGCCTCCTATTACTCTTGCTAAACAGATGAACCTCCCTGCCTTTTTTATAGTCCTATTTACTTTCATATTCAGGTATGCTGCAACGGCCTTATGATCACTGATTCCCTGTTCTGCGCTTACAGAGTCGAAAAGTTCGGGTCTGTTTGTTATCAGTAGGTCCAAGATGTTATCTCCACGAGTCGGTTCTCTGTTTAATTGCTCGAAGTAATTTTTGGATAGCGCACTCAGTATAATGTCACTCGATGCTCTGTTCCTACCACCCGTCCTAAACATCTGATTGTCCCAGTCTACGGAGGATGAAGTACGGAGGAGGTGGAGTAACGGTAAGAGGGTGTTTTCCGCGGTTACGGTGTGGTGCGCTTATTGCGCTTAAAAAAAGGCTAAATGTGGTAGGATACGAACACGTTTTGGAGCATTGTGTACTGCGTGCAGTAGAGAAAAAGTTCGAAGACGGTGACTGTTGCTGTCAGCATGACAATACACAATGCAGCATTTCTGTAGAAATCGTCAGTGGATAATAACATTACATTCGCTTTCCTACCCAGAATGCCAACCTGAACCGAATGTAATGCCTTTGGGATGTGTTAGAAAGTCGTCTTTGCTCCACAGACATGCAGTACCACACTGAAAATGTTCCCACCAGAGTTCAAGCCGTCGTAAATGTGAAGGGTGGATACACCCCATATTGGTGTCGACCAACATATGTCCGGACACTTTTGATCAGATAGTAGACATTCTGTCTGTAAAAAATGGTTTGTCGTCTCGCAACAGCGAAATATCTGATTTTTCACCGTATTTAAATTATATTGCTTCTTTCGAATGAGTGCGGCTTACATGAGAAACCGGGATGTTCCTGTGAATTTGCCTCAAGTATCTTATTTCCGCTGGCCAGTTTTTGTGCTCTCAAACGTTCCCGGATTTATCAACTAACATCATATTTTTTATGTGCAGACGACGTGACATATGAAACGTGTCGGTAAAGGAAATTTCTAGCTTAGTTAGCAGGTTATAAGCGGACTTTTGTACGATCATAGATCGTAATATTGGAAATTAGGCACACATTCACCTCTATTTTTTTACGTGACTTCACTGCTTCCATGCCTGGAAGCTACACACTGCTCAATGATATTAAGATCGTTCCGTTTCGTGAGTAAGATCGGCTTGGTCGTGTTAATTGCGTGACTCGGAAGTTGCGCGCCACTTCGAACAGAGAACGGGCAATTAGCCGTGTCGTCAACTGTTGCAGTTCCCGCACGAGCCGCGAGTTCATTTGCGTCACAGAGAATTCAACACCTATCAGCACAGGCAATGTACACCATGTTTGTTCCCCTGACTTCCCTCGGTCTGAGCACACGGGATTTTCAGATAAGTTGTTTTTCTCTGTAACGTACTAATTACTAAGTGAGAAAATTTTTAATTTAAGTAAGTAAACGTAAGAAACGTTACCTTTTCTGTGGAGTTATAAACATAATTTATTTACTTATTTCTCAGAGTTAAAAACGTGTTGTCATTTTTTAAATAAAACATTATTTTGTATTGGGTAGCTAACCAACAGCGTACGAGTCACGTTAAATCAGATTACTATCAGTTTTAGTTAGGAAGCAAGAAATGTTAAGTTTTAGGGGTGGGCACAACATGCTGTACATAATTGGCTGCGTTCAGATTGATGTTCTGGTGGCGGATCTTCATTACAGTGAGGTGTTCAAACGAATACCCGTTTTCCTGGATACACAATTAAATGCGCTTGCGGGCTTGCGGTAGAGATGGGAAAAATCGACTGGTTAAAAGCGATACCAGTATTTTAGTTCAGATGGACGGGTATTTTTCGGTATGTGTTTGGTATCGGTTATGATAGATGCTTTTTATTTTTTATTAATGACCGAGCGAAAAACTGAAATATCAATTAGCCACAGAAGCAGTACTAAAATGTTTCGTTCTTTTTTAAAAAGGGAGTAATTTTTATTCGTAAAATTTGCGTTGATGTGAAATATGCGTTATTACAGAAAATGGGAAAAGCGACGGGTTCTATTTTAATAACAACGCCTATAGAAATAAGTCACTAACACATGGCGTAAGAATTGGTACAACATTGCATAACAGTAATAAATTAAAAACTTACCAACAATTCTTTCATAGTATACAATAAAAAAGCTCCTGCCTCTGGATGTATAATATGCCTTTATGTGCCCGTAGCCCTTATTTAAAACGGACAAATTAACACAAAAAATAGAATTCTTCACCTCAGTTTTCACTCTTCACCATTGACTATTCGTAATGCACAAACAGTGGTATAATCCCCGATTAGAACACGATTTTTCAGCAGAGTTTCAAAAAATTAGAATCAGTAGGAGAATACTGGTGATTTTTTATATTATTCAGTCACTTCCCACTTATCAAGAAAAGCAGCGAATGGTGGGCGGACTCAGTTTTCTTTTATTTGCCTATTTGATTTACTCCTTTGAATCTACGTATCTTGCAACAGAATGAATCAAAATTTTTCAGTACTTGTTCGATTTCTACTTTTTATTACAAGAAATAATAGGAATAATAAACCGAAAATCGGTTATTCCAGAAACCTGTTACTTTGAGCTGTTTTAGCAGTCAGGCTATACTGGCGCGAAGAAAAATGGTATAACCGAAAACCGGTTGTTTTTGTTTCAGCGGCAGCAGCCATCCCTAGCTTGCCGGCGAAATGCAAAGTTTCTTGTGCCACAGAACGACAAACTTCCACCACGTGACTTCTGAAGTCATTTGGGGTGAATTATTCCACTTCAGTATCCCTGTCAGACGGAACGTCCTGTGTTTGTGAGTTTCCGACCAGCCTTCTATACGACAGTGTAAGGATAAATTCCACAATTGTAACCGAACATGACTTCAAACAGCGCATGGAGGGAGTCTGTCACTTCGTCACCAGCACCCTAACATCTCGTTCACAGGTTGTGTAGAAGGCGCACTGAACTGTGCGTTTGAGAAAATGAACACTCATTTGAACGCCTCATTCAAGTGTACATCCCGCCACTGGAGCACCCATCAGAACATAGCCAATTATTTGCAGCGCGTTTCATCCATTCCTAGAAATTTGAACGCTAGCTCCTGAAGTAAAATTGATAAAAACTTGATTGGAACTGATTTGTACACGGTTGGTTTACATATATCATCTACGTGATAGAAAAAAATAATGTTGTATTTAAAAACATATTTCTCGTTGCTATAACTGTCTGGAAAATAGCTGTACAAACTGTGTTCATGGCTCTGAAAAAAGTAACGTTTATTATATTCACTTGTCTAAATAAACATATCTTTCGTTTATTACATTGTAAGGTAAAGAGCAAAACGGCTTACCTGAAACAACCGGTATAATTATAAAAACAAGACTGCTGACATTCAGAGCGTTCCGCAGTAATTTTTACACTCTTTCAATTCCAGAAATATCTGTGTGGCACGTTGATTAATGCTATGGACACAGGAAGGCATGACAAATATTGACGCGACTACCAGTAAAACTGTTCTCATGAAATGCAGCTACTGTTAGTCACTCTTCTTGGCAACATTGTTCGCAGTTTATTCAACAGAATGACGATAATTTCAAACAACTGAAACCTTTATGGTTGTAATTTATATGAGAAACATACTTTTTTGTGTCGACTATTTATTAACGCAGAAAGACAGAAAGGAGCACAATCCGCGATCATATGTCATTACAGTCTATTTATTCACAGCCCTGATCGAAACTGTGCAGCCTTCCTGGGTGGCCGAGCGGTTCTAGGCGCTACAGTCTGGAACCGCGTGACCGCTAAGGTCGCAGGTTCGAATAATGCCTTAGACATGGATGTGTGTGATGTCCTTAGGTTAGTTAGGTTTAAGTAGTTCTAAGCTCTAGGGGACTGATAATCTCAGATGTTGAGTGCCATATTGCTCAGAACCATTTGAACCATTTTTGAAACTGTGCAGTTAATGGCCGGTTTCGATTATAATAACGATTGTCAGATGTGATGGAGGTAATAACAAACATAATACGTCAAGACTTCAATTACAGGTATTCTATACCAACATAATAAACACGCTAGAAGTAGAGAAGGAAGGAGTAAGCATAGGAGGCTGGGCTGCATCAGAGTTGGTGATAGCATGGTACTGATTGCAGGTAAAACAATATCTCTTCAGAGAATGCTATTCAGATATGGAGAAGACTTGAAAGGGCACGGAATGCAAATCATCACAAAGAAAATTACGGTGATGTTTGTACACTGACCGCCACAAAAAACGCAAACATTTCAATTTCTTACAAAAACTTTTTTTTTAAATTTACACTACTGGCCGCGAAAATTGCTACACCAAGAAGAAATGCAGATGATAAAGGGGTATTCATTGGACAAATATATTATACTAGAACTGATATGTGATTACATTTTCACGCAATTTGGGTGCATAGATCCTGAGAAATCAGTACCCAGAACAACCACCTCTGGCCGTAATAACAGCCTTGATGCGCCTGAGCATTAAGTCAAACAGAGCTTGGATGGCGTGTACAGGTACAGATGCCCATGCAGTTTCAACACGATACCACAGTTCATCAAGAGTAGTGACTGGCGTATTGTGACGAGCCAGTTGCTCGGCCACCATTGAACAGACGTTTTCAGTTGGTGAGAAATCTGGAGAATGTGCTGGCCAGGGCAGCAGTCGAATATTTTCTGTATCCAGAAAGGCCCCTACAGGACCTGCAACATGCGGTCGTGCATTATCCTGCTGAAATGTAGGGTTTCGCAGGGATCGAATGAAGGGTAGAGCCACGGGTCGTAACACATCTGAAATGTAACGTCCACTGTTCAAAGTGCCGTCAATGCGAACAAGAGGTGACCGAGACGTGTAACCAATGGCACCCCATACCATCACGCCGGATGATACGCCTGTATGACGATGACGAATACACGCTTCCAATGTGCGTTCACCGCGATGTCGCCAAACACGGATGCGACCATCATGATGTTGTAAACAGAACCTGGATTCATCCGAAAAAATGACGTTTTGCCATTCGTGTACCCAGGTTCGTCGTTGAGTACACCATCGCAGGCGCTCCTGTCTGTAATGCAGCGTCAAGGGTAACCGCAGCCATGGTCTCCGAGCTGATATTCCATGCTGCTGCAAACGTCGTCGAACCTGATCGTGCAGATGGTTGTTGTCTTGCAAACGTCCCCATCTGTTGACTCAGGGATCGAGGCGTGGCTGCGCGATCCGTTACAGCCATGATGATAACATGCCTGTCATCTCGACTGCTAGTGATACGAGGCCGTTGGGATCCAGCACGGCGTTCTGTATTTCCCTCCTGAACCAACCGATTCCATATTCTGCAAACAGTCATTGGATCTCGACCAACGCGAGCAGCAGTGTCACGATACGATTAAGTGCAATCGCGATAGGCAACAATCCGACCTTTATCAAAGTCGGAAACGTGTTGGTACGCATTTCTCCTCCTTACACGACGCATCACAACAACGATTCACCAGACAACGCCGGTCAACTGCTGTTTGTGTATGAGAAATCGGTTGGAAACTTTCCTCATGTCAGCACGTTGTAGGTGTCGCCACCGGCGCCAGCTTTGTGTGTATGCTCTGAAAAGCTAATCATTTGCATATGACAGCATCTTCTTCCTGTCGGTTAAATTTCGCGTCTGTTGCACGTCTTCTTCGTGGTGTAGCAATCTGAATGGCCAGTAGTGTATTGCACTTTCATGACACTGATCCTCCATCTTATGATGGAGTATTGTGGTATGGTCGTATCTAAGTGTCCGACGATGAAAAAAGAAAAATTTAATGCACACCACAAGGAAATTTTGAGTGAGCCCATAAAGGTAAGGTATGTCTGTTTTGATGTTATACACTTCACACTTTACTTCACAGACTTCGGAAACGATCTCAGAGACCTCTGTTCTCATCTTCAAAAGCGTGTATTGTCACATCTTGCACCAGTGATGGAATTCAACCTTTCAGGCATGTTCCTGATCAATGCGGTAATGTCCTGTTAGTGAATTATATCCCATTCTTTCAGGAGGGCCTTCAGTAGGTTCTGTAGCGTCTCTGGACAGTGCTGAGGAGCTCTCCTCCCCAGCCGGTCCCAAACATGCTCAACAGAATTCAAATCAGGGCTTCGAGCACGCCAACCCACACCATGAGTCCCTGTTTCATTCAAGAACTGTTTCAAAATTCTCACAACATGTGTGCATTGTCGTGCATTAGTGCAAAATCATCACCAATAAATGGAGTGAAAGGCTCAACATTCTCCAGAACGATTTCCTCCACGTACTGATACGCGGTGTCCCATGCTCTACGAAGACCAAATGCGTTCTTGCAGCTGTATTGATTCATACCCACAAGTCACAGAACCGCCTTGAAAAGGCGTCCTGGATGAGAATGTGCAAGGGAAACACATTTCCCCTGCACTTCCCCAGACACTCTCTTACGTCAGGTGACCGGAGGCCAAATCGCGACTTATCGGTGAACAACACTTAACGCCATTGTTGTACTGTCCAGCCAAGATGTTCCCTTACGAAACGAAGCCTAGCTATGTGATGCTGTCTAGTGAGCTATGGAGCTGTATCAGGTCTTCTGAACTGAAGACTGGCTTCTTCCACTCTTCTTCGAACGGTTCTCTCACGAACATTAACCCCTCAACCCTGGTGGAGTCGCTTTCGTGCTTCAGCAGCGGTGGTGTGACCGTTGCGGAGATCTTGAAGTTGTAAGAAGCGGTCATCTCTCTTCGACGTTGCTCTTCCAGACTCTGTTCCTAGTGTCATTGCAAAGTCTCCAGCTTCCCTGTAGTTTCGTATGGTTCTGAAAATAGTGGAAGGTGTAGTCCTCAACACTTCTGCATCGTAATACGTGCTGCCGCCATCTTCCACCAAAACAACATCTTTCAAAGCTTGTTCAGGGCTTAACGACATGTTTGCTCCAGAAAACTGATTACGAAAATCACTGAAAGATCCTACAAACAAGTGAGATTGAAAGGGGGACAATTCAGGGAACAACAATAAGCGCTACAAGAGCGGGAAAACAATATTCGCACACATTCAGTGATGCGTTTTCCAGGTTGCGAGGGAAACAACAATTGAGGCTAGTGCAATAAACAATCAGCCCTTCACTGTTTGCTCAGAAATCAACGCCAGTAACCTGTCTCAGAAAACTGGTTGAAGAGCTACACTTTGATTAAATAGAAAATTACACAATGGTTACACATCATTTATCGGGTGTCGCCTTTTCCGTGCCGGTCAGTGTATATGACAAAAAAGATATGAAAGTGAAAACAATAAAATAAACTGAAGAGGCTGAAAAGTACAGACGTTTGCGTAGCATACTGTTTGGTAACTGGATGTGTGAAAAAGGAATAAGAACCAGAACTCCAATGGCAAACCGAGCGACGTGGCGCAGTGGTTAGCTCACTGGACTCGCATTCGGGAGGACGACGGTTCAATCCCGCGTCCGGCCACCCTGATTTAGGTTTTCCGTGATTTCCCTAAATCGCTCCAGGCAAACGCCGGGATGGTTCCTTTGAAAGGGCACGGCCGACTTCCTTCCCCGTCCTTCCCTAATCCGATGAGATCGATGACCTCGCTGTTTAGTCTCTTCCCCCAAAACAATCCAATGCAATCCAATGGCAAAACAAGCTTTCTAGAAAAATAAAAGCTTATTGGGCAGTAAATTACGGTTGGGCTTAAGAAAAGGTTGGTAAAATGATTCTTGTGAAGTGTTTTTCTGTTCGGCTGGGAAAGCTGGATATTGACGAAAAATGCTAATTGAAGCATTCGAGTTGAGGGTTTGGTAGAGAATATAGAAAGTAAAATTGATGGATAGAGAGGAATAGTGAAGCACTGAAAATGGTAAAGGAAGAAAGGTGATTAAGAAAACCAAATCAAACTGCTTGGGACATTCACTGCTATCAAAAGCAATTCTGACACTATAAGGACAGAAGAAAATGAGAAGGGGAAGAATAAAAATGCAGAATGAAGTGAGAATAGGAGGATACCAGACCACGAAGCGATGGAGACAGGAATGGTTTCAGGAACATGCGAGTAGGCAGAACATCTTATGATGACGACGATAACATACCCGTACTTGAAACTTTGACGTGCAGCGTGAAGAATTAGCATCTTCTGAGTTGAATATGGATATAGCAATAGAAACTGGTTTTCGATGGTGACTGTTCATAAAAAATTGTTATTACTGTAAATAACAGTCTGGGACAACTTGCTTAGGTGCAGAAAGTTAGTTCAGGTTAAACAGGACAAGTACACATCCCTGTATTACTGCCTGTCCAAAAATGTGAAGTACTCAGTAGAGAAAGGGAAAAGGAAATGAAATTTCACAGGTTAAGAGGGTATGAAAAATTATTGCTATGACTACAAAATTGAGTCAGATTAACAAAGAACTTAGCAGTATGAGCCCACTTATCAGTAAGAAGCGGTACCGCCTCTAATCAGGATGCATGCTTTGATTTGGTCGGATGGGTGTCACAAAGCTGCTGTATGCTCTCCTGAGTAAAGCTGTCTGTTGCAAATGGTCTTTGATAACCTCGATACTGACACTACAATGCAGTTGGCGTCCATACCATTCCCACATACGTTATATCAGGGACAGATCTGGGGAGGTTACTGGCCACGACAGAGTACGTCAGTATCACGCAGACAGTTCATAAAGACATGTGCGAACTCGACGAGCATTGTTCTCTTTAAATGTGACACAACGATACTGTCGCATGAGGGGTAACACATAAGGAGGTAGTATATCTGTGACGTGCCGTTGTGCCGACAGTTCTCTCAGTCTCTACAAACCATGACCAGAAGTCATAGCAGATGGTTCCCCATACTATGATAGCAGGAGTAACACCGCTGTGCCTCTTCAAAACAATGGAAGAATGGGACCAGTTCCCAGGTTGCTAACATAGTCGTCGACAACGTAGGTAAGAGCGTACGGAAGAGGTTCCCAGATATGTAAGTAACAGAATCCAGCATGTCGTTCTACACGCCGAGTATTCGGAGACAAGGAAAGCTATTGTCAGGAGTGCCCCACGGAAGTACAATGGCACCGCTCCTTTTCGCTGTATACATAAATGAGCTGACGGACAGGTTAAGCAGCAATCAGAGGCTGTTTGCTGATGATGCTGTGGCCTATTGGCAGTTGTCGTCGTTGAATGACTGTAGGAAGATACAAGACGGGTTAGATAAAATTTTTAGTTGGTGAGCTGAATGGCAACTTGCTCTAAATGTAGAAAAATGTAAGTTACTGCAGATGAGGAGGAAAAGCAATCATGTAATGTTCGAATACAGCATTAGTAGTATATTGCTTGACACAGTCACGCCGACTGAATATCTAGGCGTGAGGTTAAATTGCGATATCAAATAAAACGAGCACGTAAGGACAGCAGTAAGGAAGCAGAATGGTCGAATTAGGTTTATTGGGAGAACGTTAGGAATGTGTGGTTCACCTATAAAGAATTCTACCTAGGAACATTAGTGCGACCCATTTTTGAGTGCTGCCCGAGTGTTTGGGAACACCGCCAGGTCGGATTAAGGGAAGGCATCGAAGTAATTCAGAAGCAGTCTGTTAGATTTGTTACCGGCAAGTTCGATCAGCACACGAGCATTACGGAAATGCTTTGAGAACTAAAATGGAAATCCCAGGAGGGAAGACGACGTTCTTTTCGAGGAACACTACTAAGGAAATTTATAGAGGACCGACATTTGAAGCTGACTGCAGACCGATTCTACGGTAGCTAATGTATATTTCACGCAAAGAGCAGAAAGATAAAGTAAGGGAAATTAGGGCTCGTACGGAAGCATACAGATAGTAATTTTTCCGTTGCTCTATTTGCGAGTGAAACGGGAAAGGAAATAATTAGTAGTGGTACAAGGTACCGTCTGCCACACATCACACGGTGACTTGCGGAGTGTGTAAGTAGATCTAGATGAAGGTAATGGACGTCCGGGATAGTGCAGAACCGCGTTTCATCGCTCAACACGATGCGACGCTATTCATTAGCTGTCATTAGCCGTCCAGCCCCACTCCAAACATACATCTACATTTACGCGATTACTCTGCTAATCATAATAAAGTGCCTGGAAGAGGGTTCAATGAACCACCATCAAGCTGTCTCTCTACCGTTCCACTCTCGAACGGCCCGCGGGAAAAAAGAGGACTTAAATTTTTCTGTAGGAGCCCTGATTTCTATTATTTTATAGTGATGATCATTTCTCCTTATGTAGGTGGGTGCCAACAGAATGTTTGCGCAATCGGAGGAGAAAACTGGTGATTGAAATTTCATGAGAAGACCCCGTCGCATCGTAAAACGCCTTTGTTTTAACGATAGCCACTACAATTCACGTCTCATGTCTGTGGCACTATTTACCCTATTTCGCGATAATACAAGACGAGCTGCCCTTCTCTGAACTTTTTCGATGTCATCCATCAGTGCCGCCTGATGCGGATCCCACACAGTAATACTCCAGAATAGGGTGGACAAGCGTGGTGTAAGCAGTCTCTTTAGTAGACCTATTGCACCTTTTAAGTGTCCTGCCAATGAATCGCAGTCTTTGGTTTTACTCTACCCACAACACTATCTATGTGATCGTTCCAATTTAGGTTATTTGTAATTGTAATCCCTAAGTATTTAGTTGAATTTACAGCCTTCAGATTTGTGTGACTTATCGCGTAATCGAAAATTAGCAGACTTCTTTTAGTACTCATGTGAATAATTTCACACTTTTCTTTATTCAGGGTCAGTTGCCACTTTTCGCACCATACGGATATCTTATCTAAATCATTTTGCAATTCGTTTTGGTCATCTGATGACATTACAGGATAGCATCATCTGCAAAACAAACTAAGACGTCTAATGAGGTTGTCTCTTATGTCGTCAGTATAGATTAGGAACAATAAATCGTTCTTCGAGGTACTTCGTAATGTTCGAACACTGTATATGTTCCAAAACCCTACTGCAAATCAACGTTAGTAATATGGGCCTGTAATTCAACGGATTACTCCTACTTCCTTTTTTGGGTATTGGTGTGACTTGAGCAATTTTCCAATCTTTAGGTACGTATATTTCTGTAAGTGAGCGGTTGTATATAATTGCTAAATATGGAGCTATTGCATCAGCATACTCTGAGAGGAACCTGACTGGTATACAATCTGGACCGGAAGCCTTGCTTTTATTAAGTGATTTAAGCTGCTTTGCGACACCGAGGACATCTATTACTATCATTCTGATCTTGTCAGTTGTACTTGATTGGAATTCAGGAACATTTACTTCGTCTTCTTTTTTGAAGGAGTTTCCAAAAATGGTGTTTTGCTTTAGTGGCACTGTCCACTGTCAGTGACTTCACCATTGTTATCGCGGAGTGAAGGTATTGATTCCGTCTTGCCACTAGTGTGCTTTATGTATGACCAGAAGTACTTAGGGTTTTCTGCCGTTTGTGTTGTGGTGTCAATGACAACGGGTATTCTTGCTCTCAAACATCGGGCCATTGGCAGGTTCGAATGCTCTACAAATCTGGATATTGCACGATTCGACTAGCCAGCCAAATGCAGACCCACAATGAGGCTCCTTTCAAACTCTATTAGGTGCTGTCACATGCTGATACAGGTAACTCAGGCGAATACGCGGCATCTCCGTGTACTTCACAGTGATCTTTCAACATCTGACGCTGCTCACGCCCCTTGTAAATATCTTACCAGGCCTGATAACAGCGCTAAACACGAACACTAATGTACTCTGGTGGTCCTTCTTCCTTTCACACACAGTTGTATCTCCAGTCTTTTACATACCTGCCAGTGATGTACACGTGTACAAAGTTACATTGACATCCGACCATCTAGTGGATTCCAAAATGGGTACATACACACACTTTTTTCAATTGATGAAATTTTGTGTTGTTGTGGTTTTCAGTCCAGAGACTGGTTTGATGCAGCTCTCCGTGCTACTCTATTATGTGAAAGCTTCTTCATCTCCAAGTACCTACTGCAACCTACATCCTTCTGAATCTGCTTAATGTATGCATCTCTTGGTCTCCCTCTACGATTTTTACCCTCCACGCTGCCCCCCAGTTCAAAACTGGCAATCCCTTGATGCCTCAGAACATGTCCTACCTACCGATCCCTTCTTAGAGTCAAGTTGTGCCACAAATTCCTCTTCTCCCCAATTATATTTAGTACCTCCTCATTAGTTATGTGATCTCCCATCTGATCTTCTGCATTCACCACATTTCGAAAGGTCCTATTCTCTTCTTGTCTAAACTATTTATCGTCCATATTTCACTTCATTTCATGGCTACACTCCATACCAATACTTTCATAAAAGACTTCTTGACACTTAAATCTACACTGGATGTTAACAAATTTCTCTTCTTCGGAAACGGTTTTCTTGCCATTGGCAGTCTACATTTTATGTCCTCTCTACTTCGGCCATCATCAGTTATTTTGCTCCCCAAATAGCAATACTCATTTACTACTGTAAGTGCCTCATTTTCTAATCTAATTCCCTGAGCACCACCTGATTCAATTCGACTATATTCCGTTATCCTCGTTTTGCTTTTGTTGATATTCATCTTATATCCTCCTTTCAAGACACTGTCCATTCCGTTCAATTGCTCTTCCAGGTCCTTTGCTGTCTCTGACAGAATTACAATGTCATCTGAAAACCTCATAGTTTTTATTTCTTCTCCGTGGATTTTAATTCCTACTCCAAATTTTTCTTTTGTTTCCTTTACTGCTTGCTCAATATATAGATTGAATAACATCGGCGATAGGCTGCAACCCTGTCTCACTCCCTTCTCAACCACTGCTTCTCTTTCATGCCCCTCGACTCTTATAACTGCCATCTGGTTTATGTGCAGATTGTAAATAGCCATTCGACCCGTATTTTACCCCTGCCACCTTCAGAATTTGAAAGAGAGTATTACAGTCAACACTGTCAAAAGCTTTCTCTAAGTCTACAAATGCTAAAAACGTAGGTTTGCCTTTCCTTAATCTAGCTTCTAAGATAAGTCGTAGGGTCACTATTGCCTCGCGTGTTCCAACACATCTACGGAATCCAAACTGATCTTCCCCGAGGTCGGCTTCTACTAGTTTTTCCATTCGTCTGTAAAGAATTCGCGTTAGTATTTTGCAGCTGTGACTTATTAAACTGATAGTTTGGTAATTTTCACATCTGTCAACACCTGCTTTCTTTGGGATTGGAATTATTATATTCTTCTTGAAGTTGTAAGGTGTCAGGCAAATCCAACACCTTCCATGAAAACCCTGACATGGTAAGCAAATCCAGCAGTATGTCACATAGCTCCGAATAAATCGTGACATGAAATTAACCAAAGTAATACGATTAACGAGTGAGCAAATGGAATACCACAGACTAACATAACAATGCCTAAATGCATGTCATACTTTTCCACTGTGAAACAGACGCAGTTCCGAGGGGAGAAACGAGAACAGAAGCCGAGAGCAGAACCGTGTTAAGTTAGAAGGCCCTACGATAAGGGACAGACATCCACGTCACCAGCCAACCGCCAGGACCACCCCTCAGCCCATGTTAAAAGATAGAGCCCTCCAGAAGAGCAGTATAGATCTTACGATAACACTAAAAGGGCCACACCAGCTGCAAGGTTTAGCGTGAGACTTTTTCAAACCTCTGTTACGTTGCAAACGTAAAAAAACATTGCCCCACCACGAAGAGTATAACTTATCTTACTGGATAGACAGAATTTTTGTAGGCAGAACTTAAGGTTAACATTGAGACCCTGATTGGTCAGATGAAAAAACACAGCCAGATAGTTTTTTTAAACCAACTTCGGTAAATTGTAGTAAGAAGAAGTTAGGAGAGAGTTGCTCCGAGACGGCGAGCTGTATGGAGCTGCGCCGCCCGCCGCCCGCCGCCCGCCGCCCCCTGGCGCTGCCTAACCAACGACAAGGTATTGAATACACGCGAGGCCGAATAACAGCGCATAAAGCTTCACTCAGAACTGCAGAAGTCTCATCTGTTACACCCCCTCTTTACGTAATACTAGTGTCGATCGTCAATTAAATCTCATGGTGTTCACATTTGCTGCTTGAAGTAAAAATCTGAAACGCGATGATTTTTCTGTTATATAATTATTGAGAAGCCACATCAGCCACTGTAATTTACGACACGTTAGATAAGTAATTGAAGATAATTGAGGGTCACTGTAGACCATTTTGATAGTTTTCTCTTTTGTGAAACTTCATTTAAACCTAGATTATAGATGTGATGTGGCCTTCGATCCATTGTAGATCTTGGAAACCCATTCAGGGAATATTCGTTCGCATCTTTGTTGAACGCAGTTGGTTTTTATCATCCTGTATTAAAACATTTCCTTTTATCAATAGTGCAATTTATAAACAATGTTTTGTGAGTAGAATAAAATTTCCAATGGTAAACTTAACTGCCGACCGCGGTGGTCTAGCGGTTCTAGGCTCTCCGTCCGGAACCGAGGGACTACTACGGTCCCAGGTTCGAATCCTGCCTCGGGCATGGATGTGTGTGATGACCTTAGGTTAGTTAGGTTTAAGTAGTTGTAAGTTCTAGGGGCCTGATGACCACAGATGTTAAGTCCCATAGTGCTCAGAGCCATTTGAACCATTTTTTGGTAAACTTAACTGCTTCTTCGACGTTATTTTACCAGCTAACTAAAAATTGGAAAGCCTTGAACCCCTTTCACTAAATTTATTTAGTATTGAGATTCTTTTACAGGGAGTCCAGTGGAGCTGACGCTGAAATCATTAAGTATTTGGTTATACCATCGCTAGTCTCACTGAACTCTTCTGAACTCTACGTGTCATGTGTGGTCTGGCGTCTCCTTACTAGCAACAGGTCCCATGTTCAAACTAGTCAATTCCCTAAAAAACACGCTCAAAGCGTCGTTGCGCGAAAGTGGTAGGGAGACACGACTTAGAACAAACAGACACCATGCAGAATGTTAGAAAGTCTGAGGGTATTTCGCCTGTCTCACAAACCTTTCTCACCAGGTGGTAGAGTTTTGTCATGGCTGGCTCTCCCAAGGCTATCAGTAGTTCTAATGGAATTTGTCTACTTCCGGGGCCTTGTTTCGACTTGGGTCTTTCAGTGCTCTGTCAAACACTTCGCGCAGTATCGTACCTCCCATTTCATAGTCATCTACGTCCTCTTCAATTTCCATAATATTGCCCTCAAGTGCATCGCCCTTGTATAGACCCTCTATAAACTCCTTCCACCTTTCTGCCTTTCCTTCATTGCTTAGAACTGGTTTTCCACCTGAGTTCTTGATATTCAAACAAGAGGCTGTCTTTTCTCAAAAGGTCTCTTTAATTTTCCTGTAGACAGTATCTATCTTACGCCTAGTGATATATGCCTCTACATCTTTACATTTGTCCTCTAGCCATCCCTGCTCAGATGAAATGTTATTTGTGCTAAAATTCTGAGATTTTGGCACAAAAACGTGAAGTGTGAACCGTGTTTGTCTAGGGAATAATTGAAGACACAAAATTCCAACTTTTTTGCAGCAATTTGGCATGCCTCTATAGAGTACCGCGTTGAGCGCTAGATTGCGAGGCATAGAATGATCAGGACAAAGATCGAATCGACTCACCTGATTAATAAATACTGGTCCAATATACTGATCAGCATGGATGTGATTTTCAGACGGCTTTCCACATCCATTGCGTTAATGTTTGGAGAGACAGAAGATTAGGTGTCAAAGTCCCGTTGATGAGTTCATTTGTACAAGCTCGGTTAGGGCAAAGGTGGGAAAGGAAATATTCAGTATCATGTTCCAAGGAACCATCCCGACTTTCGCCTTATTCGACTTACGAAAACTGCTAAAACCTGACTCCCGATTGACCCACGGAGATCTAAACCTCGCTTCTACTGACTGATAATTTCAAAGCTGATGTCATATCTGTACCTGAAAAAGTGACACAGAAACACCGAAAAAACGCAACGCACCAAAAACCAATTTACTCTGCCCGCAAATATTTGGTGTGAACGCCTCTGTCTGCGCGAGATAATGCACTAGTTAAGGACAAGTGGAGTTCAAATCCTCCTTCAACTATCCTGATTTAGGTTTTCTGTGGTTTTCCTAAATCTCTTATGATGCATACTACCCTTCCAAAAGGGCATGGTCGATTTACTTCGCCATCTCTGTTCCATCTGAGTTAGTGTTCCGTCTCTAATTTTCCTTCTTTCCATCTTTCCATTCTTCAGTCTTTCTCTTAGATAATGGTAAAGTTGTGCGTAATATTTCCAAATATTTCCTCAGAAATAAATGCCACAATCACAATGAGAAAAGACGCACCAGTTGTGGAGTTTGCAATTAGCGGTAAACGCAAGAATGAAGGGAGAAAAAATTATTTTTAAAAGTTTACGTGAAACTTCATCTTATTCTAGTGACGTACAACATAAATAAAGATTGTGCAAAATACAGAAACCAGAAAAAAATAATTCCACTGAATACAAGCTCGAAAGATGCATAGAAAACTTCACAAGCAATGTGTATTTACGTCTGCAAAGGTTAGTTTAGCTGCACCTTTTATTGCACTGATCCATACTGTGGAGATCCTCAAGAATGAAGAAGATATCATACAGCAATACACGTAATACATATCTTAGAAAAATATCTTCTAATGTCCTTTCCATAGATCTTAAGTGAAATGTTGCTGATGGATGTGGAGTAACTTAACAGAATCTTTAATATAATTTCATTCATACAGTAACAACAAATTTGAGAAAAAACAGGTACATGTACAACACATTGAGGAGTATATGATAATTCTTAGGCTATCATCCAAACAAAAAAACAAAAAAAAGGTTCATATGGCTCTGAGCACTATGAGACTCAGAATCTGAGGTCATCAGTCCCCTAGAACTTAGAACTACTTAAACTTTACTAACCTAAGGACATCACACACATCCATGCCCGAGGCAGGATTCGAACCTGCGACCGTAGCAGTCACGCGGTTCCGGACCGAAGTGCCTAGAACCGCACGGCCACCGCGGCCGGCAGGCTATCTTCAAACAGAAAATTGGTTTACAATACTGATTAGTGTAAGCAACTACACTGAAGAAGTACAGAAGTAATATTTTACATAACATTCATATTGTTTGATAATAAACACAAGTCATTTGGTGCTACTAAGACAGTCGTCATAAAACTGCGGCCAGCCTTCCGTATGCGGGCCGAATTAAGTATTCGTGCGGCCCGAGGTTCTGAGCGGTATTTTGTACTAATATGCATTTAGCACCTAACGGCAAAAATTTAAAAAAAGTCAACTAACGGTAAGAGCTTCTTAAGAGTGTAGTTTTCCTGCGCAATAACAAACAAAAAGACTTACAGATATAGCAATATTTTAAGATGTGCTTCACTTTAAATGACCCTGGTGAACTCGGCCGTGAGCTAAGTGCAAATAAAACCGGCAGCCTGCCCCCGGGACAGAGGGGTAACTGGCACGGCCACTGCGGGGTTGCGGAGTGAGGGAGAGAGAATGTACTGTTTGTCTTCCATTACTGGCAACTCATGGGCGTGCGTGACTCGTACCGACCAGCTACTTAAGTATAAATTTTGATACGGACGTAATACGGTTTCGTGAATGTGCATTACAGAGACAGTCGTCTTCAAATGCGATACTTATTTGTATTAAATAACATTACATTAATTGAGGCTGTTGTAATACAATGCAGCGAGTAGAAAAAAAAACTGGTGTTTCATTTATCAAACTGTGTAAGGACGAATACTATTATTAATCCAAGTCATTCACAGACATGGTGAAACCAACACTTCACCACGCAACTATAGTGTCACAGCTGTTAGACTGGTCAGGCTGGCAGCAATCTGAAATAGACTACAACAATTGTACCGATATGTAGCGATCAGTAATTTGGGACTGCCAGACAACTTCTCGTATGTCTACTACAGAGTATTACTGTTAATAACGAAAGTGACCAATAATTACAGAAGTGCAATTTCCGAGTGCTCTTCAAATTACAGAACTCTCTTAAGGACGAGGTTTTATTCAAAATTTTCTCGATGTACTTACCACAGCGTAAATGGCTTAGCACGGACAAATAAGTTTACCCGACGTGTTGTAGATGTCAACTGCAACTACAGTGCGATTGACACTGTATTGCACTTGACAGTTAAGAGCACGTGTTGCCTGGATCTGACTGGGCCAGTCATATCTTGCAGACTAGCATACGAACTCTGCGTAGTTGCCATCTGCCCGCTGTGCGCCCTGGTACAACTGTCGGTGTGCCGCCGCTGGTGGCTACGCAATGCGTCCATTTCGTCGGATGACACGTAGGTACAAAGTAATTTTAATCGCACTACAGTGAGAATTCTGTCTCACATTACAGTCAATGAACCCGCATTTAGAAGACACACTACGGATTGTATACATCTGAATAGGTGCAAATATGGAGCACGACTCAGGATCCAAACTTCCATACGTCGTCACCCATGTGTGTATAACTTGCAATCATACATTAATTATGTATATTCCCATACAGGCGTGACATTTTAATTGAGAGTCACTTGCCCCGTGTCGGCGGGTAAAGAAGATATTGCAGTGCCTGTGTTATTCAGAAATACGACGCACTGTTCCTTCGACACGCAGGTTGTAGACACATAGCTGTGCTCGGACAGACACAGTCTGCCTTCGGCAGTGGTGAGGCGCGCACGCCTTGTTTGCGTCTCGCCTGCTGTGCTGCTTGCGGGCGAGCGCGCGTCTGTTTACTTCCTCCGGAACGGCTTGTCTCCGAATCCGACTTCATCGACCATCATCGCGTTTTCTTACAGCCAAGCCACAATTAAATTAATTTTTCCTTTGGATCACGAACAACCGAAGACGTATGAAGTAGAACGTTTTATACGGAATGAAGTGCGTCTCCCTCCACAAGATGCTTGGGATTCTTTTTTCAATCCTAAGTACTATTGTGTACAAAAGCTGGCGAATGACGAGCTGTGCGCCGACGTGGTGCGGCACCACGCTAACGCCCTGAAAATCGGATACTCTGATCGAAATATAGGGACTGTCTTGGTTGATCACGTTGGTTTTGGCCTCCGAACGTTGCGGGTTTTCGAAATTCCTTTTGAGGTACCGTCGGACGTTGTGGTGGCCGCCTTTAAACCCTAGCCCGCATCTCGTGGTCGTGCGGTAGCGTTCTCGCTTCCCACGCTCGGGTTCCCGGGTTTGATTCCGGGCGGGGTCAGGGATTTTCTCTGCCTCGTGATGACTGGGTGTTGTGTGATGTCCTTAGGTTAGTTAGGTTTAAGTAGTTCTAAGTTCTAGGGGACTGATGACCATAGATGTTAAGTCCCATAGTGCTCAGAGCCATTTTTAAACCTTACAGCCACGTCGTCAATCACATCGTTGAAACATGGAAAACGTTCGAAACATCCCGTGTCCTCAATGGAGTCCGTCAGATAAAAACTGAACTATGGAAATACGTGCCTTCCTACTTCGGAATTGTCGGTTTGCAGGACTGTCGTCATGTAAGATGGCCAGCTGCGCACCTATTCAGGTTGTGGCCGGGAAAGCCATGTCCGTTCTGAATGTCTCTGACGTAGACTGGTTAAGACGCCGATCGGAGACGTCGCTCTTTCTGCTCCGCCAACTGTGTTACCTGTATCTTACGCGTCTGAGGCGGTGCTGCCTGCTGCGCCCCTCTGAATCAGTCGGTACTGGCTTCGACTCCTTTCGACCACGTGATGGACGTTTTCTCTGTCTCTCCTACACTCCTGCCGGAGACAATTCAAATGAATGATGATCGTCAGCAGGCATAAGCTGTCTCTGCCGACCTCACAGTTGTTGCTCATAGAGCTGTGCGGACCTCTGCGTTTCTGCCATCTGGCCACATGTAGGACGATAGCCGCCCGCCATCCGACACAGAACAGTATGTTAGGAAGCAACGGTCGCCGAGGAAGCGGAAGAGACAACGCCGTACGCCTTCTGATGGCTGCTTTCATCAGCTGTGTGCTCACGATGATGACTCTGCTACTGATGGTGCGCTGTCCTCTGACGCGCTGACAACTGATGACGCGACGTCCTTCCCCTCCTTCATCTCCAGTCAGCGTCCACCTCCGGACACCTTCCCCCCCTCCCCCCTCCCAACCCCTCACCCCGCGTCTGATGCGACTGCCTACCTTGCTGTTTCTGACGCTGCCTGTGGGCACACCGCTGATAGTGTTCCACTAAACCGGCTGAGAGAGACGTCTGTCTCCTAGGCGGACGACGTAGATGCTGAGAATGGACATTCTGGAGTTGTACAGAGCGATGGACCCTCCTTGGTGGGGTCAGCTCCCTCCCCATCACAGTGATGTGCCTTTCCACAGAGGCCTAACAGGGAGTTCTCTGTGTTTTCCCCGTGTTTGAATCGCCTGTCCTCCTGCCAATGGCAGCTTTCCAGACTTATCGCATAGCGGCGGTCAGTGTCAATACCATTCGCGCACGCCACAAACTGGCTTTACTCCATAACATGCTGTATGCTGCGGAAGTTGACGTTGCTCTCCTTCAGAAAGTGTACGTTGCAACGATCTACACTCAGTCGCAAAAGTATTCGGGCAGCACGTAATGGCGCATAATTTTGCAGTTTGCCGCATGAACAAATACAGAAATTGCACTTTGTAATGTATTTGGGACTCTGGGTACGATGTCGCAACGTGAGACACGCGTGAAATACGAAGAATTGTTGTTGGACATGTGTCTGTTACGTAATATTTCCTGAAAACTGCATGGGAAGGTGCAACAAAAGTATTCGGACAAAGGCGGACAACGTGAGAGAATACTTCATTCCGAGACGCACAGAGGGTGAAGCGACTGCTGTGTGTCCGACATTTCAGCGAGACGATAGCGATGATTAGTAAACACGTATCGCGAGCCTGTGCAGGTCGACGATGGGACGCAGAGGGAAGTCTTCTACGTTCGAGCAAAGGCAACTTGTCGTTTATCATCACGCGAAGGGGAAAACATGCAGGGAAATTGCCGCAATAGTGAACATGAAGAAAAGTACAGTTCACGACATTATTAAACGGTTCGAGAAAGAAGATCGATTGGAATTCCGTTGCAGTACAGGACGGCCACGGACATTTTCACAGAGAGATGAACGTGTGATTGTGCGAAAGGTACAACAGAATCCGAAAATATCTGCCACACGAATTGCAAATGAGGTGGAGGGAGACCTTGGTATAAAAGTTCATCCCGAAACCGTGCGGAGAGTACTACGACGATCGCAGTTCCATGGTCGAGTGGCACGGCCAAAGCCATTCAAAAATGCAGTGAACCAGAAGAAACGTATGGAGTTTGCGAGGGAAGACGCCGAATACGATCAGGCTTGGTGGAATCGGGTGATATTTTGCGACGAATGTAAATTTACATTATGGGAAAGCGACGGAAAGGCAAACGTGTGACGAAAGACCAATGAAGAGCTGAATCCCATGAACCTCAAACCAACAGTAAAGTTTGGAGGTGGGAGCATCATGGTGTGGGGATGCATGTCCGGCAGTGGTGTGGGTGATTTAGTGTTCATTGATGATACGATGAACACGGAAGCGTACATACTGCGAAGTCACTTGAAGCAGAGTGCACGAGATCTAGGTATTGCGAACAACTTTCATTTTTATCAGGATAATGATCCCAAGCATACCGCGCATATTGTACAAATGTGGTTGCTCTTCAATTGCCCGAAAGTATTGCACCCCCCTCCCCAATCACCAGACCTTAACCCAGTCGAACATTTGTGGGATGAATTGAAACGGACCCTCCGCGCGGACAACGTCTATTCGAAGGAGACCTTGAAAGAGAAACTGCGCCAAGAATGGGCAAATATAGGCCCAGATTTCAAGAAAAAACTCGAGGAAAGTATGCCTAGTAGATTGGAGGAGGTATTAAAATGAAAGGAGATTGGAGGAGGTATTAAAATGAAAGGTGGACCCACAAGATATTGACATTTTCGTCGTACAACTTATGAACATTTATTGGACAGTGTCCGAATACTTTTGTAGCAGCAGGGTGTGCAGGATGTTTCATTTTTGTGGTAAATTTTTCTGTTATTTATGTTTTGGAAACGAAATAATACAATAATTCTTTTGTAGTTAATGTTGTTACGCATATATGTTGCTAATAAATATGTTTGGGTTTCATAGTCACTGTTTCTCGAGTACTCATTGTGAAACTTCCCGCTGTCCGAATACTTTTGCGACTGAGTGTATGCTCCTCATGATTATACACCATACGTCTCCCATGCTTCCCCCACTGGTAATGGAGTGGCGATTCTTTTACGTGACGGTATCCTCACTGATGCAGTTTCCTATATCCCTCATACCAGAGATATGGCTGTCACATTCAGTGGCGTCAGGATCGTCAATGTCTACGCGCTATCTGTTTCGTGTTGCCGTTCCACCTTTTTCTCAGGGACAGTCACGCCTCTTTTCCCTGGTCGGCAGGATGCATTGATCATGGGAGGCGATTTCAACTGCACTCAGGTACCCACTGATCAACTACTACGTCACTCTCCGTGCGCGGCAGTAGCGACAATTCTCCAGCACCTTAGCCTTGTGGATGCTTGGAAGCATGTTCATGGCGATCGTCCGGGGTTTACCCATTTCAATAGCCATTCTTCCAGCCGCTTCGATCTTATTTGCGTCTCCCGCGATGCTGTCAGTGGGGTGCAGGCTTCTGAAGTCTGGCCCGCTGCGTTCTCTGACCGTGACGCATATATCTGCGCCATCAATCTCTGCCGCCAAAGGCCGTGGAAACTGAACACGATCCACCTTGCTTCACCCAACTGCCGACAGCTCATCGAGACCACGTGGACAGCTTGTCGTCAACGCCGTAAAGCCTATTAGTCTGGCATGTCCTGGCGGGTGCTCTGTGCAAAAGCCTGCCCTCCGCAAGTACTTGATTGTTTACGGAAGGGAGGTGACGACGACTAACCCAGGAATTCTATTTCATCATTCTCCGGGAATGTACTAGAACGCCAGGCAATGGTGAATCGTCTAAGGCACAGCTCACACCCCTCCCTCGCCGCCACATTGAATGAGCTATTGTCAGAGCGGGCGCACATGATGGGTTTTTGCAGGAGAGTCCATCTACACTCCTGGAAATTGAAATAAGAACACCGTGAATTCATTGTCCCAGGAAGGGGAAACTTTATTGACACATTCCTGGGGTCAGATACATCACATGATCACACTGACAGAACCACAGGCACATAGACACAGGCAACAGAGCATGCACAATGTCGGCACTAGTACAGTGTATATCCACCTTTCGCAGCAATGCAGGCTGCTATTCTCCCATGGAGACGATCGTAGAGATGCTGGCTATAGTCCTGTGGAACGGCTTGCCATGCCATTTCCACCTGGCGCCTCAGTTCGACCAGCATTCGTGCTGGACGTGCAGACCGCGTGAGACGACGCTTCATCCACTCCCAAACATGCTCAATGGGGGACAGATCAGGAGATCTTGCTGGCCAGGGTAGTTGACTTACACCTTCTAGAGCACGTTGGGTGGCACGGGATACATGCGGACGTGCATTGTCCTGTTGGAACAGCAAGTTCCCTTGCCGGTCTAGGAATGGTAGAACGATGGGTTCGATGACGGTTTGGATGTACCGTGCACTATTCAGTGTCCCCTCGACGATCACCAGAGGTGTACGGCCAGTGTAGCAGATCGCTCCCCACACCATGATGCCGGGTGTTGGCCCTGTGTGCCTCGGTCGTATGCAGTCCTGATTGTGGCGCTCACCTGCACGGCGCCAAACACGCATACGACCATCATTGGCACCAAGGCAGAAGCGACTCTCATCGCTGAAGACGACACGTCTCCATTCGTTCCTCGATTCACGCCTGTCGCGACACCACTGGAGGTGGGCTGCACGATGTTGGGGCGTGAGCGGAAGACGGCCTAACGGTGTGCGGGACCGTAGCCCAGCTTCATGGAGACGGTTGCGAATGGTCCTCGCCGATACCCCAGGAGCAACAGTGTCCCTAATTTGCTGGGAAGTGGCGGTGCGGTCCCCTACGGCACTGCGTAGGATCCTACGGTCTTGGCGTGCATCCGTGCGTCGCTGCGGTCCGGTCCCAGGTCGACGGGCACGTGCACCTTCCGCCGACCACTGGCGACAACATCGATGTACTGTGGAGACCTCACGCTCCACGTGTTGAGCAATTCGGCGGTACGTCCACCCGGCCTCCCGCATGCCCACTATACGCCCTCTCTCTAAGTCCGTCAACTGCACATACGGTTCACGTCCACGCTGTCGCGGCATGCTACCAGTGTTAAAGACTGCGACGGAGCTCCGTATGCCACGGCAAACTGGCTGACACTGACGGCGGCGGTGCACAAATGCTGCGCAGCTAGCGCCATTCGACGGCCAACGCAGCGGGTCCTGGTGTGTCCGCTGTGCCGTGCGTGTGATCATTGCTTGTACAGCCCTCTCGCAGTGTCCGAGCAAGTATGTTGGGTCTGACACACCGGTGTCAATGTGTTCTTTTTTCCATTTCCGGGAGTGTATGTATTATGTCATAGCGAAACGACGCCATCATCGGAGGACTTTGGTTGATTTTCTTAAGAGCTATGATGGGCTTCGTTTTGATACCCAATGAGATATAGAGTCAGCCTTCCATGCACATTATGCTATGCTGTGTTCTGAACAACGTTATCACACTGCCTACATTACGGCGGTCTCCGGAATCTCTTTTGACTCGGTGACGATGGATTTGCTTGCTAACATCACACAGTACAAAGTCCATGATGCTATCCAGGCGGGTTCTATGGAAGGCAGCCTAGCTCTAACGGTCTCCCACTGGAATTTTATCAGACATTTCGTCCCTTTCTGGCGCCAGTGTGGACAGAAATTTGTCAGGACCTCATGTCACCTTTCGTGCCGATTCCAGACGTTTTCCTCGATGATTTCCTCATTCCCATCCACAAGCCTCGTGGCGCATCACGGATATGCGGTTACTGTCCCTTGACGTTACTCAATAGCGACACGAAGATCTGTTCGCTGCGTGGCTTAAACGGACGGCGCGGTAGTTGGTTTCCCTCGATCAAAGTTCTTTGAGAGATGCCAATAACATCCGCACTGCCCTATGTCGCTATCGGGACATAATCACTCTTGATCACGCTCGTCGTATGCCTCGACTTTTTGCTGCTCTTGACTTGAGCCAGACGTTCGATCGGGTCGATCACGACTACGTGGAAGGGATGCTCCGCAATATCGGATACCCTGATACAACCGTTGACGTCGTAATGCGTCTCCTTCATGCACCTATGTCTCGTGTACTCTACAAAGGCCGTCTCACTCCTCCCCTCTAGATCCGTCGATCAGTGCGTCAGGGCTGCCCGCTCTCTGCACTATTGTATGCTTTCGCCATGGAATCAGCTGCACTGCTTATGCAGACGACCTCGTCATCGTTCTTTGTAGCAGTGCTGAGGTCAGGGAGTCAGTGGCATAGGTTACCACCTACGGCGAGGCTTCTGGTAGCTGCCTCAACGTCCGCAAATCGAGCGCCATGGCTACAGGTGCGCGCTTTCATGCGGGCAGTGCTCTCCTTTGCGTGTAGCTAATACTGTCCGATGCTTAGGACTCGATTTCGCAAGTTATCTGCGGCGTACGATTGTCCTCGACTGCTGGCGCGTACTGTCCCAACTACGTGCTGGGCTCTTAGATCACCGTTTACGAGCACTCGGTCTTCTGCAACGGACACAATATGTAAATGTATGTTTTGCCTCACGTATCCCCCACGTGGCACAGACACTTCCTATTCCGCTATCTATGTCCCACAGCATGCTACCGGCATTGGGTTCATTTTTTTTGCCACGGCTTCCTCTTCGACATAAGGTACGAGATCCTCACCCTCCTACGGTGCAGGGGAGGTTTAGGTTTGTACCATGTGCCTGACGGAGCGACAGACCTTTTCATTGGCTCTCACATGGCGTTGTGGCCCTGTGGTCCTACGTTCCTTACCAGCCCATTGCTGGAATCCCTTACATCACAGTCTCTCTCTGCACCTATACCGCTTTCAGACGTCCCGACGCCCTTCTTTTACTTCCTCCACTTTCTCCTTGACCTGAGCTACGTCAGTACCGCCATAACGCCAGCGCACTTGACATCCACGAAGGTAATCCATGGCTGTCTTCAGCAACATGGATTGGATTGTTAGGGGGAAGAGTCCAGACAGCGAGTTCATCGGTCTCATCAGATTAGGGAAGGACGGGGAAGAAAGTCGGCTGTGCCCTTTCAAAGGAACCATCCCGGCATTTGCGTGGAGTGATTTAGGGAAATCACGGAAAACCTAAATCAGGATGGCCGTCAGCAGCATGGGTCACGGTAATGTGGTGGGGTGAAGCATCCCCATGTCGACTGGCAAGCCGTTTGGCGATCGGTGTGCACTCCGTATCTTGACACTGACGTCCAGTCTGCGTGGTACCTTACTGTCAATGGGAAGCAAGTATGCTGGTCACGCCTTCACGGGATTCACCTCGCAGGCATCCCGTCGTGTGTCGCCTTGATGTTTTGGACACAAAGGAGCATTGCCTGGTGTGCAGTCAGGCAGGAGATGTCTGGTTATTGGTTCGACAGATGATGTCCCTAATTACCTGTACGACTCCTCATCAGATACCCACTGAAAGGCTCATACCTACTGAAAGGCTCCACTTTCGGGACGCGGGATACTTCCCGCAAGGGAAGACGAACTCTGTGAAGTGGATTTGTGGACACGTAGCTCATTACTTATTTGCTGGTGGAGAGAAAAGTATCCTTGATTTTTGGCAGCTCCTTAACGAACGTCATTGTGCAATTGTCCGCAATCCAATGTACAGAAAAATTTTTCTTCAATTTCCTTTGCAGCTCGGCTTCCCCCCCCCCCCCCCCCCTCCCCCACGCCTCCACTCCCCTCCCCCGTCGGAGGTCGGAGGTTCAAGTCCTCCCTTGGGCATGGGTGTGTGTGTTGTCCAAGTTTGAGATAGATTAAGTAGTGTGTACGCTTAGCGACCGATGACCTAAGCAGTTTGGTCCCATAAGATCCTACCACAAAATTTTTTTCCTTTGCAGTGTCTTCTTTAACGCACCCCAGAGCTGGGGTGTCCCTGTCATGAAGAATTGATCCCCGCCTATTCCACATATAGAACGGGTATATTCTCCGGTCATCGGAATGTTCTTCTCGGAAAAACTATACTTCGGTAGTCTCCATGAGTTTGACGTCTTGCTGCGCCCTCCTCCTCGCGACGCAGGTTTCGTGCTATGTGGTATTAATGTTACTTAGAAAAATAAGAAATAAATAAATGAACCTTGACGTTCATTGTACCTCTACTTCGCGTTCTCTACGCTTTCCTTCGTTCCTGGAGAGGGACATGGTGGCCAGGCCTCGGGTTGCGATCCCTGCCCACTTTGCTCCACCACCCCCCCCCCCCCCTTTTCGGCGCCAGGAAGGATCCTTAAAAAAAAAAAAATTAATAGTAAGACAACCGCTCGCGATAAGCGGTAAATCCGAGTTTGAATCCCAGTCGGTACAAAGTTTCACTGTCGTCATTCCCTTATACAGATGATGGTTGTTCATACTCACAACTGCGAACACATATCATGTATTTCATAATGTATGTAGTCGCCGCATTGCCTATTACTTCGAGCGTGCATGCATGAATACCAATGCACTCACGCAATTAAGTACAGATTCATACTGGACATTTTACTTTGAAAGTGGTGTAAGTTAATTTGCAGTCTATATTTGTGTCGCTGCTAACATGACTCTCCGCGAACGGCAAATGAGGTTGAGCAGCAGTTCGCTCAGCCGAAATTGCCTCCTAATTACGGTACCAGGCAAACAATAACGTATAATGTATTTACCTGTCAGACAGGCGCAAAGAACAGCTGTGAATGCAATTATTTGCTGCGACCTTTCAGCGGGAGAGATTTCTGATCAAATGAGATACCGCTAATTTGTAATTATTTTAGTAAAGGCCAATATATTAAAACAACAGACTCGAGTGTTTGAATATAAACTCTGCCCCATGACAAGAAACACGAAAAACATCTCCGCCAAATGAAATAAAGTACGAATACGTGCGCCGCCTAACGGCGAGAAGAACGTTTATCAATATGAACGTGTCAAATATAAGTGCAATTACTGTTATTAGTCAATTAATCATCTGCTCAACAGAAAACACAACGATACTTCGTCAGGCAATTAATGTGTCACAACTTTGGATCACTGCGTGTGGCAGCAATATGAAACAGACAAGAGTTGATACGAAGTGTTTCGAATGATGTCGACCTTTAACGATCAGTACTTTGGGACCGGCTGCCAATATATTGCACTTTTACTGTATCCAGTCTATTGGGGGCTCGTAACATACTAATTCATGCAGGTTACCGATTGTTAATAATAATATTGGTACATATACGGCCCGAAGTGCCTGCGCGCAGTGCCAGTATTGTCCTCAGAGCAAAGAAATTTGACGACCACTGTACTAAGACATTCGTCATTGAATGAGAAATTAATCACAAAAAAATCCTTTAGGCTTCTCTTAAACTCAACTTTATTAATAGTGGAACTTTTTGTAGCTGTTGCTAATGTATTGAAAATTTTTCTTCCTTAATAATGGACACCTTTCTGGACCAAGGAAAAATTGTCTTTTAATCTTTATGAAAATTTTTCTTATTTCTGGTACTGACTCCAAGAGCTAAGGTGTGGTTTTAAAAACATATATTGGTACAGGTTGGCGCACGATAAGTCACCCGATTCAATGTTGATCCTACAGGTATACTATTGGGGCAATAGCTTTCAAATTGTGCGCTCAACTTCGTGCAGACCACGGAAATTACCTCAGATGTCGTTGCGAGTTCATCGCTTCCGTCGTGTGCCCGCCATTTCAGTTTCCCGTGATGACGGACAAAGGACGGTTGACCGTCGCACAAAAGACGAAGATTGTGTCACTGTTCGCGGCGACGAACAGCGTTACATTGACACAGAGAAGATTTCGTCCTCATTTCGGCACGTGGTGGGCTCCCAGCCCACAGACAATACGCAGATTACATAAAAAATTCGAAGGTACTGGATCTGTTTTGGAGTGTCAGCGGCCACATGCACGTACAGTACGTTCGCTGCAAAACATTGCAGCAGTTCGAGTGGCTCTGACACGTAGTCCGAGTAAATCAACAAGAAGAGCCAGTGCCACGCCGATGTGTACAAAGAATTGTTCAATCCGACCTTCGCTTGTATCCATATAAGATGAGCATAAGCATACGGCGAGAGATAAAGAGCGGAGACTGAAGTTTGCAAGGTGGGCAATCGAGCAAGACCAAGAGGCAGTGCTACACAACACATGGCTTTCTGACGAAGCTCATTTTTACGTGAACGGTGTTGTGAACAAACAGAACGTTCGAGTCTTGGCACGTGAACCTCCTCGAATAATCCACACAAATGACACCTACGAGGAGAAAGTGTGCGTGTGGGTCGTGATGTCAAGCTATGGAATCATCGGTCCGTTCTTCTTCGATGCTACAGTAACAGGCGAACGCTATTTACACATCCTGTGAAACCAGTTCCTTCCTCAACTCATGGCCTCATATCTTCCATTGATGACACAATGGTTCATGCAGGATGGAGCACGTCTCCATATTGCCAATGTTGTACTTCATTTCCTACACGAAAGACTTGGTCTTAGGGTATTGTCAAACATATTTCCAGATCGTTATGCAGGAAGAGGAATGTGGCTGCCCCACAACTCGGACATTTACCCATGTGACATCTTCCTTTGGGAATCCCTTAAAGAGAAGATGTTGTTGTTGTTGTGGTCTTCAGTCCTGAGACTGGTTGGATGCAGCTCTACATGCTACTCTATCTAATGCAAGCTTCTTCATCTCCCAGTACCTACTGCAACCTACATCCTTCTGAATCTGCTAAGTGTAGTCATCTCTTGGTCTCCCTCTACGATTTTTATCCTCCACGCTGCCCTCCAATACTAAATTGGTGATCCCTTGATGCCTCAGAACATGTCCTACCAACCGATCCCTTCTTCTGGTCAAGTTGTGCCACAAACTTCTATTCTCCCCAGTCCTGTTCAATACTTCCTCATTAGTTATGTGATCTACCCATCTAATCTTCAGCATTCTTCTGTAGCACCACATTTCGAAAGCTTCTATTCTCTTTTTGTCCAAACTATTTATTGTCCATGTTTCACTTCCATACATGGCTACACTCCACACAAATACTTTCAGAAATGACTTCCTGACACTTAAATCTATCATCGATGTTAACAAATTTCTCTAAGTCTACAAATGCTAGAAACGTAGGTTTGCCCTTCCTTAATCTAGCTTCTAAGGTAAGTCGTAGGGACAGTATTGCCTCACGTGTTCCAACATTTCTACGGAATCCAAACTGATCTACCCCGAGGTCGGCTTCTACTAGTTTTTCCATTCGTCTGTAGAGAATTCGTGTTAGTATTTTGCAGCTGTGACTTATTAAACTGATAGTTCCGTAATTTTCACATCTGTCAACACCTGCTTTCTTTGGGATTGGAATTATTATATTCTTCTTGAAGTCTGAGGGTATTTTGCCTGTCTCATACATCTTGCTCACCAGATGGTAGAGTTTTGTCAGGACTGGTTCTCCCAAGGCCGTCAGTAGTTCCAATGGAATGTTGTCTACTCCGGGGGCCTTGTTTCGACTCAGGTCTTTCAATGCTCTGTCAAACTCTTCACGCAGTATCGTATCTCCCATTTCATCTTCATCTACATCCTCTTCCATTTCCATAATATTGTCCTCAAGTACATCGCCCTTGTATAGACCCTCTATATGCTCCTTCCACCTTTCTGCTTTCCGTTCTTTGCTTAGAACTGGGGTTTCCATCTGAGCTCTTAATGTTCATACAAGTGGTTCTCTTATCTCAAAAGGTCTCTTTAATTTTCCTGTAGGCAGTATCTACCTTACCCCTAGTGAGATAAGCCTCTACATCCTTACATTTGTCCTCTAGCCATCCCTGCTTAGCCATTTTGCACTTCCTGAATATCTCATTTTTGAGACGTCTGTATTCCTTTTTGCCTGCTTCATTTACTGCATTTTTATATTTTCTCCTTTCATCAATTAAATTCAATATTTCTTCTGTTACCCAAGGATTTCTACTAGCCCTCGTCTTTTTACCTACTTGATCCTCTGCTGCCTTCATTACTTCATCCCTCAGAGCTACCCATTCTTCTTCTACCGTATTTCTTTCCCCCATTCCTGTCAATTGCTCCCTTATGCTCTCCCTGAAACTCTGTACAACCTCTGGTTCTTTTAGTTTATCCAGGTCCCATCTCCTTAAATTCCCACCTTTTTGCAGTTTCTTTAGTTTTAATCTACAAAGAGAAGATGTACCACAGAAAACCCGAAAATGCAGTGCAACTTAGGACCATCATTGTGGAGCTATGCCGCGCCATTCCAGAAGATTTGTGTTGGAGAGTCGTAACAAATGCACGTGTACGACTTGAAGAAGTTGTAAACCAAAACGGCGGTCATATTGAACGTGTGGTTCATTTGGTTGTATTTACAAGCTGTATTCTTTACTTCTACATTAATAAATTACAAATATAGTAAACAAAAAATGTGTTATTTATGAAACAAAGCAAGTGGCTTATCGTGCGGCACCCTGTATGTGATTTACGACAAGTTTTATTAAAGCATAAATATTTTCGGAAGGAATAGTTTGCATCCCCAGTTCCTTGAACAGGACTCTGCAGAATGTTCTTGGGTGCACACCACAAATAATTTGTGTTACTCGTTTTTTGACTCAGAAAACTTAAGCCTCGGTTGGTGAATTACCCCAAAACTGATTCTGTATGTCACTAGCAATGGAAGCAAGTGGGGTACGTTAGTGTCTTTAGTTTTTAAATCACTTATGTCTGACACCATCCACATTGCAAATAAAAATTTGTTTAGGCGCTTCAGCAGTTGTACGGTATGTTCCTTCCAGTTGAGTGAATTACCAGTTTGTAATCCCAACATACTGACAGCCTCTTCTACATGCTTGTCATATTTTAGGCACATTTTAGAAGTTCTGAATTGCATATGGTGTGTTTTTTCAAAGTTTATAGATAGGGAATTAGATAGTAACCATTTATTAATGTTCATGAAAATTTTATCAACCGCTCTTTCTAGAACTATATATAATTTGCTATTTATGCAATATTTGTATCATCTCCAAACAAAAGAGACGTGACATCTGGTAACGTTACTAACGGAAGATCATTAATACGAGGGTTGAAACTTCAATAGTGGCAACTATTTATTTACAGCTCTTTTGAAATAGATAGGTGTTTCAAAGATTTACTGACCTTCAAAGTAGTCACCAGCATTGTGTATAACCCGTTCCCAGTGATGTGGAAGTCGTAGGATACTCTTAGCAATGCCAGTTGCGTTGCCAGTTCGAGCGGCGCGGTATGTTGTCCGACGAATTTGTAGCAGTTCTGCAGTGAATGCCGTGAAGTGGTTCCTCAGTTTAGAAATCGAGTTGAACAAACGAGGGCTTAAGTCAGGGGAGGGCAGTAGGTGGTATAGCACTTAGCAGCCCCATCAGTCAAACAAATCAGTAACAGCTTGCACTGTACGTGCTTGAGCATTGTCCTACAAAATGATGGCCAGGTCCTGCAGAAAGTGTCTCTATGCTGATCATTTTTGGAACACAACCAACGTTACGGAAAATGGATTACAAATGGTATGTAGTATCACACTGTACAAATAGATCCATAAAAACTCTTGAAAAATTGTTTTTGAGTGTTTCAGAGAATGAGAAGGTGCGCAAAAATTAGTTTCACTGTACCAATAAAGTGCCACCACCTCGTTGCCCACGTTCCCCCACTGAATTAAAAATGTCTTGCAGTCTGAAGTTTACATTAATTTACCACCGAGATACGTTTTGCCACAGTCACAAAGAAGGATAGCGCCAGTCGACAAAATTAAATTATTAGTAAAAATTATCGTTATAGCCGCCTCTTTGCACACACATGACAGCTTGGTTGGTAGAGCGGTGAACTGTCGAATATGAAAAAATGATATGCAGAGGTCCCTGCTTCGAATCTAGCCTAGAACAATATTTTAATTCATTTATAAAACAAATCGATAGTACTTTCATATGAAAACCAAATCACAATCACAAAATTTCACCACACCGATCGGAAACAGAATATTATTGTGTTTTTATTAGCTTTTATATGCGCTTACATCTGCCATAGCAGTTCACACATGTCATGTTCAAAAAGATAATTTTCTAGTTAATGTGGCCACACACTTTCTACTTTATTAGAGACAATCTTCGTACTGCCCAGCTAGGATTCTTGTTGTTTAAGCTTTTGAAGTTTCATCATCTTACATAAGATGAAGTTAATTCTGCTTCAGACACTGACGTTAGTTTACACTCCCAAGCAGCACAGCCCTTACATGTGTGTTAAATCCATGTTGCACATGCTTTATATCTCTCCGCCATCAAAGCCTCATCGCCGTACACCTCGTTGTATTGCGGGAGTATGGTGATATCTTCAATACTAGCAATGCTTTCCAAAAAAGGTAATTGTTTGTAAGCAAAGTAGAAGCGTTTATCTCCAGTTGTCTATTTCTCAAACTAAGGTTAATATGAAGCTATATATAAGACATCCCACCATCGAAATAACTGCTATGAGTTCTTGCTAACGCTATTTTCATATTTCGTGTAAAACTTTTAAAAATTTTGATCCTTCCAGGATTCGATCCTGCATCCTTTTTACCGTTGCTACAGGCGCTATCCGCTGTGCCTCTGCTGAATATCTTGTATAGCGGAAATCAACACTAAGATTTACCAAGAATAATTTTATTGTGCTTTGAGTCGTATCTCATGACTGATAGCAGACAATCTAGGTATAAGATACTGGCCCATTTGCAAAAGTTCAAAAATTCCTTTAGTTTTGAACGGGTTTAATGATGTTGCAGGGAGCACGGAAAAGAATGTCCATCCTCGCACATATCGCCTATCAGAATGAGTGGAGCATAAACGCACCAATTTTCGTAATGTTTCCAGTAGCAGCGTTCACAAAATTCCTTCCTATTGTTATTTAAAAGTTGTAAATGAGTTTTCCATCTCTAAATAACTAAATTACTTGCAGAAAATGAACGTAAAAACGTAGGAAGTGCAGCTAACACTTCTTTAACACACGTACAACTTTGTCCTTCTTAATCTTTGACGTCACCAGAGCGTCAGCCAATAACAGGTCGTTTTCGATCACGTCAGCAAATCCTAATACGCAATGATTTTTAAACCTTAATTACATCAAAATAAGAGATATTTTGTGAGAATATTGACCGTAAATGAAATCCGAATCTTATAATCATTTCGATTAACAACAATTCGAACCATATTTTTAACATAGGAAAATAGCGTATTGCTAAACTTTTGATATGTCATCGACAACTGGCTTCACACGAACCTAGAACGACTATGACGTTTTTGTGAAATTCATTCGTTGCTGTCAACGCAATCTTCACCTCAACAATTTTACTTGCAATTTCGGTTTACACAGGCTTCCTCAGTCTACTATCAGTAAATTCTTGGTTTGTGCTCTATTAAGTTTTGTAGCAAGATAATCTTATTTATCAGAGTTCCAGAAGACATTCCTACAGCCAGTGTCTACGATCTCCACTGTGAGCTGTAGAATGTCGACAGACAGTAGAGCACGAAGTACACAATAAGCAGTATAAAATACATGTGCTCCTTGTAAACAGGTTGGTTTCACGTAACTGTTATCAGATACATAGAGCAAAAGTTTCCCATCAAGGATAGGAAACTATGTGTTTGGGGAACATCTTCCGTTTATTACCATGCACCTAAGCACCCAAGCACCAATCTCATGCCGTTCACGTGCCATTGAAAGTACTTGCACGAAGTTGAACACAAAAACCGTCGTGTGGAAATGTCTTAAACATTTCAACCGTTTTCATTTCTTCTGCTACCTCCTCCGTTCCCTCCTATCCCCCACCACCGCACACACACACACACACACACACACACACACACACACACACACACACACACACTTGTACTCGAGCTGAATGGGGTTCAAGCAGCGACTGGCGATCCTCCAGATTGAAATTTCTCGTTGTTTTCAAATATTACTTAAGTAAAATGTCATTTGAAAAGGATACAGCCATATAAAATTCCCACGTCTTTTAACACGCCGTCAACGCGGAGTTATACCTTTATATGTGTTCCTCTACCGTCTAGTTTATCCATCCTTTTCGCTTGACTTCTCAACGTTCTTCTCACGTCTGCCGTATCTCGCATCTCTTTGTTCTTGATATTACCAGCTCATCCTTCCATAGAAGTTTGACGTCTCCAGTCGCACCGATTGTTTTCGTAAATTTATTTGTTTTTTATTCTTCCAGCCATGCATCATGAGTCATACATCTGTTAAATCTATAGTGCGCTGGTAGATACATTCGGTGGAGGCAGCCTGGAGGACCACATACCGCAACCGGTTAGGAAAGAGGGAGGAGGGGAGGGGGTGAAGGATGTGGTGAGTTGCTGAATGTCATGTGAATATTTATCTCCCCAGCTACATAAAGCATGGGAATATATTTGGAACTGGGAGCCCTAAGTACCATTTTTTGTGGTACAAAATATTTTCGCTAACTGGAAATGGTCTCTTATTGGGGACACCAGGTAAAATCATTGAAAGCGTTTCCTATTATTTCCGAACTTTTACAACAATTCCTGCAAGGATCGAAAACAAAAGATGAATTATAATGCACTGAAGGATGACTAAGTGCGAACAAATGCACACGAGGTACTATCTATTCAAATTGAGGCGCTGAGTGTCATTAACGCTTCTAATGAAGCCATTTACAAGTACCAGCAGAAGTCGTCCTCACACGGTACGTGATTCTTCTAGTGTGACTCGCTATATTCAAGAATAATACGAGCCGTTTTAAAAAGTTTTTCATGGGTTCAATTAATTCAGTATTGTAGCTTTGAGTGATTTGACGAGGTTCGAGCATCGTAAATATCGCTGACCTCTCCTGTACACTCTTGCTTCCACAATACTATCGGTCAAATTCTCCATTCGTGTGCATGTAGTATCAGTTGCTGCTACATAAATAGTTTATTAATACTGCTACTGCGCATGCAACTACAGAAGTTCGTTTTGTGTTGCGATACACGTTTCGTTTCATTAAGTGAAAACATCGCTTATGGTAGTGTCTTCTCACCCGTGCTTTGCTTACAAAGGTGATATCATATCGGCATGCACATTTCACTATAATAGTCCTCTTTGTAAGTAGTGCTGTAAATAAAAAATAGAAGTACTCGCCTTGGCGACACAGCAGGCGCGACGCAGGGTGCAGAGTGGGCGACTGCCGACGCAGCCGCCGTGGCCGCTGCCGCTGACGCTGCGGCTGCCGGCATCTGCAACACACCACCACCCATCTAAGCTCAAAGCCCTCGACGTTCTTATTTAACTGTTCAGGCAGCAGCGATTCGAAATAACTGCGTGTTAAGGCCGATCTGTCTGTGCAGCTGTCTGTTCGCGTCACACCTACGCAGACAGGTGCGAGTGGATTGGAGATCTGCGAAGAAATAGTTGTGAATGAAATAATGCATACTACTATTAATCCAGCCCAAACATCCACGGAAGCAGAAAAGTGTTTCACTGAAATAGTTGCTTCAAGGCAGCCATTGCACTCTATGACGATGAAACACTGACCTGACTGGACAGCACTATAACAGAAATGTGACAATACAATATAAATTACAAATGTAAGACGTGTATATTTCTATTCTCTATTATCAAATCACAATTTATGAAAGAAGTTTATATTTTATTAATAGGATTAAGTCGGAATAATTAATATTTGTCATGTTGGAAATAATTGTGGTAGCAGGGAATGTCTGCACCAAAGTATTGTTGATATAATTTTGAAAAGGGCGAGAGAAACCGCGTACGGATACATTTTAAGAAAAGAGCGGGAAAGACCGCGCATTGATACATTTTGTAATGGGAGCAGGGATTGTCTGCACCAGAAAGCATTGTTGTCAGGAGAGACCGCACTTTAGCGTTCGTAGGATGTCAGTAGTAAGCGAGAAGTGAAACGAGTCGGTAGCATGTCTGAAGCGAGAGGTTGAGAGGAGCGGTGTGCCTGCCAGCCACTAGCTATGATTTACAAGAGATTATCAACGGATGTACAGAGACATCAGCTAACTATTATAATAAGAGGAACTAATATTATTCAATTAATTTTTTGAGAAACTCAAGACTACTGAAGGTGTGTTTGCGCATTGCTAGTTGTAAGATTATTGTAAAAAGTAAGTCCCATTTGAACGTTTGTAAAATAATTTCATTCAGAATATAATTAACTTTTGCCAGTAATATTGCATTTCTAATTATAACCCATACCAAAAAACATCGACGTAAAACTTTGCAAAATTTTATTGTTGTCAAGAAAAAGTTTAACTATGAATTACGTAACTTCAGTCAAATTACTTAAAGAATAACGTCAGCTTTGGTAATAAATACAGCCATTTATTATGAAAGCCCACCAGCAGCTAATAGAGTATAGTAAAACAGAGTAAGTATATTCATGTCGCAGTTCGATGTAGCAGTCAGATGGCGATCCAGCAACAGTAAAAAAGGTAAGGAACAGTTTTGGGTTTTTGCAGGTAACGACTGAGGGCCACATGACGACGACAAATTCTATTTTTCGTCAAAATAATCCAAAAATCACTTTTAAAAAGCAGCAATTAAATTTGTATATGAAGATTGAGAAAGAGAATAAATTTCAAAGGGAAGATTTCATTTGTTATTATTAAGCAAGAGATAGAAATCCTAAGGGAAGGTTACATAGGTTATTGTAAAAGGGAAGGTTATCAGTAACAAAAGAGGTATAGAGGAGACGGGAAGGTTTCACAAATACTATTTATTAATAGTATATTACAAAGTAGCGCTTAACTTTGGTACAATTTGATGATTGGCACTTGTTGTTCTAAACCTAACGCAATGGAATCTAAATAACTTTGATCTCTCTTAGTAGTCTATGATATTGACACTGACTGACAGTAATATGCAAACATTCTGTTAATGAACCTAGTTTTCCGTCCATAGCGACTGCAAAGTCGGAAGGTAGTCTTCAGAGTCCTGTACTGAGTTGGCTGCAGGCTCTCAGCTGAACTGTCCAACAATTGAATCGTAACTGTCTGAGTGCCCGCGGCACATCGAGCCTTGGTGACTGTCGGCGGAAGGATTTCCTTGATCGCCAGCACAAGGCACAAGCAACCTTGCGAGTGCTTTCGACGTTGGCATTCTGCCAGTTCCCGTGGTTTGTGCCTAGGTAAAAGCTGTTCGAATGGCGACCAAAGGATGGTTGCAACTTGTTTCGACTGAACAGAGGAAATTCTTCTGACTGAATCCAAAGCGTTTAATAATCCTGCTCCAAAGAGATCTCGGCGCGTATGCGTATAGCATCTTGTGTTCGGTGTTGTAGCAATCTCGTCGAAGAAACATGTGTTAGTTTCCTGCCAGCCTTTTAAAAATACGTTGCATTTCAGCCTTGTGAAAATTTGATACATCCTAGTGTAATTTTGTTTCCCTGAGAAATTTTCCTGTGGATATGTATTTCATATAAAAAGCCTAGGGTATCAAAAGCAGAAGGATCTCACTGTCGCCGGCCGCGGTGGTCTAGCGGTTCTAGGCGCGCAGTCCGGAACCGCTGCGACTGCTACGGTCGCAGGTTCGAATCCTGCCTCGGGCATGGATGGGTGTGACGTCCTTAGGTTAGTTAGGTTTAAGTAGTTCTAAGTTCTAGGGGACTGATGACCACAGTAGTTAAGTCCCATAGTGCTCAGAGCCATTTGAACCATTTGATCTCACTGTCCTCTGTTAACGTCACTTTCAAAATGAATCAATTTTCCCTCTTCCATACAAGGATCCGATTACAAGAACCGATAACAGAGGGTCACATACTATATTTCTTGTCATAAATGACATTCACGCATTAACTTGGCTCGCTTTAGAGGGGAGGTGGCATAGGTAGAAATGAGCATGCTGAACTGTTACACGTATATTAGTGGACACATTGCAGCCACTGTCTACCAACTAAACAAACGATAATTTTTCTTGAAATCAGACAATTTTCGCATTTTCAGTGGTTAGGCATTTGCTGCATTGTAGTTTATTAGCATTGGTACTAATTGTATGCAATGTATTGTTAATCAGCAACAAAATTTGTGTTATTAAATTCAATCAGACAGGCTTATCAAAATTGCCACAATATGCTTATAATCAAAGTATGTAAACGAAAACAGGTTGTTGATGTCGAAAGTGGTGTCAGGAATAATTAAAAACTTCTTCTGTTAACATTTTTATGACTACTTCTGCGGGAAGTGCCAGTTACAGGTGGGAAGCATAAACGTCTGACTCAATTTCATTCATCACTATCGATGTTTTTGGAAAGGCTGCAACTGTCATTCGTTCTTTAAATAATGAAACTTGTGAAAATTTACACTATGTGTGTATGTATTTGGATAATGTAGGAGGCAGAGTACGGCACCTTACAACCTCTTAACGCAGTACAGTGTATGAGAGGCACAACACACATACGAACACCCGTACAACATACTTATGTAAATATTTACTCTTGACAATGAGAATAATTTCTGTAAACAGGCATAAAAACAATATGTACCGGGTGCACAGTTTCATTATTAAAATCAGAAACATTTGGGCAACGCGGAGGGCGCAAAGGCGTCAGCTTACGCTGCAGGTGGTCAAAGAACAAAGCCGGCTGGGGTGGCCGTGCGGTTCTAGGCGCTACAGTCTGGAACCGCGGGACCGCTACGGTCGCAGGTTCGAATCCTGCCTCGGGCATGGATGTGTGTGATGTCCTTAGGTTAGTTAGGTTTATGTAGTTCTAACTCTAGGGGACTGATGACCTCAGAAGTTAAGCCTCATAGTGCTCAGAGGCATTTTAACCATTTGAACCAAACAACAAAACACGCTAAATATGCCTTTGAGTAAACCAGAAAGATTCTCACGGTCGAAATTATTGCGAAGCTGCATATGCACAGTAGAGACAGTTTGGAAACGGTTTCACTCGGCTGTGGCCGAGCGGATCTAGGCGCTTCACTCCGGAACTGTGGTGCTGCTACAGTCTCAGGTTCGAATCCTGCCTCGGGCATGGATCTGTGCGGTGTCCTTATGTTAGTTAGGTTTAAGTAGTTCTAAGTCTATGGGACTGATGACCTCAGATGTTAAGTCCCATAGTGCTTAGAGCAATTTGAACCATTTTTTTTAAGTAGTGAGACAAGGGGGCATCAGCACAATTTATTAGTGCAGATTGCCTACATTATTGACAAGTATACATTGTTGGGAAAACCTATTGTTCTCTTCTGATTGACAGGTCTTTAACTTATTGTTCTGCTAAGTGGATTATGGCCCCCTGGGGACAATCTATTCTTCTGAGAAACCTCTCCCCCTTTTCCTCTTTCCCTCCCCAACCCCTCAGGAAACCTCCAACCCTCCCACCTCCCCCCAGCTGATAGAGGTACACTTTCAGGCCTGAGTTATTCGAATAGCCTCCTCCAACTCCATCAATTTGATTGACTACTTAATTCAATTGATCATTCACCAACCCCTCCCTCTCCAGCAACTCCCCCAACCCTCACCACCCACCCCCACAATCTGGAAATTGGCGGCTCTGTGCTGAAGAGGAAGGATCTCACGTCAGGAAGTTCAATTACATAGCAAATGATGTACTGCTTATTTTTAAAAAAATTCAATTCGCAGGGATTGGATATCTCTTGCTCATAACTCTCTGCTGTTTAGGAAGGCGCAGGTCTTGTAAAATACATAGAAAAAAGTAATGAAACCATTCGTCTTTTTTATTCCAATTGTGCAAGGAATACTGTCATGAAATAGTCATCACACCATATTACACTGTTAAAAATCTTTCGATTGCAAAGCATACACCATCCACTGTCAGCCATCCGCTGGCCTGCACATAGTGTCAGCACGTGGTAGCCGCAAGAGGCCACACACTAAGCGCTTCTTGTCACGTTGGAAGTACCCATAGTCTCCCACCTCACCCCTGGTACATGGATACCCTTTGTGATTGAACTCTAACAGCTTCTGGGGTGTTATTACATATTGTGTTTAAGCAATGTGTGGAATATTATCACATACGTAGCTTGAAGATGTCAGGAACTAAATTTACGGCCCCACTGCACAAAGAGAGAGAGAGAGAGAGAGAGCGTTGCAGATGATGCAAGAATATTTAACCAATTCCGAGGAATATCATCACTGCACTTAAATTAAGTACTAAAACAAAAGATCTTGGCACACTTGTGAAACCTTCCAAAGACACTTCGCACTCTTTTGTGGGAAATATCATCTTTGAGCAAGAGCCGCTTCAGGAGTTACTAAATCAAACTAAATACACTACTGGCCATTAAAATTCCTACACCAAGAAGAAATGCAGATGATAAACGGGTATTCATTGGACAAATATATTATACTAGAAATGACATGTGATAGATTTTCACGCAATTTGGGTGCATAGATCCTGAGAAATCAGTACCCAGAACAACCACTTCTGGCCGTAATAACGGCCTTGATACGCCTGAGCATTGAGTCAAACAGAGCTTGGATGGCGTCTACAGGTACAGCTGCCCATGTAGCTTCAACACGATACCACAGTTCATCAAGAGTAGTGACTGGCGTATTGTGACGAGCCAGTTGCTTGGCCACCATTGACCAGACGTTTTCAATTGGTGAGAGATTTGGAGAATGTGCTGGCCAGGGCAGCAGTCGAACATTTTCTGTATCCAGAAAGGCCCCTACAGGACCTGCAACATTCGGTCGTGCATTATCCTGCTGAAATGTAGTGTTTTGCAGGGATCGAATGAAGGGTAGAGCCACGGGTTGTAGCACATCTGAAACGTAACGTCCACTGTTCAAAGTGCCGTCAGTGCGAAGAAGAGGTGACCGAAACGTGTAACCAATGGCACCGCATACCATCACGCCGGGTGATACACCAGTATGCCGATGACGAATATACGCTTCCAATGTGCGTTCACCGCGATGTCGCCAAACACGGATGCGACCATCATGATGCTGTAAACAGAACCTGGATTCATCCGAAAAAATGACGTTTTGCCATTCGTGCACCCAGGTTCGTCGTTGAGTACACCACCGCAGGCGCTCCTGTCTGTAATGCAGCGTCAAGGGCAACCGCAGCCATGGTCTCCGAGCTGATAGTCCATGCTGCTGCAAACGTCGTCGAACTGTTTGTGGAAATGCTTGTTGTCTTGCAAACGACCCCATCTATTGACTCAGGGATCGAGACGTGGCTGCACGATCCGTTACAGCCTTGCGGATAAGATGCCTGTCATCTCGAGTGCTAGTGATATGAGGCCGTTGGGATCCAGCACGGCGTTCCTATTACCCTCCTGAACCCACCAGTTCAATATTATGCTAACAGTCATTGGATCTCGACCAACGCGAGCAGCAATGTCGTGATACGATAAACCGCAATCGCGATAGGCTACAATCTGACCTTTATCAAAGTCGGAAACGTGTTGGTACGCATTTCTCCTCCTTACACGAGGCATCACAACAACGTTTCACCAGGCAACGCCGGTCAACTTCTGTTTGTGTATGACAAATCTGTTAGAAACTTTCCTCATTTCAGCACGTTGTAGGTGTCGCCACCGGCGTCAGCCTTGTGTGAATGCTCTGAAAAGCTAATCATTTACATATCACAGCATCTTCTTCCTGTCGGTTAAATTTCGCGTCTGTAGCACATCTTCGTGGTGTAGCAATTTTAATGGCCAGTAGTGTATGTCTCTAAATACGCTTTCAAAAATATCGCTGCACAGTAGTTTGCTTCAGTTTTGCGATGTATACCATCACAGACTCTAAAAAGGATCGTGACACACTTGTGAAACCTCTCAGTCTTCCTCAACCACTCTGGAATATTTGAGTGCATAAGCCAATTAGGTAAAGCGTTAAACATTTCAATATATTTGCAATTGTTGCTTTATACAATTTATTTCAAACACACTCGCACACAAAACACTGCACCGTTTTCAAGGTGCACGTGGAATGGAAATACATTACAGCAAAATACACTCGAAAATACATCATGCGGGAATATTATTTATAGACTGAAACTAAAACAAATAAGTGCAAATACACCGCATCGAAACTCTGAAGATGATGATACACCACGTAAATAAATATTGTTGAATACACTATCACTGTAGTTTGCTACAGAAGGCACTGTCGTAGCTCAGGACCCGCAAAGTAGTGGTGCATGCATCAGTGGCTGCAGCTCGCTACGGAGTGGAGCAGCGACGAGAAGCAGGGTTTTTCGGCCACATCCACGAGCGCGCGAAATCCGTGGCCAGCAGACCAGCACCCACCTGTCCTGCGTGGTCAGACCAGCACTCATCTGCAGGTGGAGTAGAATGCCACACTCTTATTGGCTCTCTGGGTGAATGGTGGTCGTCGTGGTGCAGTCGCTCTCATTGTGCCACCGTCAGTCAACCAGTATGGTTACTCTTTTAGTTCTGTGATCTTGTACCAATTTCTTTTCGGGAAAATAATGAAGCATACAATTTCCAGCTACAGCATCAGGAATGGTAGTGGAAAACGCCCTAGGCAATAGGAATTACCAAGTAAGCATACAGGGTGAAAAGTATTTAAACTGACAAACTCTGGGAGGTTGTAGGGGACATCAAAACAAATATTTTTCCCTAATGTCTTTTTTCCTATAAGGATAATTTAAACCGGTGGAGGCTATATTACGTTCTTCAGTTGTTAGAGGCCGTATTACGATCTTCAGTTGTTAGAGGGCTTATTACGCTCTTCAGTTGTAGGCAACTGCTGTCCACCAGTGTAGTAGTGCATTGTCTCTGTTTACTAGTGGAGTGAGTACACTGATATGGTTGGTGCGTACTACATAGCGCACCACAACGGACGAGCAGCAACAATATCCTAATCGCCGTATCTCGCATCACACGACCTTTGCTAGTATGTAACAACGTCTGCGTGAGACCGGGTCATTTATCAGAGTACCTGGACAGGGACGCTGTCGCACGGTAAGAACGCTGTAATATGTGGCAGCTGTCTTGCAGCATGTGGAGCGGGATCATTCAATGAGCACTCTTGCAATTGCACGTAACATGGGGACGAATCAGACGACTGTAAGAACAGTCCTTCGAGAGCAATTGTTACGTCCATTTCACTTACAGCGTGTCCACAACCTGGAACCAGTTGTTTATCCACCCAGAGTACAGTTTTCGCAGTGGTACCTGGAACAGTGTGATATGCATCCTACATTTCCATCGTCTGTGTTATTTACCAATGAATCAACGTTCGGGAGAGATGGAGTCTTCAACACGCACAATTCGCATGTTTGGAGTGAGGATAACCCACATGCCACAGTTACTAGCGCTCATCAAGTGCGGTTCTTCGTTAATGTTTGGGTCGGTGTTGTTGGGGACTGTTTAATTGGGCCGTATCTGCTACCTAGGCCATTAAATGGCAGACACTATTACAATTTCCTCGCCAGAGCATCGTCTGAATTGATGGAAGACGTCCCGCTCCCTATAGGACAAAGCACGTGGTTCCAACATCACTGGGCGCCGGCACATTTCAGTCTTCGTGTGTGTCGATTCCTGGACCGACAGTTCCCAGAAACGTGGATTGGCAGAGGTGGTCCTGTACCATGGCCTGCTCGATCCCCAGATATGTCCTCTCTGGACTTTTTTGTGTGTGGAGAGATGCGCCACCTTGTTTACGCAACTCGTGTTGTATCAGAAGAGGATCTGGTTGTCCAGATAGTAGCAGCAGCAGGAACATTTTAGGATACTCCTGGGGTTTTTGCCCGTGTCAGACAGAACATGATCCGACGGTGTAACCTTTGTTTACATGTCAATGGAGGCAGTTTTGAAAATCTACTGTAACTTAAATTGGGTTGTGTTAATGTGTTGTCTCTTGGTCATAGAAACTAGAAAAGTGTTCGTTGGTTTAATTAATTTGTCACCAGAGAAATCTTCCTCTAACGGTTTAAATACTCCTCATAGGAAAAAATGACATTAGGGAAAAATATTTGTTTTGATGTCCCCTACAACCTCCCAGAGTTTGTCGGTTTAAATACTTTTCACCCTGTATTTTTACTTCATAGCATGAGGTCGGATTACACAGTGTGTATTTTTCTAAGAAGTTTCTCGATACAACTTCAGATTTCGAAGTATACTTTCGTAAGAAAAATTTCGTAGTATGAAATCATTATGTGTACAGATTTCGAAGTTAAAATTTTTTTCATAAGATGTATGGTCAGATTTAGGTGTTAATTATTTTCTTCTTGTTTCAGCATACATACACCAAATCTTGGATGAGTCGGAGACAGAGGTCCAACAGTGCCAACACCAGCATCAACATCATCGTAAGTAGTATATATATATTCGTTAATAGTGAGAAACTCCTGAGAAATGGAGACGCCCCATTAATTTCACCAAGAATAAAATCCACTGTTATTAGTAGTTGCGTTCGGTTCTGCGTCCAGGCCATACAATCCTATAATATCGTTTGAGGAGAAGGGTTCAGGAACTTCTGTCAAAATCGTTTAGGCATACGCCTAAAATCTGGCCTCACCCGTTGTCAATTTCATGTAGTGCAACTGAAACAATCAAAACAGGTATCCAACAAGAAATCAGCGCTTGCTTAGCGACCAATGCATGTGCTTCTGAAATAATTTTATGGTCTGATAAATATACTAAAACTGAATGATAAATATACTAAAATTGAATTTGTTCCCATTATTAACTACATGCGAAATGCAGATGAAACCTCATTATTATACACGGCGGTGTTTTCTGCTATAGATGCTAAATCTGGTCTCAGTATCTGGAGAGAAATTTTTTATGATTTACAAAGTTACGAAATTTCTCTCGTGGATTTGGAAGACATAACATTTGTAATAGACAATGCGGACTACATACAGCCGTTTAAACGGTTATCCTGTATAGCCCGCTGGAATGCAACCATGCTACGACACGTATTAGACAAAGATAAATTTCTCAAATAATATGTGGCAGAGACATTTTAGTTAGTAACAACGTCAAAATAGTTCAAATGCCTCTGAGCACTATGGGACTTTACTGCTTTGGTCATCAGCCCCCTAGAACTTAGAACTACTTAAACCTAACTAACCTAAGGACATCACACACATCCATGCCCGAGGCAGGATTCGAACCTGCGACCGTAGTGGTCGCTCGGTTCCAGACTGTAGCGCCTAGAACCGCACGGCCACAACGGCCGGCTAACAACGTCATAGAGTCTCGTTAATTACTTAAAAAACTTGTTTGAATAATCTTTTCGTAAAATGGATAAAGCTTATGACAGATACCTACTGGAATTTCGTCTTGAACATGATAAGAGTTGGTGGCGAATGCCACTGACGTGATCAGTGTCATACTAACAGAAAGGAAAAATGCATCGATTAGAAGGATGGAATGGCGAGCTTGCCTCTTTAATTTACATTCTCGCGAAGTTTCGAGACGTTACTTTCGTGCTTTAAGCAAGGAAGCACCCGACACTTAATTTTCTTTTGAAGAAATACTTCGATGTGCTTGCTCATTGCTCTGTTCCAGGAAGTACGCAACCAGTATCAGTGGTACTAGAGTTCGCGGTAGGTATTCCAGCTGAACCCTAATTTTTTTAACAAACATTAATTGCTGCCAAAGACGATTTTTATTAAGGACTTATTTTTTTGTTGTAGACAGAGACGGCTCTTAAACGAAGATTAGAAGCGTTTCTGGAAGAGAAAATAGACGTCTTGTTGTAGTATTTTTCTGCCCAAACATTCGGAAATGTCAAAAATCTGAAACCATAACAAAGAGAGAGTGTGTATAGTACTACGCGTAGATTGTCTCTTGCATTAGAGGGAAGTACGCTTCAAATGTGCTTTTTGTGTAGCACACAACATTTAGTTGTTGTTGTTGTCTTCAGTCCTGAGACTGGTTTGATGCAGCTCTCCATGCTACTCTATCCTGTGCAAGCTGCTTCATCTCCCAGTACCTACTACAACCTACATCCTTCTGAATCTGCTTAGTGTACTCATCTCTCGGTCTCCCTCTACGATTTTTACCCTCCACACTGCCCTCCTATGCTAAATTTGTGATCCCTTGATGCCTCAAAACATGTCCTACCAACCGATCAATTCTTCTAGTCCAGTTGTGCCACAAACTTCTCTTCTCCCCAATCCTATTCAATACCTCCTCATTAGTTACGTGATCTATCCACCTTATCTTCAGTATTCTTCTGTAGCACCACATTTCGAAAGCTTCTATTCTCTTCTTGTCCAAACTAGTTATCGTCCATGTTTCACTTCCATACATGGCTACACTCCAAACAAATATTTTCAGAAATGATTTCCTGACACTTAAATCTACATTCGATGTTAACAAATTTCTCTTCTTCAGAAACGCTTTCCTTGCCATTGCCAGTCTACATTTTATATCCTCTCTACTTCGACCATCATCAGTTATTTTACTTCCTAAATAGCAAAACTCCTTTACTACTTTAAGTGTCTCATTTCCTAATCTAATTCCCTCAGCATCACCCGATTTAATTTGACTACATTCCATTATCCTCGTTTTGCTTTTGTTGATGTTCATCTTATATCCTCCTTTCAAGACACTGTCCATTCCGTTCAACTGCTCTTCCAAGTCCTTTGCCTTCTCTGACAGAATTACAATGTCATCGGCGAACCTCAAAGTTTTTACTTCGTCTCCATGAATTTTAATACCTACTCCAAATTTTTCTTTTTTTTCCTTTACTGCTTGCTCAATATACAGATTGAATAACATCGGGGAGAGACTACAACCCTGTCTCACTCCTTTCCCAACCACTGCTTCCCTTTCATGCCCCTCGACTCTTATGACTGCCATCTGGTTTCTGTACAAATTGTAAATAGCCTTTCGCTCCCTGTATTTTACCCCTGCCACCTTTAGAATTTGAAAAAGAGTATTCCAGTCAACATTGTCAAAAGCTTTCTCTAAGTCTACAAATGCTAGAAACGTAGGTTTGCCTTTTCTTAATCTTTCTTCTAAGATAAGTCGTAACGTCAGTATTGCCTCACGTGTTCCAACATTTCGACGGAATCCAAACTGATCCTCTCCGAGGTCCGCAATTTACCAGTTTTTCCATTCGTCTGTAAGAATTCGCGTCAGTATTTTGCAGCTGTGACTTATTAAACTGATAGTTCGGTAATTTTCACATCTGTCAGCACCTGCTTTCTTGGGGATTGGAATTATTATATTCTTCTTGAAGTCTGATGGTATTTCGCCTGTCTCATACATCTTGCTCACCAGCTGGTAGAGTTTTGTCATGACTGGTTCTCCCAAGGCCGTCAGTAGTTCTAATGGAATGTTGTCTACTCCGGGGGCCTTGTTTCGACTCAGGTCCTTCAGTGCTCTGTCAAACTCTTTACGCAGTATCGTATCTCCCATTTCGTCTTCATCTACATCCTCTTCCATTTCCATAATATTGTCCTCAAGTACATCACCCTTGTATAAACCTTCTATATACTCCTTCCACCTTTCTGCCTTCCCTTCTTTGCTTAGAACTGGGTTGCCATCTGAGCTCTTGATATTCATACACGTGGTTCTCTTCTCTCCAAAGGTCTCTTTAATTTTCCTGTAGGCAGTATCTATCAAGGAAATATTTGCTTTTCTGTGTCCTTTCACACCATTTTTTTTCCAAATTCCTCCAGCATAATACTCTCTTTTTCTTTGTTATTATTTTCACTACCCCTCCCCCGCCATCTCACCCTTTCTATCGTTTCGTTTTCATTTTGCTTCTTACTTCCATTGTAACGTGGTTGCCGCCAACAACAACAACAAAAAAATGTTCAAATGTGCGTGAAATCTTATGGGACTTAACTGCTAAGGACATCAGTCCCTAAGCTTACACACTACTTAACCTAAAAACTATCCTAAGGACAAACACACACACCCATGCCCGAGGGAGGACTCGAACCTCCGCCGGGACCAGCGGCACAGTCCACGACTGCAGCGCCCAAGACCGCTCGGCTAATCCCGCGCGGCCAACAACAACAAACACACAAAGGGTGATGTTTCTATTTTATGTGTAATTTTTTAAAAATACTTCATATTCGTCAATGACTTTACTATTTTTTATAATATCGACTATTATAATCTCGGCCTTAGATCGTTTTCGAGTGGTAACAGCTGGAATCAACATGTATGTCAAGGTGAGACGTACCATTAACAAGAATAAGGATTCACACGAGTACGTGTCTCGCAGTATAGCCATGATTAATCTGGGTTAACATACACTAAAAATTTCTCACATGCTGAAAATACTGCAGTAGACAACATCAACCAAAAGAATAAAAAATAACTTGAACATCTACGGCTCGTGTCACCCTTTGTTACATACACCATTCATGTCCGCACATATTATAAAAACGTATGTACGTATGGAGTTATGTTTGTTCCAAACCCCTTCCTAAACCGATTTCAAGCAAACTTCATACATATCTCACTTACTGTCCAAAAAGAATCGCTGTTGGGGTAGGAACCATCTACCTATCAAAGGGATGGGCGGTCGGGTGAAAACGAAGAGCACTTAGTGACTCGCAGCAAACTTTACACATAATTTCAAATCTTTACGAAACATATTCGCTCTGACAACCCTCACACAAAATGACGAAAGGGAAAAAGTTTCACAGACGATGTGATGCTGAATTTACCTGCAGAATTGTAAAATTTTGCGAGTCATAGTTCGTGAGATGTGACGTCATAAACATTGAGCAGCGTGAGAACGAAACTGCAGGTCGAAATTCGCTAGGTATACAAGTGAATTATGTGTACAAATACGTGTGAAATATGTTAAATATGGGTGATAAATGCGTACACAGGCAAAGATGCAGGTGAAAAGCTCCTCCTAAACATCTGGATCGATTTCAAACAAACTTGGTACACATACTTCTTACTATCCGGAGAGAAATGCTGTGGGGATAAGAACCAGCAACTTCCCATTGGGGTACGGGTAATAACATGGAGAGAGAAGGAGGAGATGGATAAAGATAGAGGGGAAGAGGAGGTGGACACAGAGAGGAGGAGAGAGAAATGAACAAAATGTGAAGAAGATGAAGTTATGAACAGAGAGAGGAGGAGATGGTCAGAGAAAGGAAAGGGGAGGAGATGGACAGAGGGAAGAAGAGGAGGAGACGGATAGAGAAGGGGAGGGAGAGATAGGTAGAAAGGGAGAGAAGAAGGAGAGGGAGAAACAGAAAATCGGAAGAAATATATAACTGATCAACGCCGCGTGCTGATCTAGTAAAGTATCACATTACGAGAATACATCATACAACCCACAAATAAATGCAGCATGATTAACTAATTTTATCGGAATGCGACGGATGGGATAAAAACTCATGAAACCAGATTCGTGCTCACTGCCCATGTCAGTAACGAACGTTGTGCTGGTCAAAACAGGAGGAATCAGCTTCAACGTATTTACGTCATTTCCGAGGACTACATTTTAGATATGCGCAGACGTCCTGATACAAAACCTTTGAGAGAGTAGACAAGTATGCTCTTAGGTGCAAACCTTACCTAAGATCGAAAATTGCAACAGTGGATAGTGTAATCAATTATACAGTCGATGGCTAATATGAAGATATTCAACTAATTCTGCCAGACTGTCATCGAATAACAAATAAAATTTTGTTTATGTATAATGTTCAATTTTGATGAAAGGGAGTGATTTGTCCCTCTCGGAGCCCAAGAAATGTAACTGATACATGAGGCAGATGAGTTAGAGAGCCCTTGCAAGAGGTGTAGGAGCATATAAGATCAAATTTCAGTTTACATAGCAACAGGGTACTCTGAAAATGAGGATTCAGAGCAGTTGCAGACGTTGTGATCCGCATAGGTAAGACAGTGCCGTGCATGCAGCACTGCTGGCGGCGAGACAAGCGCCGGTGATTGCGATGCTGGTGCTGCTCTCGGCAGGAGCGAGACCAACGACGACTGAAGAGAATCGTTAAACCTGACAGAAGTGCAACCCTTCCGCAAATTGCTGCAGATTTCAATGCTGGGCCATCAACAAGTGTCACCGTGCGAACCATTCAACGAATCATCATCGATATAGGCTTTCGGAGCCGAAGGCCCGTTAGTGTACCCGTGATGACTGCACGACACAAAGCTGTACGCCACGCCTAGGCATTGTCGGGCGAGTCTCGTTTCAAATTATATCGAGCGGAAGGACGTGTACCGGAATGCAGACAACCTAATGAATCCATGGACCCTGCATGTTAGCAGGAGGCTGTTGAAGCTGGTGGCGGCTCTGTAATGGTGTGGGGCCTGTGCAGCTGTAGTGATATGGGACTCCTGATAAGTCTAGATACAACTCTGACAGGTGACATGTACGTAAGCATCCTGTCTAATCATCTGCATCTATTCATGTCCACTATGGACGCACGTTCGAATCCTGCCTCGGGCATGGATATGTGTGGTGTCCTTAGGTTAGTTAGGCTTAAGTAGTTCTACGTTCTAGGGGGTTGATGACCTCAGATGTTAAGTCCCACAGGGCTCAGAGCCATTTGAACCATTTTATTCATGACCATTGTGCATTCCGATGGACTTGGGCAATTCCAGCAGGACAATGCGACATTCCATACGAGCAGAATTGCTACGGAGTGACTCCAGGAACATTCTTCTGAGTTTAAACAGTTCCTCTGGCCACCAAATTCCCCAGACATGAACATTATTGAGCATATCTGGGATGCCTTGCAACGTGCTGTTCAGAAAAGATCTCCACCCCCTAGTACTGTTACGGATTTATGGCCAGTTCTGCAGGATTCGTTGTGTTAATTCCCTCCAGCACTACTTCAGACATTAGTGGAGTCCATGTCACGTATTGCGACATTGCTGCGCACGCACGGGGGCCTTACACAATATTAGGCTGGTGTACCAGTTTCTTTGGCTCTTGACTGTATTTTCAGTTTGTGATTTCACAATGTCTCGTGTTTCACATTCTCTCACAGACACCTTGCTGATGTAGAGAAGCTACATTAGCACTGCTAGATTCATCTTCTTCCTTGCCTTGTCCCATTTCTCTCTGGGTTCAGCATTGCTACATTTTTTTTATTACGGTATGTTGATAATTTCTATTTTGGAGCCGTGTAATTACAACTGATTGAAACACTATGGTATAATTCACAAAGTTTAAAAAATACGTATACCCGAAATGATAACAATTTACTTTGAAACTAAATGACAATAGAAATTCAAGAAAAATACACTGTTCATTTTAGTACAGCGAGAAATATTCTTGAAACGAAGATGACTCGCTTCGTAGCCGTGAGGAGGCTGTGCAAGTAGACTGAATTTGTTTTTTGTCTACTTCTTTTTCTTGAGCTGGATGCTCGACACTGTGTAGTAGCGGCTTGCGTAGGCTTGAAAGTACACAGAAAGTACTGGGAGCATACAGTAATGAGTAGTCGGTTCCTACAAGGAGATTTCTACGTTTTGTGGAGCGAGATTTTTCAGGTACTGTATTTCAGAATGTCTTTCTCAAGCTTCGATGAATTACGACACATTCTTAGAAACTCATTACAGAAGTAAGACACGAACATGAAACTAGTAGTACCTTCAATCGAAATGTTCGTTATAAATTTGAAATAACTGCATTTTAGCACACTAGTATTCCATCTCATTCAAAATTCCGTAACATACACTCCTGGAAATTGAAATAAGAACACCGTGAATTCATTGTCCCAGGAAGGGGAAACTTTATTGACACATTCCTGGGGTCAGATACATTACATTATCACACTGACAGAACCACAGGCACATAGACACAGGCAACAGAGCATGCACAATGTCGGCACTAGTACAGTGTATATCCACCTTTCGCAGCAATGCAGGCTGCTATTCTCCCATGGAGACGATCGTAGAGATGCCGGATGTAGTCCTGTGGAACGGCTTGCCATGCCATTTCCACCTGGCGCCTCAGTTGGACCAGCGTTCGTGCTGGACATGCAGACCGCATGAGACGACGCTTCATCCAGTCACAAACATGCTCAATGGGGGACAGATCCGAAGATCTTGCTGGCCAGGGTAGTTGACTTACACCTTCTAGAGCACGTTGGGTGGCACGGGATACATGCGGACGTGCATTGTCCTGTTGGAACAGCAAGTTCCCTTGCCGGTCTAGGAATGGTAGAACGATTGGTTCGATGACGGTTTGTATGTACCGTCTACTATTCAGTGTCCCCTCGACGATCACCAGAGGTTTACGGCCAGTGTAGGAGATCGCTCCCCATACCATGATGCCGGGTGTTGGCCCTGTGTGCCTCGGTCGGATGCAGTCCTGATTGTGGCGCTCACCTGCACGGCGCCAAACACACATACGACCATCATTGGCACCAAGGCAGAAGTGACTCTCATCGCTGAGGACGACACGTCTCCATTCGTCCCTCCATTCACGCCTGTCGCGACACCACTGGAGGCGGCCTGCACGATGTTGGGGCGTGAGCGGAAGACGGCCTAACGGTGTGCGCGACCGTAGCCCAGCTTCATGGAGACGGTTGCGAATGGTCCTCGCCGATACCCCAGGAGCAACAGTGTCCCTAATTTGCTGGGAAGTGGCGGTGCGGTCCCCTACGGCACTGCGTAGGATCCTACGGTTTTGGCGTGCATCCGTGCGTCGTTGCGGTCCGGTCCCAGGCCGACGGGTACGTGCACCTACCGCCGACCACTGGCGACAACATCGATGTACTGTGGAGACCTCACGCCCCACGTGTTGAGCAATTCGGCGGTACGTCCACCCGGCCTCCCGCATGCCCACTATACGCCCTCGCTCAAAGTCCGTCAACTGCACATACGGTTCACGTCCACGCTGTCGCGGCATGCTACCAGTGTTAAAGACTGCGATGGAGCTCCGTATGCCACGGCAAACTGGCTGACACTGACGGCGGCGGTGCACAAATGCTGCGCAGCTAGCGCCATTCGACGGCCAACACCGCGTTTCCTGGTGTGTCCGCTGTGCCGTGCGTGTGATCATTGCTTGTACAGCCCTCTCGCAGTGTCCGGAGCAAGTATGGTGGGTCTGACACACCGGTGTCAATGTGTTCTTTTTTCCATTTCCAGGAGTGTATATTACCATTTTAATAACGCTTTCGTGTCAATTTTTTTACAAAAGATAATGGACAAGGTCAAGAAACAAACAAGTTGATTTTTATTTTCGTTGCTAATATTAAATGAAAAGTTATGTGTCACTGCAGGTTTTTTTATGTAAAAGTAGTATTAACGAACTTTAAATGAAATTAACGGAATAGACATGGAAAAATTTCAAGGCAGTTAACTCTTCTAGTTCGCTTTCCTGAAAATACAATTAGCTCAGAATCAGAGTCGGCAAGGACTTGTGAAGCCGAAGACGGTTGTTCTACATAGGCCACAGTTTCTTCACGTTCACATTGTTGAGATTGATTTTTTCCTAATTGAGGGGATGCATCTTGGTTGTAAATATCTTCTGGTTTACGTGACGTTTGAAAATGTCCTGTGCTTAGTGTACACTTCGGTATAAGCTGTATATGTGGTTGATGCGCTGCATAAAGCCATGAATTTGTGGAAGTTCTGCGTTTCGCATACGCCGTAGTAGGCGTAAAACCTCCATATGGGTTTTCAGTTTCTGATCTGCACCACAATTCCGCAAAGTGGTAAAGAAGGAATTGAAAAATGAAGTGTCTTCGTTCTCAGGGGACGGAGAAGCAATTGGGGGACAGTCCAGAAATTTTCATCATTTAGCTTCGGGGTCAGGTTTCAAATTTCCAACTATTATTTCCTTTTGTGGAACTGATGAGTTACTGAGGTCTGCTTAGGTGTTAAACTGTTATCTAATGTTACTTGATTGCCATTTCTGTCTGCTTCCAAGGACAATTCTGTATTCCTGTAGACTTAAAACTGAATCTCTTTTCTCTAAAACAGATGGCTAGGACCCCAATTGGTCAGCATAGACGTATTTCAATCTTTTTACTGCTTCTGAACGAGATAACCTCACTTTCTTTGTATATTTACGGTGATAGCATCTAATGTTACGCCACAATAGAAAAAAGGGAATAGGAAAATTATCATGAACTTTAAAATATTTAGCATAACTAAATAAAACTAAATATTGATCATAAATTTTATATATTTGGTTATTACTTAGTTAAGCTGCACTCCAGTACAGAATTAGAAAGTCAACAGCAAGTGGCATAGTGAAAACAGGGAGCTGTGCAGTTTGGGGCTGTTTGCGTGACAAGTGTCTGTCTCAGCCGATAGAGGAGGAGAGGAAGAATACTGAAGTCCGCAGCTCGTGGTCGTGCGGTAGCGTTCACGCTTCCCACGCCCGGGTTCCCGGGTTTGATTCCCGGCGGGGTCAGGGATTTTCTCAGTCTCGTGATGACTGGGAGTTGTGTGATGTCCTTAGGTTAGTTAGGTTTAAGTAGTTCTAAGTTCTAGAAGACTGATGACCATAGATGTTAAGTCCCATAGTGCTCAGAGCCATTTGAAGAATATTGAAACTGTATTCCAGACCCGAGAGAATTTCCCGAACTGCGCAAGGCAATCAATGGTAAACACATTCGGTTGGTGAAGTCAATGATGAGTGGATCACTGTTTTACAATTATAAGGACTTCTATTCCACAGTTACGCTAGCAATGGCCGACTCAGACTGTAGATTTCTTTTTGTTGACATTGGCTGGTTTGGAAAAGATTCAGGCAGCACAGTTTTTAAGAAAATCGACGTTGTCGAAACACCTGTACAAAAATACATTGTTTTTACCAGAGTCCTCTGGCTTACCAATTGCTAATGAGATATTTAAGTCATATTTGTTTGTAGGTGACGAAGCATTTGGGCTCTCAGAAGACAAGCTACGACCATATGGAGGAAAAGTGTTATCCCATGAGAAAATAATTTTCGACTATCGTTTGTCATGGGCTTGCAGGTATGTTCAATTTTATTTCTGCATACTGTCGAACAAATAACATGCTTTCCTGTGATCATTGGCGTTCAGTGAATGTGAAATTGTATTTTGCTGTTGACATAGCAAAATCATATTTCTTGTGTTCTGCATAATTATGTAAACGAGAGAGATGGTCACCAAACTGAAGACATATTTACTGCAAAAGGATTTGAGTCTGCCACAGACTTGAATGAAGCAAGAAATGTGTCAACAGCAAGGAACAGAGCTGTACTGTCATATTATATTGTAGGTGAGACCGGTAAAGAGCCTTGGCATGACAGTAAAATTTCAGGTGTTATATAATGCAGAATGTGAGCTATCATATGCAATTCCGTTCGTCTATACTATTGTTAATTTGGCTGTTCTATCTTGTTATTATTGGTAGTTGTACCTCTAAATAAACATAAAATGTAATAAAACGAACTGATCTGCTACTGTTGACTCTTTCTCAAACTGTCCAGAATTCCGTTTTGGAGCAGTGCTTACTGGCCATTGTTTGTTTGATCTTTTATTTTTAGTGATGTATCACTGTTTCCAAGTACTTAGTTTTCCAAGACGGTTATGCGGTTTAATTCAAGTGATACAAAGGAATCGATACCATTGTTACCAGTTCCTCGCAAACCGTGCGTGTGTATAGTAGTCTTTGCCCCACCACGTAATAAAGTATAATGCGTGCTGCCACCTATGTTTCATTCTTATCAGTTTTTCATTGCACTTGTGCGTCTTTATAACAAAATAATGAACGTATTAAATATATACCTTTTTACCAATAATGAGTATATTGGACATGTTTCCCGGTATCCAACCATCATTCAGTCACTCCTGGAATACTTCAGAAATCACATCATTGCGAATTTTAGTGAATATTTAATTTGTCATGTTCTTACTCGCATGTTTAAGAAACAACTGTTTATCAGATTCCATTTCAATTGCAATTGAATTAGTCTACTTGCTAGTTGTGGCAGAAGAAGAAAGATGTAATATTGAAGATCAAATCTTTGGGCTGGTAGTGCGCGTCATGTTTCTTTGACACGATTGACGTTTCGAGCTCTCTGTTGGGATCTTCTCGAGGATCTGCTGGTATTCATGGCCACATGAACACAGTCAAAGACAATTGTTCTCTTATAAACGGGAGTTGCAACGGACTTACTCTGAATAAATGTTATTGACTAAAATTCGTCATGCTCTTATTGGTGAGTCGTCGTCACTGGGTAGAACCGAACGGTCAGAGCAAGAGAGGAGGAAAGTTTGAGAAAATATTATTGTCCGCAGAGATGGTTTCCCTGGACTTTGTTCGTATTCCTTGCGCACTTCGGCCGCTAATTTACTTCCTTGATGGCGGGAAGCCACGAAGCCATAAGCCAGTATCCGTCTTTTCTGTCGAATTTACATTCATTATTAGAAATGTAAATGGCTTCCCGGACATTTCTTCTACGAGTATATACGGTACTTTCCTTGGCCAGCACACGTACGTTGTTGAAATTAATGTCTTGCGCACAGTTCTCATGATGTTGCGCTACCGCGGATTTCACACTTCGTTTGGACCGTATGTTGCGTTCGTGTTCCTTAACATGTTTTTTCACAGTCCTTCCCCGGTAGCTAAGTGGTCAGCGTGACAGAAGGTCAACCCTAAGGGTCCGGGCTCGATTCCCGGCTGAGTCAGAGATTTTCTCCGCTCAGGGACTGGGTGTTGTGTTGTCCTAATCATCATCATTTCATCCCCATCGACGCGCAAGTCGCCGACGTGGTGTCAAATCGAAAGACTTGCACCCAGCGAACGGTCTACCCGACAGGAGACCATAGTCACACATTACAGTCCTTCCTATTTCGCCTACAGTGAGTCCAAAAATTATTCCTCTACCTGCATATTTTTATTCAAAAGTAAGTCTGTGGCACATGAGGAGAAGCGAATACAAAATCTGAAGAGCCAGTCCTGTGAAAAGTACCCCAGTAAATAATTTTTCTTGAAAAACAGGGAACAAAATAATTTCATAGCGATAACCAGGTTAACAAAATTGAAAATTTCAGACAAAAGCTACTTCATAAAGTACACTCTAAAACAAAAACAAAAGAAGGCCGCGGAGGAATTATCCGAATTGAACGTATATCGGTAATTGTGATGTACATGTACAGACAAGCAAACGATTACAATTTAAGAAAAAACTGGAGCCGGCTGCGGTGGTCTAGCGGTTCTAGGCGCTCAGTCCGGAACCGCGCGACTGCTACGGTCGCAGGTTCGAATTCTGCCTCGGGCATGGATGTGTGTGATGTCCTTAGGTTATTTAGGTTTAAGTAGTTCTAAGTTCTAGGGGACTGATGACCACAGCAGTTAAGTCCCATAGTGCTCAGACCCATTTGAAAAAACTGGATGATTTATTCAAAACAAAGAGCTTCATAAACTGAGAAAGTCAATAATGCATTGGTCTACCTCTGGTCCCTGAGCGGAGAAAATCTCCGACCCAGCCGGGAATCTGGTCGGCTTGACATTGATAGAGTTGTTGGATATGCTCTAGAGAGATATCATATCAACGTCTGTCCAATTGGTGCGTTAAATCGCCTAAATCCCGAGATGGTTGGAGGACACTGTCCAAATTGCTTTAAACGTTCTTAATTGGGGAGACCTTGCTTTTACATCTATCAGTAATAACAGGAAATGCTTGCCTCTGATCATGATGAAAAATGTTCTATTGAAAAAACTATATTGTTTGTGCATACAAACTGTACTTGCATCAAAAGTAATTGCTTTGGTTACATATTAGCGCAAAACGTAGGTTCTCAGCTAATTTTTAATACTTATCAAATGCAATTTATATTATGTAAGGATATAAAACACACAATGATTCAACACTGAATGATGTGCCGTTACAATTATATACAAAACAAACAAACAAACAAACAAAAAAACGAAGAGTAGTCGTCGCCTCCCAGTTGCTTTCTTACACATTCGTTTATGTTTCTTTCCCGACCAATGCTACCAATACTACCGGTAGCTCTACCATTCATATCATTTACGTACAGTGCCAAAACTACCGAACCGTTGTTGTGGTAGGGCGCAACTGTAACATACTGGACCGGTGAGTACGACAGCGCGAAGCCCGGCAGCTAGGAAAGCGAAGGGCTGTTAGTTCGCTGCCTCTATTGGCCCGGTGGACTGCGCTCAACTCGTCAGCCTACGGCCCGTACGAGCCGCGCCACGAGACACGGGTTGGGCATGCTGAAATCAGCACCGTGCAGCAGTCTAATTCTCAATGTTTTGGTTAATCAAAAGTGATCTTTTACCGACTGAACCGACGATCTAGGTTTACGGATTCCTGTAGCAATCTCGTCAGAGGGTTTGCACTGATTATGCAAGCAGAGCATAAGTTTCCTTTCAGTTAGGGTCTTCTCACTGCTCTTACGGCCCACGATGCAAACTGCACTGCCCCGGCACCGCTCAAAACAACAGGTGGCAGACTGTGGTTGCGGTCGGCTGATGCTAATGTGTGACGTGAGCCAGCGTAGAAGTTTCGTCCTTGGGCGCGAATTTCAGTTGTATACAGACGGTGGATAAATACACTCTAAGAATAAGAAAAAAAGACGCACCACGGAGGAATTATACGAATAGTACAGATATCGGTAAGTGCGATGTACATGGACAGACGAACAAATGATTACAATCTCAGACAAATTCGATGATTTATTCAAGAGAAAGAGCTGCACAAATTGAGCAAGTCAACAACGCGTTGGCCCACCTCTGGCCCTTATGCAATCAGTTATTCGGATCATTGATTGGCAGAGTTACTGGAAGCCCTCCTGAGGGATATCGTGCCAAATTCTGTCCAGTTGGCGCATCACATCTTGAAAATCCCGATATGATAGGAGGGCCCTACTCATAATGCTGCAAATTTTCTCAACTGGGCACAGATCTGGCCACATTGCTGCGCAATGTAGGGTTTGGCAAGCACAAAGACAAGCAGTAGGACGCAATATCTTGCTGAAATGTAAGCACAGGATGGCTTGACAATAAGGGCAACAAACTGTGGCGTAGAATGTCATCGACGTACGACTGTACTGCAGTAGTGCCGCGGATGATAAGGGGGCTGCTGTGAAAAGAAATGGTACCAAAGGCCATCACTCCTGGCTGTCGAGCCGTATGACGGGCGTCAGTCAGGTTGGTATTCCACTGCGGTCTCCAGATACGTCTTCGGCCTGCAATCCCATTGGCTGTAGTACAGTTTGCTTCACTGATAAGTCCCACTTCGAAATGAGCCACAATGACCAGAGAAGACATGTCTGGGGACGCGCCAGACAGAGCGGTGGGATGCTAAGCTGACCGTCGCCCGCCATACGGTCCGACAACCAGATGTGATAGTCTGGGATGCCATTTCTTCTCATACCAGGAGTCATCCGCGGTACCCTCACTAATGTTCAAATGTGTGTGAATTCCTAAGTGACCAAACTGTTGAGGTCATCGGTCGCTAGACTTACACACACTTCTTAAACTAACTTATGCTAAGAACAACACACGCACCCATACCCGAGGAAGGACTAGAACCTCTGGTGGGAGAGGCCGAGCAATCCGTCACATGGCGCCTCAAACCACGCGGCCACTCCGCGCGGCGTACCCTTACAGCACAGAGGTACGTCGACGATATTCTACTCCGTTTTGTTGCCCTTTTTGGCAAGTCATTCTGGGCTTACATTTCAACAAAGTAATGCCCGTCTTCATAAAGCGATAGTTCCTGTTGCATTTTTTACCTAAGTTTGTCCAAAGTATTGATGCTATGTTTGATATATTTTTCTTTTTCGATTCTCTTTTTTATTTTACCGTTTTGTTGGGTGCTGTTTCTAGCGCTGTATGATAAATATGTACGTCTCTCTGTTTCATGTTACAAATCGACACTTTTCGAATAAAATCTCAACTAAACACAGAAAATTTCAATTTTGCTTAAATACTGTACAACAAAAATATTTTGTAGGTTACCCAACCTTTTACGTATCCTCACGCAGTTTCTGGATAGTTCACCGCTTCTGTTTTTTATGGAAGCTAGTAGACTGATCGCATAGGTAATGAAAGCGATCGTTATGAGGTAACGCCTGATTGGTATGCAACACACCTAACATACGGATAGCGCGGGTACGACATTAACTGACCCAAAGGTGCTAGGAAACCTGCCGTAGTCTACGCTTAGTTACGACTGTCTGCGGTAGCCTACGATTGTTTTACAACGCTAGTTCGTAGACACATAGCTCACCAACTTGCTGTGACAAGTGGCGTGACACATGTAGTGATGGAAACAACCGAATAAAAACAATCAATTCAAGCGGTTATTGGAAAACACTGTACTCCTTTGGTGGTAGTTTCAAGTATTGGTTGAATTATTCATTCATTGTTTCGACTAAAACCAATCTGTGGGGACAACCCAATGAAAACATTCGACACAGTTCGTTGTACTCGTAGTTTTGCGTATTGACAGAATCATTCATTCTTTCATTTCAAGTGCAACCCATCAGAAAGTTTTCTGTCGGCTGAAACGTGTATTCACTCTTTCATTTGAAGCTATTCTTTAGTGTTTTAATTCACTGAGCTGTCTGTAGCGCTTTAATTAGTTGAACTAAAGCAATGATATAAAACTGGGGCACATACACCACCAGAGGGTTGAACTACTCCCCTTCCCCCCTCTCCCAGGAGTATGTGAAAGCAGATCAGGGTTGTTGTCAAAACTGGCAACACAACAAAAGGAAGTACACAGTACTTAGAAGCATACAAATAAACAGTAAACAGTGCTGTACGAAATTGTTCTGTGTTAAACATAAAAAATGCATAGTTCTGCAAAGCAGCGTAAAATTAGACCACAGGTATCAGTGTCTAACGAAGAAAGAAACCAAGACGTGCTACCGGACGTCATGCGCTGATAACCAAGCAGAAATTACCGTAAATAAAAACCAACAATTTGTTAACGAACTGTTTATCAATCCATAAAACAAATCAAACTGTAAATATCTTTAATTGCAGACCATTTATGATGCTTTACTTCGATAAAGCGAAACGCGTCTGCTGAGAAGATCAAATATTTTCCTTGTAGTTGTAACGACAGAACAAAAATACTCTCAGCAGTATAGCATTTATCAATGTCCGTGTTTATTTCCTATTGTACGAGGGGCGATCAATAAGTAGTGAAATACACTTTTTCTCGACCAATTTCGGTCGAAAAGATGCTGAATTTGTTGTGGAACGTCGTGGAATATTCCTGCTTCAACCCCTACAGTTTCATTGAAGTTTCGACAGATGACGGCGCTATACATAGTCTTCAAAATGGCGTCCCTACGGAGGAGCGTTCCAAGCAGAGAGCTGCCACTGAGTTTCTTTTGGCGAAAACCAGAGCACCGCAGATATTCAAAGGCGCTTGCAGAATATCTGCAGAGACTTGGCCGTGAACAAAAGCTTGGCGAGTCATTGGGCGAGGCGTCTGTCATCATCGCAACAAGGTCGCGCAAGCCTGTCCGATTTCCCGCGAGCCAGCCGGCTGCACACCGCTGTGACTCCTGTGGTGTGGGAAGTGCGAACATTCTCATTCGAGGTGAACGACGGATCACAGACACCTCTCTGGTCAACTGGACGTCTGTGTTCGTAATGCTTCATTGGACTGTTCGTCCTCACCCAGCTTCCAGGCCGGATCTCATACCTTGCGACTGCCATCTGTTTTGCCCAATGAAGGATGCATTTTGCGGTAAGCAGTATGTGGATAACGGGGAGGTTATTGACGCAGCAAGACACTGTGTGATGTACCATGTGGGCATGCAGCCCTTCCAGTAAGGTGGCGTAAGGCCGTCGCATTGAACGGAGATGATGCTGAAAAATAGGATTCTGTAGCTAAAAGAGTGGGGACTAATATAATGCTTTGCAATTCTGAGAAAAATCAACCTGCTTTCAGAAATAAATGTCTTACATTTCTTACTGTACGCCCCTCGTAAAATTATGGACATACGGCTCCGTCTTGAGTAAATACAACTTCTTATTTAACACGCAAACATGTTTCAGCGAAGTTTCGCCATCGTCAGTGGATTCATTTATTATCTTAGTGTTAAATATGAATGTTTATATGACTTTATAACATATGCAGTACACCTGATATGTTGCTCTAGTTTGTCGTCTTTCGTTCATTTCGCTTTTTCATGCCTGCTCTAGATATTAACATGTTCCGAAGCATTTCTGGGTGTCAAACAAGAAAGTATTTGCATAAGACAAAGCCATGTTTCCATAATTATATTGACCATCCTACTGACAACTCACATTAATAGCCGGGAAACCAACATAGCCCTACAAACGATGCTTCGGAGTGGACAAATCGTCTCTGTATTTCCTTTCTTAACCCACCTGGAGCATTGTGTTGGCAGAACAAAGTATGTAAGTAGCTACGTACCGAAAGTATCTGATATTACATCGGGCTTTATCAGTAAAAGGTTTCTCAGACATCTTTCATAGAAAACCACATTATGTATTGTTCTTTTCTAGAAATTCATTTAACTAATTTCGATTACTACACATGACTCCGAAATTCTACGTGCAGTGCTTTCCAGCACTACTATTTGGGCATTTCTGTTATTCTAAAATACATGAATATTTAACTTGAAGAATTGTCGGGTGTCCGCCCGTGTCCACGATATTTCGTCAAACAGACTCTTTGCCATATTCAGGTGGTCCCTGATGACGGCTGCAGGGACCACGGGAAGGCGGCAACGAGTCTATTTGCCGAAATATTATGGAGAAATTACGACGTCATCCTGACTGACACTAGAGAATTATAGGAGAAATGCGCCGGGAAAACGTCAGATCGAGTAACATGGGTATTTCTGCACAAGAACAACAAAATGAATGTTGAACGCAGGATCATTTCTCATTTTCCTGGACAAAGAGACAATCGCGTACGAAAGCAAAGACTTTTATAAATTACCACTAGCACAGACGTTGCGTGTGGCAAAAGTGTGCTCAGCCAGCATTCATCTGGCATGCGACGCAACTCGCTTACTTCGGGTAAACCTGGTAGGCGCTGCCCAGTTAGATTGTGTTCGTTCCACCTGAGGCTGCAAGCGAGGTGCAAGTCTCATGCCATGTAACGTGCCGCAGCACTCCCAACGTCACTAACACCAGTGTGTGTTCTTACTAGGGAAGCAGTGAAGGAAAAAAATACTTATAAAAGAATTTGTTCTTCATACAAGGGAGCATTAGTTGTCAGCAGTATGGAAAAAATTTTCGGCTGTACATTGCGCGCAATAGACCGAGTATGTTAATTTTTTTGCAGTTCAAGTTATGTGAATTTGTTTATTGCTTTAAGAAAGGGTCGTCGACTTCAGCGTTAATCAGGCACAAATGCGTTAAACGTGACAAACTCTTGAGACGCAGAAAAACCTCATCAGTTCAAAAATGTTCAAATGTGTGTGAAATCTTGTGGGACTTAACTGCTAAGGTCATCAGTCCCTAAGCTTACACACTACTTAACTCAAATTATCCTAAGGACAAACACACACACCCATGCCCGAGGGAGGACTCCAACCTCCGCCGGGACCAGCCGCACAACCCATGACTGCAACGCCATAGACCGCTCGGCTAATCCCGCGCGGCGAACCTCATCAGTATCTTTGAAAACAAAATCTACTGTTGTCAGTAGTTGCGTTAGTAGTTGCAGCCAGAACCTACGTTCCTACAATACCACTGAAGTTGAAGGGTTTAGGAACTTACGTCACAAGTTCTTTTACATAGGTGCACAGTATGCAAAATCTGGCCGCGTAAATGTTAAGCCTTGTCCATGCCCGGTGGTTTGACAGGCCACGATCTGTGTTTGTGGTTTCTGAAGCCATTCAGTTTTTTGAACGTTTTCAGTCGGTGATAATTATGGAGTGGTTCAGTGAAGTGGGTATGGAGTTTGGAGACCTACGTGAGGGAGAACCTTCTGTCTGCAACCTGCAAAATGCTGCCCACAAAGGTACAAACTAGATGTATGATGCTTGGAAGCGAATCAAATGTAGCGTCAGCGCTGAGTGTTCTTTAAATGAACTAAAAAAGAAAAAAGAAAATCTAATGGTGACTTACAGAAAGCTTGCGTTAAACGTAAGGAACAGTACGAGAACTGGAGATGGTAATAACGAAGAGCACAAGCCGGAAAAGTTTGTATAAGAGAAAATGGCATCTGTTTTGCACAGTATCTACAACCCAAGCTAAACGGAAATGTCTGATAAAACAAGCTCATTTATGGATATTTTGAAGCTTGTTTTTGTCTCATTACCTACTTCTCATTAGCAGTTTCTACTCAATACTAGGTCTTAGTTCTCTCGTACAATAAAAAAATGTATGTGAATGAAAGGAAGTAGGGTGTGGAAGTAAACAAAATTCACATAGATGATCAATTTATTGAAAATTCCTGCCACAAAAACTACTTATTTTTAATAATAATAATACTTGTCTTTCCAAGCGAAGGAGTTGCAAACGCCCCTTGCTTCTGCTCTCGGTTTCTAGCTAATTTATTTACAGGTAGGGCCAACGGCCTTGCCGCAGTGATAACACCGGTTCCCGTCAGATCTCCGAAATTAAGCGCTGTCGGGCTGGGCTAGCACTTCGATGCGTGACCATCCGGTGTGCCGAGCGCTGTTGGCAAGCGGGGTGCACTCAGCCCTTGTGATGCAAACTTAGGAGCTACTTGAATGAGAAATAGCGGCTCCGGTCTCGGAAACTGACATACGGCCGGGAGAGCTGTGTGCTGATCACATGCCCCTCCATATCGGCATCCAATGACGCCTATGGGCTGAAGATGACACGGCTGCCGGTCGGTACCGTTGGGTCTTCACAGCCTGTTCGGGATGAGTTTATTTTAGTTTCTTTACAGATAAGAAGGAATTCATTGTACTTTTGGTCATTTGTCCAAGACCCAGGAATTGTTTTATCATCACAGCCAAAGATACCTGGAGGAGTACAAAATCTTGTTGATGATGGATTCTCCTCATGAAGTTACGCAAAAGAACGCGTGACTTGGTAACGCTGTTCACTTTCTCGGGCTCTAGAACCATTGGTTTTTTAAAAACTCGGAAAACAGATGCCATTATATCAAAAACATTTTCAACATTACGACGCGCACGAGATAACTGGTACCCGAAAATTCTCGCTTCCTTTCTCGTAAATACCAGGTCATGGCTTCATCATGTGGCGACTCAAGGCAAAAACTGCGTAGCCAACAGAGACATACGGTAAAATTTTATCAGATGAAGGCAGCTTCCTGTCTGGTGGTAGTTTCACTTGACCCCTCTGTAGTTTAAAGAACTGGGATGAATTGTTGAACACTACTCCATCACTTATCTGACCTTTGAATCCAATGTCCACAAATGTGAAACGATCCGCTAGAGCAAGACGTACCACACTAAAGGTCCCTTTGTAACTGAAAAATTCCATACATGTATTCATTGGGCTCTGTATTATGATACGTTTGTTGTCAATCGCCTCCAAAAAGCTCAGGAAGTTCCAAACATTTTCGTAATGCTATACTATGTCCAGCCATTCATCTTCATTTATAGACAACTGAAAAAAGCAAGGTTGTTATTCTATGCACATATAATGTAGTTAATTTAAATGTAGCGCTTCTTTTAAGAGTACCTCTAAATTTACAACATGGTTTCAAAAAGCAGGCTATATACTGTGTTGGTTTTCAGGAGCCAGAAAATAAATAGGATGACCCACCAAGTACTTAACTCGCAACACCTGATCCAGTAGAATCTTCTGAAATAAACACTGCGTGATACGATGATGAAAGTTATGCCACTGTAGCTACTGAAGTCGCTGTAATTGATCAAGGTGGACTTACAATAGGTAGGAAAAAAGTAAGCCTAACAGACACTAAAAGTTGAGAAACGTATGGACCGGGTGTAAACCTTTTATGAAAAAAGTTGCTAAAAAAGTGAAAAAAGCTAAAGATGAAAGCTCTTTATTTTTTGACCTGTTGTATTTGAAATTGAAAGCGCTGTGATGACACTCGCGAAATAGCGGTGCACAAAATCAACAACCTGGTATTCAATTAA